>NW_015150476.1:642585-655711 GCF_000732505.1 Cyprinodon variegatus | reverse complement strand
GTAGACCTGAATAAGATTTGTGGATTTTTTACACATTTGCAAATCAATTACACACAGCTTAATTTAGATATTTGCAGATTCTAGTACAGAAAGACAAATCTCCTCACACATTTTTAAATCCCATTGCACACACCCAAATCTAGATACAGAGACACAACTCTACACGCACATTTGCAAGTAATTCTGCAACAATGTTGCTCCCATATAAAACACTATAATCAATCGTTCTCCTTGATTTAATGGAACCGACCGTGTAACCGGCATACAAATAAAAACATTTAAATAAAATTTTTCACTGGCAACTCTGAATTTTGCATACTTTTTGTGACACACTTTATTCAAACATTTTATTGAGATAAACTATTGTCTAAAGGGCAAAACACAAACAATCTCTTTATTACCCCTCTTTTTTATTGTTTTTTATCATTTATATTGGATGATGTGAATCAAAATATATTGGCTAGATATTTCTATGTACTGTATGGTATGGGATAATATTTTTAGTGCCACAGCATTCTTCACAAAAAAAAAAAATATGTTTTTCATTATACTACTGGTAGGCTGAAGAAACATCCGAATTTCCTCCATTTGAAGGCCTAAACTGATGCGGATATGTATAAAGAAATGTATTTACAAGGATTTACTTTTTAAATACCACTTAAAGGTTTGGAAAAGTGGTGTGTCTATGAACTATTTTTAAGACTTGCCTTTGAAACATGTACAGACCATAGGACAGATGTTTCAGCTATGCAAAAACATAAATGGAAAACAGATCCAGCATGTATCAGCAGAGTACAGTTAGTAAGACCGTGATTTTTCTTTAAAATAAAATAAGTTTGAAATTGTAAATCTCCAATGATAAGATTTTAGAGTAATCTTAATCAGACATGAGACTGCATATATAAGCCTGAGTGAAGGTCTACATAGAGAAAAAACTAAAGGGTCATACAGTTGTGCTTTGTGAAATTTTCAAGTAAATTTAAACGTGATAAAATTTTGGTTTGTTACTTTTTCAATTAATATAATGATATCAGTTGAGTGTATCCATTGATGCTAACTGCTGATAACAATTTAAAAAAATCTTAACACAATATGTATCCTAATTGGACTCTTATCCTCTTCTTGCTAAGTAATATAAAAGAAACACACACAAAAAAGAAAAATATATCCACTGGGTGAGCTCTGAAAATTAACCAGATGGAGAATTAAATATAATCAAAGAGAATTTAATGTTGTTGCCATGGTCATTATCCTTGCATAGAAGAATACATGAGAAAACACCTAAAACAAAAACAGAAGATTTATCACCGATTATGATATAAACACATTCTTTCAATACTACATAGCTTCAGTATTTTTTGTGTGTGGCAGTGCCATGCAGTGACTTAATATTCATGTATTAGTGAGTTCTTCAAACAACTGTAATTTATCTTCCTTGCTTTCCATAAAATCTTAAAACTGGCTTTCCTGTCAGCATCAAAAATCTTTTTTTATATATATCCAACACAATGGACCCTCTTCTCTCCTGTCACTGGCACTTACATATATATATATATATATATATATATATATATATATATATATATATATATATATATATATAAGCTAATGGCATACTGGACCCCCTCTATGCCCTCTGCTCTTTCACCAGTCTGTTTCATCCTTCCTGAAATCCAGATTGCTTTGCTCCTTCTCCTCTTTTTAGCTGAGGCCTGCTGAATTAAACATTCCTCCAGCCTTTCCTTAGCACTTCTACATACTATATAAAATCATCCATCCCCCTCTATCCATTACTAATGGCTTTTCCCAACTAAACCTAGATCTGGGTCTGACAAATGTTACATCTTGTTCTTATCTGGTATTTTCGTGCTCATAAGTCAGAGGGTTGCAATGAAGGGACGGCCAAGCAGAACTATCATAACAAAGGTAACTGTATTTGGTCATTTTCACTAAACATGCATACGAGGAAGCAAAATTGAGTGACTCTTTTTTATAGATTCTCATTTAAGGTTGTTGTTGTCATTAGAATTTAGATTTAATAGATTGCCATAGAGACTGATGGATATGAACGAGGAAAGGCTGAGGTAAAAATGCTAAAAAGGTTGAAACAAAGTACAGTTTAAATAGCTAATTAGGTTTACCTTACAATGGTAGAAAAAAAAAACTTTTTAATTTTTCCAACAGTTATTATTCATTTCATAATTTGATCAGCATTGTGGTTAACTACCAGAGTTTTATGGTCCTAAGAAAATCAACTTTGACCTTACTTGACAATTTTTAACAATACTGTTCGAATAGAGTACAATACAATTCTTCAAGCCTTACCTCCACAGAAAACCAATTCATGCAATTTATAATGGTTCATGTTTCTTGAGGTACTTAACAAGTGCACTATTTCAAACTATGCAATGTTCTATTTTACAGTGGTACGAATTAATTCAGGACAATTTTAATCGGCAGCGAGCAAATGCGGCTAAAAATAGTTTGTGTTATTAAAATGACTTTATTTATACAGGTTAGCCCTTTGAGTCTCAGTTTCTCATTTATAAGGTTATGGTGTAGCTGGGCTAAAGCTGACAAAACAGAAAACAGAAGTACTCCATAGGTACCCACTCTGCTGGATATTCAAAGTCAATATTAAAGGTATAGTGGAGGATTTTTGTGAATTTTTGAAAAGATCCAGCCTCTCCAATAAAAAAAAAATAAAGCACATGCACAACCCTGTACCTGCTCCTGAGAGGGAACGTCTATTAAACGCATGCAAGAGCATGCACAAGCTCATTTTTCGTCGTGCACGCTCTGTTTAAAAGTTGTGTTTGCATCGCTGTCTACTTTCCAATTACTGTAGGAGGACCACTATAACTTTAGGACAAATAAATAAACAAGGAAAAGAGGACTGACAATTACTAATATTAACATTCTGGAGTTCATTAACTGTTTTTAGAGATTACACTTTGCAAGCTGCACAGTTTTCAGTAGTTAGAATAAGATTAATAACCACGGGAAATAGAAAGTTTTCTTAGCTGTAAATTGCGTGATGGGGAGGTTTAAGCAAACCTAAAGGTGCGTTCAGAGAACACACACTTTCTGGGCATCCCAAAAGGTTCAAAGCCAAAACTTGGAGGCTGGGTCAAAGATGCTTTGATGCATCGATGCTCTGATTGTTGAGCTGCTCAGTTCTGTCGTTGCAATCTAAAAAACTTTAATTAGTTGGTAAAAAAAAGTTTTTAAACAGGTTTTTAAGCAACAAATAACACTTGAAAAGGTCATCTGTGCAGTCAGTTTATCAGGATTATGATCCTACTCAAATATTCTGTTCTTAATCGAGGCAGCAAATTCCCCCTGTGTACTCGCTACTGGATTTCCCGCAACCATTCATAGCAGTTGCAAATGAATATAAAGATTTGTTATAATAAATGCAAGTAGAAGCAGTTTTAATATTTTCAGTAAATGTAGGTGTTTATAAACTGTTAAAACCACAGTTTAAAAGGAAAAATATTTTAATGGAGCAGTAACGATCAGAGCTTGCCTTTTTTTCTTTGTAGATAAAAAAAATCTATTGTCCTGCTGGCTTTTTAAAACCTGTGGAGTTTATCCCTTTTATATTCATTCATTTTTTATATGGTGATAACTCTGCAGAAACGATCAAAGCTTATATCTAGTGTCTGTATCTCAGAAAAAAACTTCCGGATTAGCTTTTCTGATTGATTGATGCTACTTGTCAAGCTGAAAAAGCTCTAATTTCATAATTTCTGAATTCCAGCATCAAATGCTCAGATGCCCCAACGCTAGGACATGATGAAGCTTTGAGACTCGATCAATCTGATACCCAGTGCTCCGACATAACAAAAGCTGCTTGATGCCCTCCAATTTAGACTTTGCATGTAAATTTGATGCTTTGACAACCAAAATGTGTTGGGTGTGAAAGCACCAAGATGCTTAAAATTGCTTCTAGAACCACCTTTAGAAGTAATCACTAGCAGTAGTTGTTTTCTTTTGTTTACATTCAGTCTTTCACATTTTTTATGGAAGCCCATTTTCACTTCAAGCATTGCTTTATTTTACTGATGACTAAGGACTATAAACATGTTCCTGTGCACAGCTTCAATTCAAGGCAGGTGAAGACCTGAAAGGCCAGTGAAAACATATGATTATTTCATTTTTCAAAGATTGAGATGTAAACCTTTTTGCCAGTGTTTGCGTCACTATTCTGCTTGTAACTTTATGCTAAGCGTTTGGTCTCAAACAGAAGGTTGGTAAATTTGTCAGCAAAAAATAACAAGGAGTCCCAATCTACATTTCCACCACACTAGTGAGAGTTGGATAAGGTATTGGTGCCTACAGTATGTGTCCATATATATTTTTACCAAACCTGAAACCCTGGGCTGTAGCCTAAATTTTCTACTTTGGACTCTTTTCTATTGGTAAACAAATGCATTGTTGCTTTTTTTTTTCCTTGCCTTTATGTTTTTATGTTGTGTAGACTTTGCAAAATAACAGCTAAGTAGTACACCTGAGCTGCATGAAAATATTGAGGTTAATGTTTTAGAAAGTGGATAGTAAATACTACATAGCAAAAACATTTATAGCAAAGAAAATAGAAAAATCTTTATACATTCAAGCATTTACATGCAGTATGTGATCATTGGCAACCCTATATCAAATAGTAATTCATCCAGGACAAATTATCCAAAAGGAAGCCTTCCTTCGGATCATTTAAATTGGTAAAACAAGAGAACCTTGTGACTTTTTTCTTTTGTTTTACTATCAGTAATGTTTATGAAAATAAATTGTGCATTTTGACTAGTCTATATCAGACAAAAATAAAAAAAATTGAATCATTACACTTAAATTTGCCAAACTAATCTTTAACTATGCTTCTAAGATTCAGAAATTATGTGCATATTTCTAATTTTAGATGGTAAATTTTAGCGATGATGGTACATCTTTTAAAAAATTGTAATTGTCAATCAGAAGACAAATAAAAACTAAAGTTTGAATACTGCTTTTGAAAACCTTTTGAGAACTGTTCAAATGGATATAATAATGCTGATGTGTTTTTCTTTAAACACAGTCATCTTTGTGTCATTTGGTAATGGAATGTGCAAGCAATTTCAAAAAGCTGTGAGCCGGTAATATAGTATAATGATAACTAGCACCATTCCATGGCTTTGTAATTATCTTTAACAGAACAGCTCAATTTCTTTCTTTTTTTTAATGAGACTCTTCCTGCTTCTTGGCTTACACATTAACCTTTCATAATCATATTTTTTTTTTCTTTTTAAACCAGAGACCAAAATATGAAACTCTTCTCCACAATTTCCCTGTGCACATTGGTTTAGTTTCAAGCTTATGTTCAAAAACCTTTCTGAGGTTTTGATGAGCCCTGGTTCAATGATCTGTGTGTTCTCCTTCTCTATTCACTCACATCTGCATTGCTTTTCAAAGTGAGATCAATCAGTGCTACGCATTTTCATAAATATTTTTTATTCTAAATAACAACCCTCAACTTGCTTTTTTGATTACAGTGAAATGCTGATTTGGGGCCTTTAAAATGCATTAATGGCTACCAGATTTGCATTTATATTGGATTTTTGCTCAGGCAGACAAGAACCTGAGATAGAGTTCTGCAAACAAAGACCAAACAGAAAGCACGCATCATCTGAAACACATTCGACCCCATAATAGAGTACAAGCAAAAGAACGAGAGATGCTAGTGTGAGCAAAACAGGCCACCGAATTTTTAACACTAAGAAAAACACACCTTATTCAGATCAAGTCTGTCACAATGATAATATGCAACTACAGTAGCAGTGAAAGTAACTATATTGAGACAGTTGAACACTATATTGGAGATATATGTCTGATACAAAAAAAAAGAAAGACACTTAAAATCAGCATGGAAACAATAGTTATATCCATTTAAAAAAAATATATAGCAAAAAGTATTTTAAGGTAAGTATCTAGAGAGAGACGGAAAGTGGTGCCTTGACGCTTTCGTTCCCCCTGAAGGGAAAAAGACATTTCAGACTTCTGCACTAAAGACTGGAACCTTTTAATTCAGCCTTTATTTGGTATACAGGCACATTGCCAATGTTATTAAAGATGGGGCAGATTTGTTTGCCGCTGATCAAGTTGGCATTGTCCATACGTCGTACCTCGGGGGTAATCTTTCTTGATAAGTGAACCCAAAAGGAATGGGTTCTTTGTCTCTATACGAATCTGATTCAACCACTTGCCCCTACTAAATCATTGAGGCATTGAAAGCCCCTGGGGAAATTTACAAAGCGATTCAGTCCTCATTGGTTGTTAGAGTAGAGCACGACTCCACAATCATGCACCAGGGAGGACTGAGAGTATGTATTATTTCATTCCAACCAAACTACACCAGCTGATGTCACAGATTTCTTCCCCCTCAATGCCTCAAGATGTGAAATGTTTTTATTCATATTATTATCAAAAGAAATAAAGACTTTCAGTTGCCTCTTTTGTATTTTGTGCTTTGAGTTTCTTTAATAGATGCCAAACCAAAATGACTTATAATTATTATATGTCAAAACCTGGTGACACTGCCTCTGATTCTAAAGTTAGCTGGAGGCGTTTACTTTAAAGAAAGATCACTGAAGTTCTTTTTGCCATTTTTTTATCTTAAAAGTGTCTTAATTTGTTCTGAAAAAAATGAACAGAATAATAGGTCAGTCTCCTCACTATTTTTTTCTAGTGACAAGGTGCATGACCAGATTTAGTGATACAAAAGGAAAAAAAATGTCCAATATTCCCTGCAAAGTGTGTTTTGCTCTGTGCTTGACCAGATAAGGGTAAGGTCGACCAGAAAAATATTGATAATTTAAACAATAAGTCAAGAAATGAGATTAGCAAACTATGTGAAAGTCTCTCAAAATCCCAGACTTTTTCTGTGATTGGCTGTTCAGCTTGAGCTGCAGCTTGTCCGCACTATTGTCTACATAAGCAAGAAAAATACCAGAGATGAACATGACTTACACTATCCTGCAACTAAGCATTAACCCAAAAGCAACCAAAGTTAAAGTACTGTAAATGATAAATGTAGAGGTTAAGTAGCTTGCTTGCCTTTTTGTGATATTAGTTGATTAGCCAACTCAATTTAACGTCACTCTTAATCTACATCCATAACCATATTTGCAATATTGCATTTGCAAGAACTGCATGGATTCAATATTGTATTGCTGTGGACATACTCACTGTATGCCATTTATACATTTTAAGTTTGCTGGACCTTACCTTGTCTTAATCCACATTTCATAAAATGTAGCAACTGAGATGCTAATGCTTACAGAGAATTAGAAGAAGACATTGGGATGACAGGAAGAAAAATAAAAAGTAAACTGAGGAAATCTTGCTTTGTCCAAAATTATTTAACAATAATGTGAATTGCAGTCTTTCCGCATACTTGTAATCCTAAAAGAAATTATAAAACATGGATGTGGTGACTTCCGGTTTTATGTTCTTTTAAAGCAGAACCAGATAATGTTCGGGTTATGCTTCTCCTACAGGGACTTTTAAAAATAACCCTGTTGTAAACGATGTTAGCTCTCCAAGAGCTGCGCAGCACCTCACAGCTACACGTTCACTGTTGAGCAGTTAGAAGATGCATAAGAAGACGAAATGTCTGAAAAGATGGGAAGTAATTTACATTAATCAATGTAAACTGGTGTACAGCAGTCTTTCCTTGGAAAAAGAAATGTTTAGATAAGTCTGACTCCCAAGAGAAAATTTTTTCTTTGCTCTCATAAGATGATTCCGCCTGTCCATGTTTTATAGCTACATGCTAAAAATCAATCACAGTAAAGTCAGAATAGTACCACTGAAAGACATTAGCAGATACGGTACTCACTGGTCCAATGACACCACCTTTAAGGTGTAAAGGGGGATTTTCCGAATGTATCATCTAAATAACTGGTCCTCCTATTCGTCAATCATTCTGGGGAAATGTTTATGTAAGGCCGTCCTCCCTGTTCATCCGGAAGTAGGTATCTTTTTCTGTGCATGCGCACTTTTTGGCATGTATGTGTGGTGAGCTACGGTTTCAGACAGTCATTGAGGCTCACCTTTCTCATTCTTTGAAAATGGCAGAGGGTCGTAAGAGAAAAAGTGTCTATGAATGGTCTGAGAAGAAGAGAAAGGCTTCAGAAGAGAGAAACAAGACCAGAGTGTTTTTGGGAGATGGTTTTACGCAATGGCGTACACTAAAAGTACAGGTGGGGCTTCCCACTAATACCTCGGTTGCAATGTTTCTTATCGACAGGTAAAGTTTGGCATGCTATTTGGAGAAATCCATTTCACATCACTGCTAGTAAAACCAGGAGAAATGGGCTTGTGCATACTCTCGCATGCGTTTAATAGTTGTTCCCTCTCGGGACCAGGTACAGGGTTGTGCATGTGCATTTTTTTAAAGTGGAGAGGGCAGGTCTTTTAAAAAAAAAAAAGTGAAAATCCTCCACTACACCTTAATTTACGTTCACAATTCATATTTTCATTTTCTCTTCCTTTCCTCTTCTCAGAGATGTTTTCTTTGCCGTTTTTGCTGGCTTTATACTGGGCTGCCATAAAGCTGCCTGTTGTACCATGAGAACAAGAACAGAGCAAAGGGTCAGAGGCACAAAAAGTTGCAATTTGTGGTTGCACGTGCACCTTTTTTTCATTACATAAAGTAAGGGAGCTTCTTGCAGGTGCAGTTTGAGAGTCCACTAAAGAAAGCTGAGGTTTAAAGTAATGGAGATTGAGGTAATACTGATAATTATTAAAAATAAATAAATAAATAAATAACATTAATTAAAAATATTTATAATGCACATAGTAGCCTGTCATAAAATGAAAGGACAAAAAGTCAAAAACGTGCACAGTTTGTTTTGGAATCTCATAGCAGACCACTTGGACGGGCAGATTGAGACTTCATGTAGTTACTTGTAAAGACAAGATCATATTTGCCCCTAGATTCATTCCTACATTAGACAAACTGAAAATATATCTGATTTGGTGTTATATGGTGTAGGGCGACAGTAGTGTTGGATGTAGGAGTTTGCCCTGATATCGAAGGCTTGACGGTTCAAGCCCCGGCTCTGACTTTCATTGTCGTTGTGTCCTTGGAGAAGACACTTCACCTGCATTGTCTACTGATATTGGTCAGAGGGCCCGGTGGAGCCAGTGTACGGCAGCCCAGCTTTTGTCAGTGTCCCCCTACATTGTAGCTGTGGCTACAATGTAGCTTGCCACCATCAGTGTGTGAGTGTGTGTGTAAATGGGTGAATGAATGTAGTGTAAAGCGCTTTGGTCAAGTCTCCTGACTTGAAAAAGGGCGCTATATAAGTACATGCCATTTACCATATTTCTTTTACTGCCTAACAGCAACTTTCTAGGATTAGCTTTTTTAAAGGAAGCTGACCACCACTTGACCCAGTCAGTTTTTGAGAAGAGCAGAGCATCAATACATGCCAAGTGCTGTAATATTGACCTGAAAAGTAATTTATTATACATAAAATTAAGCTAACACTTAAGTCAGTAGTAATACAGAGTGTAATACAGACTTTGTTTTAGTTGTTAATTTTTAATAAGCAGAGGAAAGTCCCTCTGTTTATTTTAAACAGTTTAAAAACTGTTTAAAATAAAAGTTCATTTAAAAAAGAAAATAAATATAACATAACATAACACAGATATAAAAGATGTTAACATCTAATCGAATCAGTCAATTTTTTTTACTGGTGATCTGCCTCAGAGCCTGCTGTTTTTGATTGTGACCCTACCCTTTATAATCAGCAAACGGTCATATCTGAGTAATTTTAAATAACATACAAATTCCTGCCGATATTAAATCCAATGACAAATACCTGATAAAACTGATATTATTTACATTATATAAGTTTAAGTATTCATAGTATTGAAAATTACTCTACATACTTTAAATTAAGTTTAAGTAGCAGTGGTATATTTTTTTTAACTGTTTGTTCTGGCTCTCTTTGCATTTAACAGCAGTCTAGCCCATCTAATAATGTTCTCACAAACAGCTAAGAAAGATCGTCCAGTGTTAACATTTAGAGAAGTTGCTAGCTCTTACCTTCATACCAGCATTAGTTAAAAATATCCACTACCACATGTATCACATCGATCACACTCAGTTAAAATTGGACACCACATTTCATCTCCTCTGTTTTTGTTTTCCTGCTTAAAACTAAGTGTAAGTAAAATAGTTTGAGTGTGTTGTGAAGCAAACATTTATGTTGCTGGAGAAAAACTACATCTTTGAAATGAATGTAAATATCTTTGTATCACAATAGATTCAAAACTCACTTTTAAACCTGATTTAAAATGTTTGTAATTAAGTTAAATAGTGTATGTCTTTTTTTAATGTTTATAAGATCAAAGTTATCACTAAAGGCTTCCAAACTGTTTATGGACGAATGTGTTTTATCACACATAACCTATTGTCCTACAACTTGGTCACAAACAGCAATGAAATCCATAAAGTCATTATAGAAACAGAAATTCTAAATATGGGCGGAAAACCATTAAATAAATCATCATAGCAATATTTAGACAAACACAGGTTCTGGTTTGGAAGCAGGTCATTAAATTCTCAAATCTTTATGGTGTGTAAAAAAAAATGCTACAGGTGGTGATATCCACCACTCATTTATATAAGGAATACCAAGGAGTAACAAGAGGGGCAATCCGTGAAGATTCTATTGTTTCTTCCAGAAAAACTTCATTTTCGGATACAGCTGCCGGGAGTGGAACTCTATTCTCCAGGCAGACAATCAGAACATTTGCCACCTATAATCAATTTAAAAACAAAGATAGAACTTATATAGTTTTAAATACTTCTTACACCTTTTCTGGAAACTGCATTAAACTTAAATTAATTGTCAATATTTGTGTAGTTCATATTAATTTTAACTTTTATTATATAAATTTTATTAGTTTTTAAAGACAATTTACTTTTCTCCAGGGACAAATGACAAAAAATGTCATTTTTGCTCATTCTGGGACACTAACTGATCTATGTTAATTAATGTGTATCCTACCACATAAATACATTTTAAATCCCCATTATTTAAAGAGACATTATGGAGAATTTCCATTGGTGTCTCAGGATGTCGCTTCTGAGTGGCCACAAAAACCATCTTGAATATGACGCTCTTATTGTTTGCTAGGTTGGACTGATTTAACATGGACGTGCTTGACGTCACATCCGCCGAACAGCGTGGCAACCTCTGACCGGGAGTAAATTTAGGAAAATATGCTACAGAACAGACTTTCAGCACTGATGCTCATAGATGCATCAGTGCTGAAAGTCTGTTCTTCACCAAACAATGATTTAGTTGTAAAGGGTCAAATGAAAGGGCTATTTTAAAGATATTTTTCAGTAAAGCCTTACATAATGTCTCTTAAACAGTCTTAAATTTGTAACTCCTAGCCACTATGATTTATAAACATAAATAGTAGACAAAATATTATTTAGAATATTTATCGTCACATAAACCAAATAAAGTCCACCTTCTAACTTCTAAGAGCAGTAATCAAAAGTGCACTTAGCAAAAATAATGCTGCTTGAGCTTTAGATTACATTCCATAGAAACCTTTAAATAAAAAATCATTAGCCTGTCATGAACACAATAAAGAATATATAAAGAAAATGAGCATAATTTCTCTCTCAACTCTAAAACATTTACTTACCTTCAGTTGCTTGCGTGGGTTTAACTTGCATCTGTCTATGAAGAGACGTTTATACTACGTAATAACCAAAGGAACCACTTGAGTTATAAGTACACGAGGGGTTTTTCGAAGCATCTCTAGAGGGTATCTATGTTGGGATTGAGAGGCAACCCAAAAAACGGATCACTGCCTTTGCTACTGGAGCTTTTTCTATTCCGTTATTTTATTTTGTTTAGTATTTTACTCTGTAACATGTGATTTTAAATGTAAGTGAGGGAAATACTTTAGTTCAGCATCAGTGATCTCACTAAAAAAGTAAAAGTAAGATAGATTTGAGTTGTTCTGTTTGACTCATAAAATTAAAGAATAATAGAAATATATCGTACCATGACAGACTCTATCTGCCATATCGATCTATCTATATCTATATAAAAGTGTGTGTAACAGGTTAAAACCATACACAGCTCAGCTCTTTTCAAGCATATGCTCTCAAAATAGAAATACCATTAACACAAGCATTCTCCTAAAAAGCATGAGTGGCATCAGTACGCAGTCTAAAAGTGAACTCACCTATAAATTTTATATCTGGTTGTAAATCCTTGGCGGAATCTTTCCACAAAGGACAGATAGCTCCGAGAGTGGTGGAAAGGTCCACGGTCAGAGATGAGCCAGTCATATTGCTTGGTGACATGTTGTTCAGCAGCCAATAGGTCCTGGCGAGTAGACTGAACTGTTATATGGTCCCATATAAACAGGAAGCAGATGACCTCAATAAACCTCCAGTTCATGCTTTTTTTTAAGCCGCTCTCTGTTCATTCTCACTCCATTATGTGGAGACCTGATGGGATAGAAAAGAAAGAGGGGAGAGAGGGGATGGGGAAGGGATGTGCAAAAAAGAGATCTGTTATATGACAGTCTATATCAGCAGTACAAGAAAGTCAAAGAGTTAGGTTAATTGTATTCTGTTGCACAAATAAGAGTGCCCTTGTCATTGTCGCTTCACTCTGATATAAAGTGTGCTTATTTTCTGGTGTTCTCATGTTTTTCAACCATTATTCCTGTCTGCAGTATTGAAATGGCATACAACGCAGTACACAATGGGTGTTACTATTTTGCAGATCAGTAAGTGGTTCACCCTAAGCTATCTGGCTGTCTGTTTGTAATTGGTGTCATGATAAGCACTGACAAGGTTAGAAGACGGCTTTATGATATGTTATGACACTCTACAACCACTAATGTGGAAAAAGCCTATCTCCCTTTACTCAGTGGTGTCAATTACTGCTGGAGGAATCTTTCATCTTTTGACATTGTTGTTGAACCTTTCCATGCTTTCGCTGGCCAACTAGCATGTAACCCAGAAACTATATTAGTATTAGTATTATGACTATGTGTTCAGTAGGAAAAAAAAAAAAACGAACAAAAGTATAAAAATACATAA
>NW_015150476.1:599621-641130 GCF_000732505.1 Cyprinodon variegatus | reverse complement strand
ATAAATACCTTTGTATGTTGTTTTTTTTTATTTCATGCAGACCGTTCTCAAAGTACTGTCACCCTAATGCAACCTAATGGTAGTGTTGGGTTTGTTAAACACAGCCATCTGGCAGAACCTCTTAAGACAAAAAAATCAAAAAGGACAAGCACTATGAAATAGATTGTTGGCAGGTGAGTGGATGAATACTTATATTATCACCACTAATTAGCTGTTAACAGTTCAATTCCAGTCAGTCCGGTCAATAGAGTGGAGTCCGTTTGTAACCTCATTGTGACGGCTCTCATGGGTAATTAATTGTTGGCGCTGCTGCAGGAACAGATCCTTTGGCTGAAGTTCAGCAGGCAAACTGATTGGGAACACTTGAGTTGGACTATAACCCCTTTTTAAAGATCTGGGGTCTGTTTAGCACGGGTAATGGGCTTCTCTTTTCACACTATTTGTCACATCTCTTTTTGTTTGGTTTGGTCTACATGGTTAAATGTACCTTAATATTCAATATTAGTATAAAATAAAATTATAACAGTGACTTCATTCACTGGCCTATTACTAGTTTTATTTTGTTATCTTCCATTTTTATTTTTATTTTTTTTGTCATACACCTCTAAGCCAGGTTGTGACAGCACAGTCTTGCAAAAAGCACTTAAAAAAGATGTACTAACCAACCTGTTCCACAGAGCATAACTTTGGACTTCATACTACGTACAAAAAAAAATGCTGTCCATATTAGTGGTGCTTTTTGATGATAAGTGGTGCTTTGGCATCTACATGGATCTTTTAAAACCCATTTTAAGACACAAATAGAAGTTAGTGTATGATAGGAAATACAAAAAAAAGAAACTTTAACTTGCCCCTCACACAAATGAAAATGCCCTAAGTAGAAGCAATAAATAAACAAATTACATAACGTAAACATTTAATACATTACTGCTGTGATAACTAATAAACAAGCAGAAACAAGCGCGGAACCTGAAAGGAACAAACCAGGGGCGTTATTAACAATACATGAACAAAATTCACAAAAAATAAAGTCAGAATAAATAAGGCCTAAAGACAGTGACAAATTGAAGGATTTAATGGGTCTCATCATTTTGTTTTCCAGCACTTTTGTGCTTTTGCACTGTAAGTTATTTTCTATCCAACTTTTTCAAATACAATAGAGTAATTATCTATTGCAAATACAGTACTGAGTGAGGCTCTTGGCTGTTTTGACAATGGATTACCTAAACAGTTTTCTCTGATCCACAAGCAAACATTTAGGAAATATCTTTACTTAATACATTAATATCTAATCACAGGCGTGACTTGGTTTGATCAGGACTCAGCATTTCTGATACAGAATTTCAGATAAACTCTGAGTCCTGATCAAACCAAGTCATTTAGCCCATAAAGTGATGGGAATCAAATCCTTGAGGAACGATGTCCTGAGATGTGTCTCTGACTGATGCTAGGATGATAGTTTAGCTATTTGATTCAGGTGTATAGGGAAGGGACATATTTGAAAGAACCAGGACACAAACCCTGCAAAAAAGAGCCAAAGATAATTCATAAGGCTGTCTATAATGGCCAATCTAGCATAAACCAGATTGATACAGTATAATTTGAATTCTGCACAATATCCACCTGAAAGGCTCCTGTGGGAAGGGCTTATAAAAAGGTGGGACATTCAGTACAATTCTTCGAGCTGATTGGGTAAATCACAACGTAAGCACCTGCCTCCCATGTCGAGCTTTTAGACAATTGCAGCAGTCGTAGTACATTCTTGATTTGTTTTAATAAGTAGAAAAGTTAAATGATATTCCATTTACATAAGCATAAATTGTGTCTGCTTGATTTTTTTTGCAAAAAAGAAGTACATGTAGAGGGTATTCTAGCTAAAAGCAAAAGCTAAAAGTCTACTTGTACATCCTTCAGCGCAGCCATGTTTGTTCTGCTTCATCCTGATGTTTCTGGCTGGCGGCATACACATCACAACATTTCATTGGATCGAAACATATCTGTATTGAAGGTTAAAGTGGTCATAGAATGATTCTATAGGGTATTTGGTGCTGGTCCTTAAGGTCTCTGAATAGGGTGTGTAACATTAGTTGGGCTGAAAATGGTATATTTGCTTTTCTATGAGCCCTAATGCAAGCCTGGTTAAGAGCCCCAGAATGAAAGGACAGGTTATCTTCCTTTGGTATGCTCATGAATATTTAGATGAGCTGTGCACTAATTGGTTGGTTTATAACGAGCGAAGCTGCTGAGCAAAGACGCATCATAGCAACAAGCACTCAATCACTGAAACATGAAATTGTTCATATGGTAGGGTGACCAGACGTCCTCTTTTACCCAGACATGTCCTAGTTTTCATACCTAAAAGAATGTCCGGGGGGGGATTTCAAAATCTTCCGGGATTTTGGTCGACTACAGTGCAGCACGTAGTCGAAACAGGGAGCCAGCGGGGGACGGCGCGACCAAACCTGAACCGGAGACGGTAGCCTAGACAACGGCGACCGCGTGATTCCCCCTGCCTGCCAGACTGGGCAGGCAGGGGGATAGCATACCGTCACCTCACAATAATGTATAAGGCTAGAGGTTAACAGCTACCAGACAGCATACCAAAATGTTTTGTTATGATAGAGGGATGGTAGGAGTGCCCCTAGGGAATTTGGACCCCATGAAAATAAATGATATTGGTTTCTCCCATGGCCATAGTTTTTTTTTATAAAACCATATATATATATATATATATATATTTTTTTTTTTTTCTCTTATCTTTCCAATACACATGAAAAGCAAATAATAACATGACAGTTACTTGGTAGAGGAACCAAAAAAAAAAAAAAAAGTACAATTAAATCCATTTAGCTTCAGTTATTTGCTTCACTACTGCTTCATTTATATTCCAAAACCCCTCACTTTCTTTAAAAACTTGAACATTTCTATTTATGAAGATTAATAACCTGTTAGTACAAAATTTAAAACTTCAAAAAATACTTTATTGCTTTAATAAAACTTAAAAAAACATTTGCCATAGCACTATAATCGGTATTTCATGTGGCTTCACATCATTTTGTATTACCTAAAAGTGTTTTTAGGGATTTCACCACAAATAACAAGGGGAGATGTGATTTATACTACCTATACTCCACTACCACCTGTCTCCCTCTTGTAGCAACATGTGCAGGTCTAATTTTTGTCAAAAGCTGTAGAGTCACAGATGATGGCATTAGATTTGTGGTGAAACATACATTTATGAGCCTATGGGGTTGTTTCTGTGATTGGATTGAGAGCAGTTACTCACTACTAGTGTTCTCTGTTCCTACTACAAAGCAGGAGCAGTGGGATAATAGACCAAAAACTATTGGCCAAAACTTATATTTCAGTGATAGCTGCTGATGATATAAAGACTGTAATCGTTTTTGATTTTTATTTTGTTTCAGAAAGATTATTTATTCTTTTTTTTTTCTTCATTATAATCAAGTCTTTCACCAAACAGTTGCCCAACTCCTCCAACTTACATTTGTTCATCTTAAAAAGATATGAGATGGAAGAAGAGTGGTGAAGATCAATCAGTAGTTTCCATCACTGTATATTGGTGTATATGTGCTATGGGTAATAATTACATAAATGATGTGTATATGTATGTTTATATGTAAATTCATTTCTTGGCTCACTAAAAAAACATGGAGTAGGCACAAAGTACACATTTTTTCATTCTTTAAAAAAACAAGAAAAAAAGTATAAGTATATATATATAAAACTAAACAACTAAACAGATATATTATTTGTCCTAAAGAAGGAATTTTGCATAGGGGTGAATTATTTCATTCAATTCAAAAACAATTTCAACATTCGGTAAAATAATATCAGCAGGTTGGATAAAAGTTTTTTTTTTTTAAAGACATAAAGGTAGAATACATTTTGGTTTTTTTTCTCATTCATTAAAAGAAAAAAGTAATAATGACACCTGCTGTTCCAATCAAAACAACGCATAAAACTAACAGTGACCTGACCCTCCCAACCCCTTTCGGAGAGTGTGTTGCTGAGGGCCAAATCAAGAGAGAAGAGAACGTAGCGCAGCTCAAATTAAGATGAAAAATTAAGAACATACAGCCAAAGTCAGTTGTTGTGCAAATACTTATGAAGGATATCAAGGCCTCGTAGGTATTGTAGAGACTATTTCTAGTTCTCCTCTCTTGCTGGCTTCCATGTTTGCCACTCTTTGTTTTGGCAACCCTGGGAAATCTCGTTTTATTTGCTCAGTAACCAAGGAGTGAATATGGGCTACACACTGCACCAAAGCAGTTCCTTAGATCCTTAAATCTCAAGATTTGCTAGGAGAAAGGGTTGACTACAGTAAGACAGGGTTAATGAAGAGGACTTTTTTTATAATGAATGTTACATCCCAGGTGACAAATGAGAATGATTTTGTTTCATTTTATTGTAAAACAAAGGAACAAGTGACATATGATCAAAATGTGATACTCTTCATGTTCATAACAGACTGCTTTAATAAAAAAAAAACTTTCTAAATAATGCAATAATAATAAAAAAAAAAATGTCCATAACGAGCTTGATGATGGACTATTTTGGGGGGTTGGGACCATGTGCCGAGAAGCTGCAGCAGAGCTAGAAATGGAAGCCATTAGGAATGAAAAACAAATGTTTATTTCCCTTCAAAAGATAGCTTTGTCTCCTTCTTACAGATCAAATAAGGATGTTTCAGAGAGAGATACAGTAAGGCTTTAAGTATACAACAAGTGTTTCTTAAAAAAACTAAAGGTTTAAATGCAGGTTTAAGTGTTCAGTTATTGCACAGAAACTAAATTTACAATAAAAAAGGATATTGAGGGTGGACTAGAGTTAATTGGTTTGGGGAAACAGTAATAAATACCAAAAATTACTTGTAGCAATGTCCTGAAAGAAATGATTAGTGTATGAACAAGTCATTTAATTATCACAAGAACAGTCAGAAATGTTGGCAGGAATTCAAGAAGAGGGTTTAAAAAGGAGTATGAAGGCTATAACTGCCAGTTTCCCCTTTCATATTAAAGAGATAAATTTTCATATAAGCTAGAAGTAACACCACTGTACTGTATTTCTAAATGACATAAGCATTGGTGTATGAAAATTAAGCAGTTAATTTAAGAGACACAATTGTCTAAAACAAAGGTGTAAAATGTTGACTGAAAAAAATAATGTATACAAATAAGCTTTTTTACAGTGATTAAATTTGACATATGCATGTAAAATGTATGAACACAGGAAATACAGAATAATGGCAATAATAAAGAGGGCGAGCAACTTTTTGAGTTACCTTCAGAAACTCTATTGGGCCTCCTTTTAACAGTGACTGTGTAAGAGCCAGCTCAGATCCTGACAATGGTTGATAGGATGAACCGTAGGCTGTATGGAGAGTGTTCTGCAGAATATACATCAGTGTTTATTCGGTGTATATTCTGGACAACATGCTATTGTTGTATTGAAAAGTCCCCCCACCCTTTCAACGGTCCCCTCTGTCCTCTACTGACGGTCAAGTTAATAATAATATCAAATTATTACACATGAATGGCCTCAAAGATGAAAACACGCTCCTGCCAGTACACTGCATTACACTGGTCCGTGTTGTTCCATCAACTTTTTTCCCCCTACAGCTGGGCTTCTGCCCGCACAGGATGAAAAAGTGGAGTGTGCTGCTTGTTAGATACAGTAGTTGTGGTCCCATACCTCATGCAGCCTGCTCACACCCCAGGAAAACTATAACCACTATAAAGGCTGAAACATTGTATTTCATTAAGTTGATTCACTGCTACTTTTTTCCCCGAGAACTAGAGTTTTCCTATCAGATAGACTGATATGTGTGTGTGTTAGCCTTTGTGAGTACATGTATTTGTTACCTTGTGGGGACAATTCGCAGGAATATGCTATTTTTTGCTGTATTGTTGGGACTTACGGGTACCTGTTGGAACCAATGACTGGTTCCCGTGAGGAGAAGATGCTTCTTAAATTAAGAAGTTAACTAAGGTATAAATAGAGTTTAGGTAAATGTTGGTAAGGGCTAGGCATAAAAGATGTTCTTTAACCCCACCAAGTAAAGGGTGTATAGATGCCTCTGATGCTTGTGCTGCTCCTCTTTTCAATGGTAGAGATTGGATTTGCTTTATTTGCTGTGATATGTTGATAGAAAGTAGTCTTAATATGTTTTTTAAGTGAGAAACTCATATCATCTCACTATTGGTGCCGTGCAGAACCCCACATACTGGCTGCATGCTGCCACTGAAAGTATAGAATAATAAAAGCCAACATATTTTGCCGGAAGGTTTCCACATTTTAAGTTAACATAGGCATTAATACAATATATATATAAATATATATGTATTTGTGAGGAGCCACTCAGATGCTTAAAGTTGCGTTGGTCCTGCTGCTTGGGATGCGCTGCGGGACCTTTTGATCCACACCAACCAACACTTGTGTGTAAGCTGGCTGCTTATGCTGCTCAAATGTTGTTCAGTGTGAACGTACTATAGCATTAGGGGTCTGGGTTAGCCTATACAAATGATTAGAAGTTAATGGAAAGTCTCCTTAAAAACAGATTTACATTACATATATATATATATATATATATATATATATATATATATATATATTTAGGGAAAAAGTATGTGATACATGTGTGTTTGTGTCTGTATTTGTCATTTGAGCATATATGTCCTTTTTTGAGCAACTGAGAAAAAAAGGGAGGACGATTAAAAGAGTGGATCACATTTACCCTTGAATAATCAGAGTAAAAAGGGGAGGATGTCTGCTTCAGGAAATCACCAGGCAGGACAAGGGAGGCTTGTTTTCTTCATCCTCTTTTTAAACAGCCTTATTCATGCTACAACACCTCCTTCAGTCTAGTTCTTTCAAGGGGATTCAATCTCCATTCTGGTCTTGTCCAATGCTTTGCCAATCAATTCCCCTATCCCCTGTGTGGGGGCCTAAGTGTTCCTCTTTGTTGTGAAAAGTTCATAAGAATGGAGAGGCTTGTTCTCCTTATTTGTATTCTAAATCCCAAAGAGGCAAAGGTTCGGGAAGAAGTGAAGCTTTTGATGGGAAGGCAGGTAGTCTTCAGGGAATTGGAATAGACTACACTAAATTTCCATAGTCTTTCCAATCTTGATTTATGAAACCTGGATACCAATATGTATTATTTATATCCTACAATATTTGTCAAAGGAACAGTATGGATGTGAGCAGATGGAGTTCTCTCTGAACTGTTATCAGCACAGCTGCCTCAGAGTGGATTTATTTCCCAGTGATACTGGTATAATGCACGAAGTGAAGCAAAACCTTTGACGTAACGTTATGGATGGTTGGCACACTCAAAATGATTTTTTCCCCTCCTCTGGGATATTTTGACACACTTCATATTAATATGACCTCTAGGGGACCAAAGGGTTTTTTGTGAGATACATGCCAGATTCATAGAGTGAGTTTGACAGAATAAGGAGAGAGATGGGTTACATTTAAATATGCTGGGACACATCTGAATCCAAAGAATTATTACTGCTCAGGTAAGTGATAACTAGAAATGCATGATAATGGTCTGCCACTTGCAATTGCTAGGCAGCAACAAGAATGGGTAGGGCAGCTGTAGCTAATTCTATTTGCAGCGGATTCTCTTCCTGACCAAATCTCTCACCGTTGTTTTGTTTCTTAAAAAAAAGAGCTGCAGTGGCACCCTGACCTTCAGAGAACATGGCTGAGCAAGCAACGCTCAGTTTTATAATTAAATTCTCTGGTCGGTCAGCAACCAACCAGCTCGGCTCAGAAATCAATGCCTGATTCTTAAAGCGCAAACTAATTCACTAATGGTCAGAGTTATTCCAATTTACCTGCCTGCTGAATTATTGTATCCAAACCTTTTCTGGTTGTGAGAGAATCAATGAAACGCAAGGGAAAAGAGAGAAGCGGCAGATGGGAGTCGGTTGCATCTGTCATGTGAAGCGGTGCAAGGAGAGTGCTCCGAGGTTGATTTAATAGCTGAACAGAGGCAATGCAGGGGCGGTTTATGAGATGGTTCTAAACAGGAATTGTCTATGTCATAAAGCAAACTAATTAATAAGGTTTCGGCATAAGCAAAGACTTAATAGCTGAGGTCCAAGGTTTGTTTTCTGCTTGACTCAGAAAAATTATTCACACTGGCTATGCAAAGGGCAATTAAATTTAGCATGAAATAAAAATCAAATTAACTTATCACATAGCAGATTTTGAAGGAAAAAAAACATTTGTGGCAATTTTTTTATTCTATATACATGCCTAACCTTTTCATTAACATGCAAAATAGTAACAGTACTACTACTGCACAAAAATTGCCCATACTGGGACAAATAAAAGCTACTGAACTGAAACAGGTTACCACCACAACACTGTAATTTATTTAAAAAGTAAAAGATCACAGTTTGCTACTGTGTTCATCTATTACCAGAGAAAGTGTGTTTAGAGCAGATAGCAGAAGCAGAACATCCTCAACCAGCATCACAGTTTTTTGCCAAAGAGAGTTAAATGCAAGGTAGCAAAAGCCAGCCATTAGTCACCACATCCACCACTGTTGCTGTTGGCTGCTGTGGCAGGGAAAAAGATGAAGATTGATTATTTGTCAACATGCAAATTGGCTTTCAAGTCCCTTCTCTAATTACTCGGTGGTTTTATTGATGAGAAACCACCTACTGCTTCCCTTCGATTTACCTCACAGGGCATAATCTTTTTTTTTTAATACATTGCCCCTCACCCATCTTGCAGAAGACTTTATGAGGTCAAAAGGAAAACAAGGCAAAACCCCTAGCTTTGCCAGATTTCACACCATAACTTATTTTACAACACTTAAAGATAAGAATGTAAGCTTAAATGCAAAATATAACATGTTCAGTTTTAATGGTCTAAACTGATGACACTGAAAATTTACCCACAAGACCTGGGAAATGAAACAGGGCTTGAATGGGTGAACTTGGGAAGATGTAAATGACACTTTTCGCATTGCAGCAGCTCCTTGTTCATGCATGTAAATGTCAAGTGATGTTATCTAATGTATAGTTTCCTCTGACAGAATCTGAAAGGTCTACACCGAAGACAAGGTTGGACAAGTTTGTCTCCTGGGAAACCAGAATGGGTAGGAATAAACTACCAGTATGCAAGGATTAGAAGCTATTTTTCCCCTACTTCATTGCATAAAAAAAAGAAAAACATTGACGTTCTACAACCCTGCTCACCTTAGACCTTATTAAAGAATTATACCTATTTAATTATAAGCAAATAATAAATAAGCCTATGCTCTCTTCATCTTTCCTCCTGCTATGTGAATTATTTGTCATAATTCCCTGAGTCTGTAACATTTTTTTATTCAAATCACACCATCAGTGCCATAGAGGGTGTGAAGAAGTGTTGCAAGACGACCGCACATGGTTTACGTAACTGCATATTATTTTAGGAAGACATATGTGAGGAAATATCATGATATCAAGGTGAGAGTGCGATTTTCTTACTCTGTTACAGTGTGCAGAGTGTGGATTCAGCTGGGAAAACACATGGTACTTGTTTTCTCATGCTAGATTTCACCAGTGTTTACACAATATGATGCTTGCACCACACAGTTTCTCTTACCTAAACTTAGTCCAGCCTTTTTCCTTTGTAAACAGCTGTCACTTCCTACTCACAGATGTGCAAAGTTTAGAAAGTAGATAAAGAAAAAAAAAGTATTTTGCTAGATTTTCTTATTTAATGCAACACCCATGAACATTTTATACCAGGCTTCATTATTTCCCTTTTCACATTTCAGAAGGGTTCTCACTGACATATACATAACATCTGCTGTTCTCTCAAGAGAGTGGCCCACTGGCATTATGCTCAGAGTTTTTTCCACTTACTTTTTTCCCAGCTGCAGTGGGTTATTTTTGTTTGCTTTTGCAATCCTTATTAGCTCCCTGAATTCTGATGCAATGCCATCTCTGAAAATACTGACCTCATTTTCATCTCAGTTTGAAGCTCCCTCTCAATGCATCCTCTTACAAAGAAATAAGCAACAGGACTTTGGCAAGAGTCTCCAACCCAGCACCTGGCTCTTCTGCAACGGAAGGAGCAGGACGTAAAGGGAGCGGTCACTGATCTTACTGTTGCTGATTGAAACCCTTAATTTGTAAAATGCATGGATGGAGAAGAGGAGCAAGCACAGGCCTGTTGTGTTCCATAAATCAGAGAAATCTGCAGAGATGTAGAACAGATGGTGGAAATTAAAAGAGAGAGAGAGACAGGGTGAGAGAAAGAAAGCTTCTCGCAGCTCAATTCAATGCAGATTAAGCATTTTGAAGCTTAACTGTCCTGTACTACATTCGTGCATTGTGACTGTACTGTCCATGATAACAGAGCCACAAGATTTTTTGTTCTAAAGCAAACCTCACACATAATGCATCAACTAAGATGTATTTATCAATTACACATTACAATCAACCTAGCAGAACACAGTAAAATGCATTTATAGATTCTTATTTTGCCTGTAGGTGTGATATAAGACTCCAATGTGTTGCACCCATCAATTTCTTTTTCCACAATGCTTCATTGACAAGCATTGACAAGCTTAATGCAATACTAGCATTTATCATTATAGGTGCCAACTGCTAAAACTGTAAAGGAATTTTAATACATGTACTTCTATTCTTTCTGATATTAGGAAATTATTGGAGTTAAAAGAATTATTAAAATAAGGAACACTTTTTGTGTCCTAGCAGACATTGCTGATACCTTTATAAGACCATACTAGAATGCTTTTTAAGTGAGAAAAGCTCTTCTTTTTCTGATCTGTATTTTACCACCTTTTCTGGGAAGGTTATTATTTGCAAAATTAGCCCTTGATATAGGTTATTGCAGCCAACATGTACCTATTCCACGTTGAGTGCTCTTGACCTCTTGTCTTTGAAAGTCTTTCACTGTCGCTGAATTTCTATCTTGACTTTTCTTTTTTTAATGCTGTTGCCTAGAGGCTTTTGCCAAGACACCAGGATCTTTATTGCCCTTTCTTTAGTATCCCCCCCCCCCCCCCCCCCCCCCCCCCCCCCCCCCCCCCCCCCCCCCCCCCACACACGCCTCTAAGAAGCAGAGGCAAACTTTAATGTAAGTCTTGTACGACTTTCATCTATGGACAAGGATTCAGCTCATCTGTTCTAATATGCACCCAATGAAACCCCAATGCATGATTGTTGATTGCAGCTTCCCCTTCTTACTGAATAATTCAGAAGTCAATTCTTTCAAATCCCCACTATGAGCCACAGAGCAACAGGGGTGATTTTTGAGGGTCTTCTGCAAATGTTAGCATTGGAAAAAAGGCAGGAAATGTCACTATACAATTTAAAATTTAATGGGGCGTTTTAAATGTAACTTATTTTTGCCCTCAGGGGTATAAGGGCCCCTATTTAATAAAAATAGCATAATAATGTTATCACACAGTAAGTCACAAAAAAGGAGTAAAAATATATTTCGTCCAACCATTTAAGGACCCTACAGTAAGTGTCAGCATAACATCATGCAGCGTACCACTCCTTAGGTCCTAAAGGTTTTGTTTCCAAGGCATCTATAATTTATTTCTTTCTTTATGATCTCAACATTTATTCTTATAAGCAAAGTATTAAAGAAACATCAATTGAAATAAGCTTTTTTAATTTCATCAAAGACACAGTAGTACATAAGTACATAAAGAATTCATTAAATAATGGCAGATGTGATACAGATAGGGGGAAAGCAATCCCGGTCGAATTCAACTTCACTTACATTTAGTTAAGAGAGTAAAGAGAAAGAGACCTGAAAAAAATAGTATATACCCCCTCCAATCAGACAAATATGTTAACAGAAGAAACAAGTGTAATTATGTTTTTTTGATATGCTGTAAAAAGAAAAATATCCATAATTTAACCAACCAGAAGAGGTTAACTTTATGAAGTTGTAACAAGGAGAAAATCCCTGGCTTTAGTCCAATGACCTTGCAACAAAGTTTGTGAACAGAAGCAGAGACTGTTGAGATGCATGCAACAGCCTTTGCACATTTTATTTCAACAAAAATTCACTTGTCTCACAAATAACCAACTAGCATCATTGAAAAGGTCAAACTATGCATATGATGGATGCTCTCAATTTAGGGAATCCTTTGTTAGCAATTTACCAAAAAGAATGGAAGCAATTGTTGACTCAAGTCAGGGCTTTATGGGCCTCATGTTAGCATATGTTCTGGGCTACTCAATCACAAGTCGAAAGCAGTCAATACAGGTGTAAAAGCTCCCAATATAGATTGAAGGCACTTTCACATTCAATCCCTCCTCCCTTTATTTAGCCCTGGTCTTTCAAACCCTTGTGACCATTTTTTTTTAGCAATCAGTATGGAAATCTATCCTGGGCTGGCTGGATGTACCACCTACTAATCTCATTATCGTTAATTTTATAAAAGTTCTGTTACCAGTATTGTTTGATCTCCCTTTTAATTCATACTGGATAAGGAATATTGTGTCTTGCATGAACTTATAAAAGATAAAATTCACTCAGAACTACACTAAAATGTTTACATTTTGTTTGACACCCCCCCCCCCTTTTTTTAACAAACTATTTACAGTAAGGTGTCTTAGACCTTCCACCCAAAACCTCTGTTTTTTTACATTTCTTTAAATTGATGGATACCATATTTTATAGAGATATGCACGTCTTAAATAGCATGGTTTCTTTGTTGTATTTTACTCTTACCTAGTGTAAGTGTAATGCATTTTTTTTTTTTTACCTTAATTTTGTTTTGCATGCGTACATGTCTGCTGTTTTGCTATTTGTTTTTGGGTTTATGCTGGTAAAAACGTAACCATACATTTGTCAGTTAGTTATTAATTAGTTTATTTATTAGTTGGGCTCGTATTAATATTTGTAAAATCAGTTATTTGAAAAGCAAAAGGTATTTTTATAGGTCAGAGATATAGGAAGATATAAACAGCACTTTTGAGGATACTCCTTTATCTGCTTCATACTGTTTTACTTATTTAACACATTCTTCAACGTTTCAATTTATAAGTTGTGTTGGAAAACTGTAAACCCTAATAAGCATCCATGGGACATTTTCAAATTGAAGGTGGAGAGGCATGTCAAAGAGAATTTGACTACTGTTCCAGCAGCAATGCCCGAGAGAGATAAAGCACTCATGGAAAATAATGTTGGCCACACAAAGTATTGACACATTAGACTCAGTTTGAACCTTTACACGTAGGGCTCCGGTCACTTTTGCTGTCAATAGTTTAGACAAGAATGGCTTTATATTGAGTTATTTATGTGGACAGAGAATTTACAATGTTATATGAGCTTTAGGTTTGTGTTCATCCATGAAAAGACGCAATATTTAAATTTTTTTTTAACATTGAAGATTGTTTTAGAGCATGGCTTGTTTCAGATACAGCAGCATCTGATTGGCAACGTTTAAAGGTCCTAACAGCCACATTTATGCGTATGTATATGTAAGCAAGAAGTTGGAAAGTCTAGCGGGATTGAATGGTTAACCAGAAGGGCACGAATAGGTGTCCCCCTTTTTGAAAGAGAAGGAGGGGATTTGGGGCCTTTTGTAATCAACAAGATGAAGAAGTAATTTAAGAAGGAAAATATAGAAAAAAGAGAAGCAAAGAGCTGTGGCTTAGAAATAGTAATGAAAGCAAAATCTGCCTGAGGTGAAAGAATAAAAAATGAAAAGGTCCCCCCCATTAAACTTTCTTAAGCTCAATTACAGTGATAAAGGACTGCTATGATGAACCATTTAAACAAAGGACCCTGGAGAAGAGCATCAAAGCTAAAAGTACATTTTGTCAAATCTTTCTTGAACTCCATAATACACTAACAGAATACAATATGAGGTCATCATGTTTTTTGTTTTTTTTCTCCAAATGTGATCTGTATTCCTATGTAGTGTTTCTACAAAATAAGCAGACTCCACAGAGGGCCAGCAAAAGGGTACCATCGCTGCACCCCCCCGCCCCCCCTCACCCCAGTGAATCTGCTTTGTTGCTTCTTCTGCTGCCCTACATTGGTGTCTTCTTTGGTGTGCTGAGTGTACAAAAGCACCGGAGAGGATTCTGCTCAAGTCAGCCTCACCTGCACTGGCCTCTCCATCATTAGATCTTATATCGGTAAGGCACCACTGAGCTCTACTGGGATGGTACACAAGCATGTTCGTTTAAAAAATTTGAGCAAATGTAACAGGGTTTACTTGTATGTATCCCCTGTGTAAAATCTATACTTTGTATTCAGGACAAACTAAGGATGATAAAGCAAATATTATTCTGCACATTTTTATAAGTCTCAATTTGTTTTTGTTTTTTTAATTTTTGGTCAAAACAGAATAATACTGCACAAGTTGGGTCAGTCTTTGTAACTTAGGCTTTGAGCAAAAAATACCAAATGCGGTCAAAAATCAAACAAGTCCTTTATTTATAACTAGAAAGCATCATATTAAATTCCAGCCTTGGCTTACTTTAACATTTGCTGTGTCGAACTGAGGAGGTTACATCATTTACATTGCCTGGGAAATGCAAACACGCAAAATAAAACCTTTAAATTACCTTACTGTGTTTTTATATATATATATATATATATATATATATATATATATATATATATATATATATATATATATATATATATATATTTTAAGAAAAATATTCACAGAAAATGTATGTGTTAAGAAATATTTTCTTCTTTCTACCATTTCTAATATACTTACCAAAAATTCTGCATCCAATTAAACAACGGGTATTTAAAAAGTGGCTTAACATCACAGAACTTCCAGATTCTAACATAACCTTATCTCTGTAATTCTTTCATTGTGAATTAACATATGGTAGAACAGGTTCACAATAACTTCCTATTTGCAGAGGCGGATTCAACCATGCATGACATACTTGTGTGTGCAGTACACAGTGTCTCTTCTCAAACGCGTTTAGCACACCATCAGCACTTTGATTTAACCACCAATCCGAGTCAAACACAAATCATTTCCCTGTCTGGATCAGACATATTTGTCGGATCTGTGTAGGCTTTTTTTTTCTTTTAGAAAAGTATTACATCACAGAAAATAAAAAGGCCCACTGTCATACTTTGATTATTCATATTTCACACATTTATTCTATTAGGCTGTGTGTCTGACTTCATTCACTCTGTATAAAGAAAACCATTTAAGGTGGATCAAAATAAAAAATTTGGCACCTAGCATTTTTATGTTACTGCAATAAGCGGAAAGGAGTGTTAATGGAGTGAGGTGCCAAACTGGCACAGCATTGGCAGCACTGCACTCAATTGAGAAAACAAATTATTCATGTTAAGAGACTCAGTCAATGCGTGTTTCATTTGCCTATGCATTTTGATGGAGGGCAAAAAGTGTCACATATGGGTGAAAAAAATATAACAAACTGAACCTTGTCTAATGCATTATTCTTTATAGACATTAAAAATGATTTGAATTCTTTTTGATTTGGGGGTTTGAAATCTTACAGTAGACAGTAGTAGTAGGTTTTTTTTTCTTTTTTCTTTTTACAAAGATCCTTATACTGTGTTTTGGCTATCAGAGGAAAAAGGCAATCAAATGCAGATGTTGCTTTTGCTTGCATTTTCATCATCTGTTTTTCTTTTTTTTTTTACCTTTGAACAATTATTGTAACGTGAAGTATAAGTGCACCCAACTTTGACTGGTTTGCAATAGATTTGGTGCAAGGTGAGCGCTGAGGGAACAACAGAAAACCTGCCTTACAACCAAATTTCTCATTATTACACTTGTTTTAGTCTATCTCAGAAGGCAAATTATCAACATGTTTTTTGGCAAGACTTTATATTTATAAGATGTTGAGCTCCTCTCCCCTCTCTTAACCCCACTTTTCTACAAAACCTCTCGAGTTTTTGAAACGAGTTCTGTAATTGTCCTCATTCCCTCAGCCTTCATCTTGTGTCGACCCTTCACTCATGTATTCCCATACTCTGTCTTTCTGTCACCCCAGCTCCCCTAAAGGAGGATCAAGAAAGAGGCCCCTTTCCAATTTCTCACCACGTCTAATAGGCACTTTTCTGTGTTACATGATCACCGGGTGTCAAGATTAAAGAATGGCTACTGCTTCCGATGGGAGACAGAGAAAATAGCACTCCATAATTACTGATAAATCGAGATCACTGCCCCCCTTCTTCCATCGCGTCCCTATCCACCTGGCCCTGGTGTCAATGTGAGGGGCTGAGTAAGTTAAACTCGCAAAAAAAAGTTGACCATACCAGGCTCTTTGTGTAATGCTGACATTGCAGTTAAGTTCAGCAAATTCAGGGCCAACTGAGTGACTTGGAGCTTTTATTCAACCTCTGTTTGTTCCTACTTTCCAGTGGAACACACAGTTCCAGATACATGAATCAGCTGCAGCCAAAGCACAAGTGTCTCACAGCGCAGCAAATCTGCACTCTACTAAACTCTGTAGCAAAGACAGGGTGTTTTTTTTTTCTTTGATCTCTTACAGGGTTATAACCTTTCTGAGAAAGCATAGCAAGCAACCCTGTCCGCTAGATGCCACACAAGTGCAATGCAAGACAGTGGTGGGATAAAAAGAGGAGGGGGATGAGAAGCAGCTGGAAGGGTCTCTTTTCTCAACCAGGCAATTGTGATAGGTTGCCAAGTGGCAGTCCATTGCCATTGTTCATTAATAATCCAAATAGCCACGGTGGAAAGCAACATGATGTGAATTGAGTCCAACAGAGCATGAAAGAGTCTTCTGCAGTAACATGCTTTAGTTCTGTCGCCTCACAGGAAATAATCAGAATATTTAGTTCAGTCAGTGGGTGATAATGAAACCCTGGACATTACAATCACCCACACTATCTATAGAATGCTTCATCTCGTTGTGTAGATGTGCTGAATCTCTCCCAACTAATGGGCCATGAGTATAAACTTTATTGTCCTGATAATAATAGAGAAAAGTCATTTCTCTTGATTTATAGCTAATGAAATTGTGTCCTAGTTTACCATTATCTGCTTAGGAGGGGGATTATTTTGTTTTACTCCACTTCATCAGTGGGAAATGAGTACTTCCAGTTTCTGTAAAGTATCACTCCGGTGATGCCATTTAAGACCATTCTGTCCAGACCCCATGGTTTAACAAGTTTAATGTGCCATGTAAGATCAGGTGGAGGAGGGCATCTCTTTCTTAGGCACCAACACGAGAAGCATTTTTTAGTAGTGTAGTAGTGTTTCAGGTCTTACCATAATTTTTTAAAGCAAATTGTGACTATGCAACTACATTCTGATAAATGTATTGAAAACTATTTAAATTATTTTATTTAAAATTACATGAAATATAAATTTGGCACTTTACAAGACCAATGAAATCATATACAATGACATAGACTCTAAATCAATCTCAATGCAATGTAAATCCTACAACTTAATGCAGTATACTGTAACTTAATCACAGCCATGTTTGAATTAAACAATTAATAGTCAAACTACTGTAAATCCTCTAATATAGGCCCGGGCCTTTATTTCACTTAGTTGCATCTTGGTCCAGGCCATTATTGGAAGGAGGCCAGAATTAGAGGCAGGCCTCTATTTCTATTTGATCAAAACAGACTACCAGTGGAATAAATAAAAACAAAATTTTGTGTCTCTTTGAACCTATAAAATACTAGGTTCATTTATTGAAAAAATACGGTTGCCATAACAGTATACTGTACAGAACATTATTCAGACATCTTCCAGCAGCTGCAATTTTTCTTCACGGCAATACGAAAGAAAAAAAAAGACACAGAATGGAATCTTGGCCAAACTGACTCTTAATACAAAGATTTCAACAACAAAAAAATATGGAAACGGTTCTGCCATCACAGCAAAATTTTATTTGAGGCAGGCTAAGTGGAAGTATGCTACCAGTATCATATATTTCAAGGTAAATTCAGAACAACAAAAGCCAACGAAATTCTGTAATTTAAACGTTGCCTGGTTACCACCAGACCTACCGGTAATCATATTTGTCTTTCAGATCGGAACGTGTGGCTGGATCTGCTCCTGCAGCAGTGTGTCGCAGTGAGCTTGAAGCAGACATTTTTGATTTATGCTCAATATTGAAGCATGGTCCGCACTATACACTGTGGGTCTAGTTACGGCCGAGGGGATGAGGAAGTGGGGGCATGTGGTCCGACAACGGAGGCGCATGACGGTGAAAAAGAGCGGAGATCCAGGTGGAAAAAGGGTCCCAGCGTTCTTGCGCACCTCGCTCTTCTAGCTGGTCCAACTTCACAAGTTTTTTTCTGCAATTTCGGTCATAAAAACAAAACAAGCGGACCTCCTGTCTGCGGCACTGTCTGCGCTAAGGATGGGACTTGGACTTGGATTCGTTAGCAAACATTGCCCCCCAGTAGTACTTGTATGTTACTATCACAAGTTGTTGAGGACTGCCCAGGAACGTTGTTGGTTCTAATTATAGCCCCGGCCTGTATACGAGTCCGGCCATTATTTACCTCCGCCGACAGCGACACAGGCAGAGACTCCAATAATGGAATACAGGCCAATATTAGAGGATTTACGGTAATATAGGCCATTTACCATTTCTGTGACCCTTCTGGTCCCAGAGCACACTGGAAACCACTTTGACCAATCAAAGTTGCTCATAAGATGTAACAAGCTCTGTCATCGGTCATTTTGTTAACCAAGTGATCAAGTTTTACCAGTGCGAGAGTTTAACTGCTTTCCAGTCTGCCCTGAGACTAGAAGGGTCACGGAAAAGTTAAATGGAGCAGGTAAAGCAAAAAGAAAATGCAATTTCAGAAAGGATATGAAAATGAAAGTTGAAAAAAAAAATGGGAATGGGGTAAGGTACAGCCTTTTTAAATGTGTGATTAGGACATGTCTTTATAATCATATTTGTAATTTGTTTGTTTGTTTTTTATCTCCATTTAGTAATAAGGTTTGAAAATATATTTTCCGATTCCAGTATTTAATAATGGATTAATGAATAAATACAAATACAATTTGCAATTTCTCTTAAATAATTCAATTGAAATTGTGCAATTAGAAAATACTTTTCAAATTGGATTGCAGATTGTATGATTTGAATGTTAAATCTGAAGTGACTGGTTTTCTTTTTCAGTGACTCTCTAGGCCTCTCTAGGACATTTCTTTGCTGTATGGTCCTACATTTTTTAGCAGCATAAGCTTTAACATACATTCTAAGCTTGCCCTGATCTTTTTCATTGCTACTGATTTTAGGCCACTTGAAAAGAAAACGTAGTTTTGATCAGAAACATACAATAGCAAAAGAACTATGTTGTTCTCAGAACATAAATCTTAGACATCATATTGTTAGGAGACTTTTCTGCATTAAGACACACTTGATAAGATCAATTCATTATGAATACAAACAAGTAATCCTTTTTCAGTACTGCAAATGTCTGAGACATGTATTGTTTATTTTCATAAGTTTGTCTTTTGCTTTAAGCATTCCTTGTTATACCCAGGCCTTCAGAGACCCTGCTGACAGTTGATATAGCCTTTTTCTCACAAAATGTCCCTACCGACTGAGATTGATCTTAAATTATTAAGACAGCTGCTACTCTCCGTGAATAAAAAAATAAATAAAAATACCATTGCCAAATCCCACATAACAAAAATGACATTTTTGAAGGAGAATTTTCTCTACTGTTTTGGAGCTGCAATGGATCAGGAATTAAAAGTAAATTGTTTTGTTTTGTTTGTTTTTTTTTTTTAACAAAAGGGTTCTCAATAAAAGCACAAAAGGGATTATAAGAAGCCCCTAGCTTATTATTTTTCTTCACAGATTCACTGGATTCAAATATCTGCCATCTTTTCATTGTTGGCAAACTATTCATATGTGAGATAATAACCGCAGTTTTTACAATCCACTTCTTTAAATACCATTACCTAGATTTAAATAATTTCTTACTAGAATTCTTTGAAAATATCTCTCAATATCAGACAATAAAGAGAAGATGACACAAGAGTCAATTACAGTAGATATGACATGCAATTCAGATCCTCAGTTGGAAACAAAATGAGGAAAAGACTTGATTATATTGCAAGCACAACATTAGCATTAGTGTGTTTCTTTGCCAATCTTCACATTTGTAACTTCCTACTCTCCATGTCACTAAATAGCCATAGATAAGCTTACATGTTAAACATGTTAAACATGTTAAAAAGGGGAGATTTGCTATGAGCAAGTCAGCTGACAGCCTAGCATTAAATAATACTTTTTTTTCTGAACATTTACCCTTTGTACCTGCTGTGACTGACCACGTACAAGACTCTAATCTGCCATCAGACCCTTTAGTTTTTAAACAATTTGAAATCATATACATGAATATATATATCTCCACAGATAATTCCTGCCAGATGGCTACGTGTTCTGACTAAAACATGTCGGTAGACAGGGCTTACTGTATGGTGTGGCTGTAGAAAACACAGTTTACAACTTAACTCTTCTATCCCAAATCATTTATGGTCATGTTTGGTGTCTCTTAAATTTTGAAAATCACCTGACAATTTTAAAATCGTTCAGTGTGCTGAATAAACTGAGCCTTCAGTCTCTTGTTTAAACATTTTAAAATATATACATTAAAAATGATTGACCTTGGTTTGCATAGACTGCAGTTTAGTTTTGCTTAAATCATGAACATGGAATACAAAGACCACTAACAACTAAGGCAGTAACAGCATACATTTTTGTTTGATAGCATGTTTAATCAATTTGAATGTTTTTTTTTACTCTTTATCCTGAGGCTAAACTAGTTTACATTAAGCTAGAGCTTGTGATGTTAGCTCAGCTTTAATTCGAAAATAGCTATGTAAATGCAGTTACATAAAAACAGCAGTTTGTTTTTTGTTGTTTTTTATTTTTCATTTAAACATGTAAAATTTTGGTGTGCAAATGAAGCTAATCAAATGAAGTAAGAAAAAAAAATGAAAACTAAAAGTGTATGACAACATAGCATTAACCCTGAAGGTCCTAAAAAGAGTGTTTGGTGATCACAGGTATGCAGAAATCTCTGGTCAATCAATGTTTCTTAAGCTACATATGACAGGATGTGGCGCTTAAGCAGACAAGCTCACATGCATGGAATGCAGATGGGCTCCTGGTTCACCCAATGGGACCTGCCGGACTGACATTAGTGAACATGAGGCGTCTATGTTTAGAATTCTAATTAATATACTTGCGTCTGCTGTTGTGGCAGATTTTCAGCCTGAGCCATTTAAAATCTGCTCCATGTGCAAGAGAAACGCTCGGATCTAGACACAGGCAAGGTCAGGTACATAAAAAAAGTAAAAAAAAAAATAAAAAAAATCTATAGGTGGGTACATTTGTGAAAGTGCTGTGTCAGGTCATTTCATGTGCTACTTTTGGAGTCACAAGCACAATGCCTTTCACAGTACCAAAGCTATTGAGGCAAAAGTGTGCAGTGTTAATCAGCCGCTTTCACATAAATTATCCCCTGTTTTGCTTAGTTGGTTGGATCCCGCAGAACACACTGCTGGTCTGATAAAGGGTTTATTTAACATATTAAAAATTATTGTTTCTCTAGTGCACTGCAAAACCTCCCAAATATTGCCAACACCAAACCAAATTACTAATAGCTAAAATATTAACAAACATTAGTAACTTACTTCTTTAAAGTTCTTGTACTATTTAACTCTGGTATTTTACAGTGATTTTACTTATTAGAAGCAATGGCAAATCCTCTTTCTGTTTTTTTCCCATACTACACTTCATCTTCAGCTTGAGCAGATTTAGGTTCTTATCTCAGGGATTACTTAAGACTGAAAAAGGAATCAGCTTTGCTCCATGTAAATAACTCTCCTGTTGACATAGTTATGTAATACTTCTAATGTTATAAGTGCCAGAATTTCATCCAAAAAAGCCTAAATAGCGGAAATGTTTGGAAGTAGTGTTGAAAAAGTAAACACAGAACATTACTTGACCTTCAGTAACTGATATTAACATTTTTTCTAAAGCGCTAGATTATGATTATGGTCCAATCTATAGCAACACATTATCGCAATCTGCAGTTCCCAATTTTCACCCAGGAAAGATTATTATTGTTGCCTACATTTAGGTATGGATCCACTTGTATTTTACCAAAATACTTCTAATCCCCTGTTTGTCCAAAAACTCTTAACAGCCTTCAAATTAGTTATACACCGATTTACAAAAAATATACAATATATACTAAAATAATTATTCTTATATTATGTATGATTGATGAAATGATACATTTGCTACCATCATTAGATAATTTCTAAATAGAACTGTTTCTGTCACCTGTGTGAATGTAATAAATCATGTTAGGGTTTCATATTGTCATAGACAGCCGCAATAATTAGGCTAATTTCTCCTAAATTTGATGCTCACACATTGCAGATCACAATGAAAAGGATACTTAAAACTGAACAGATTTCTAGTTCCTTTGGCTTACAATGAGTGATCAGAAATAAGCACAGACTGTGAGATTTTAGGAAATAATAAGTATCAAGAAATCAGGAGGTTCACAGGTGAAGGAGACCACTGAAAGCGGAAAAGCTAAAAAAAAATAGTGAGAAACTTTCTAGATCCTCCATTGGCTACATGCAACAAAATGTATACTTTGTTTTAGCAAACTTTGATTGAAATTATGATAAAATTCCCTAAAAGATAGGTTGTCATGAGGGTGAAGCTGCCTTGTTAATTCTTCAGGAGATCACAAGCTGATCCACCTGAGTGAGCAATGAAACATTGAGTGCCAGGAAACAGGATGGGCAGTGGACCATTAGCAGAGCATGGTTTAGAGGTGGTCTCTAGAAAAAGACCTTCACCAAATCTTTTATTTCCTGCTATATTTGCCCCCATGGTAACAGAATGAATTACTCAGAGCTGTAAGCATACAGGCACCATGTACACCAACTGTCTGACTTGCAGATGCTTCTGGCAGCTAAAGTAGTTTTTGTTCAGTATTTTATCACTTTTATCACAATACAATTTAAATATCTACATTCCTGTCCTAAATACTTGTTATTCTCATTGGGGAAGAGAATCTATAATGAATGGTATAAGGAGAATTTCAAGTCATCTATTTTTATCCATGTGTTGCAAATGACACAGCTGACTGAAATTGAATAGAATATGGAACAGATGTTTTGAACCAGACAACATTTTTTTTCTGTTCATGTGTAAAGGACACTTCCAGGAAAATATCTTTTAATACATTACCTCTAATTAAATTGTGCAATTAAATTATATATATATATTTAAAAAATGTATATAAACTACTAAAAGAAAATATGTGATGCTAAATTGGAAACTGACTTTAATTTGTGACAGCAGCTTCAAACGTGTTGTTTGGGAAAAATAAATAAATAAAGCTAGAGGTTAATGGTTATAGATCAAATCAAATATATTATGTTCATCCAATGTTGTCTTCATGCCATGAGAAGCTGTTGAATTAATTTTTTTCAGTTAGGCTGCAGGAATTCATGGTAGCACTGTTGCCATGCAGCAAGAAGGTTCTGGGTTTAAACCCCAGTATGGAAATCCCTCTTTTTTTTATTTTATTCAACGTTTGTTTTAATAGGAAAGAATTCCATTGAGATTTGGAATCTCTTTTACAAGTATATACTGGCAAATCCTGCTTGGAGTTTGCATGTTCTTGTTGTACATGCGTGGGTTTTCTGTAGGTACTCTGACTTCCTCCCTTGACTGCCCATTAGGTATGTGTGGGTGTGTGCATGGTTGTTTGTCCCTTTGTTGCCCTGCAATGGACTGGCAACCAGTAAACGGTGCACCCCACCTCTCGCCCTTGGTGATTGGCAACAGCTTCCCTTCGACCCTGTACGGAAGACGTGGGTAGAGAAAATGTCTGGCTGGTTTCCAAACAACATATTCATTTTTTTTTTTCTACAACTCTGATATTATTTACACTCCAGTTTGAATCTGATCAGTCATTTGCAGCTTTGCCGACTGCTGCTGCCCTGATCTGCAATATAGGTCACTTATGCTGAGAGCCCATAGCGTCAACCAACAGCCTCTGAGTCACCCACATCACAACGATCATGGGTCAGTCTAATATTCCACTTATGCTAAAAAAAAACTGTTAAGCTGTAAATTTTTAAAGGATAGAGCATATTGTATGTGATGGAAAATAGTACATTTCACATCTCTATTCAGGCTTTATATAATAAGTCTCAGATGAGCTAAAATACTGCAGAAAAAGTTTTTTTCTAGGAAATAATGTGTTCTGATCAGGAGTACTCCATACTTCCTTACTGTATTTTGTATTACTTGTTTCCCTGACAGGTCGAAAGTCAAACAAAGTTCAAGTTGTCTCCCTTTTCGAAAAAATCAATCTTTTAGATGCTAAACTACTGTTACTGTTAAAGCCTTTTATGTCTCTCTAATACAATAACAGATACGAGAACAGTTGCAATGTTATCTTTTGTTTTGGTGAGTGCAGGTAAAAAGAGGCGAGCAGGTTCCACGTCTTTTTCAAGAGGTTTTGAATTTTACTTAAAAACATCTTGGAATGTTAAAACAGCTCAGTATTTCTATGTCTTTACATTTTCTTTATCTGTGCAGAAAAATAGCTCTGATTATGAGTAAGTCTTACCCCTGTCCTTGAAGTTATTGCTACACAGGTGTAACTTCATTTGACTTTTTGAAATATTTTGTTTTCTGGGTAACATCTGGAAGCAGTGACTTTCACAGAGCAAAAGAAAAGTGAGATTGGCTGTAATTCTCTCCGCCTCATTACTACAGAACCTCTTTGATATTATAAAGTCCAGTCAACTGGTACACAGTTGATATTAGAAAAATAACTAAAACACATTTAGCAATGTCATTATCATGTACATGCCATCTACTAATACAGTGATATATAACACTTAAAGAAAATCTAAATGTTTATTTACTTTTTATTGACAATCAAACTTTTGCCAGAGCATTCACATATAAACAATATTATATACAACTAAAACATTGAAAGACCTTGATACAATAAAACAAATTCAAAGTACTGTTTAGTTGGACCACCAGTATACATTTCCAAAGATATCTAAGTCAGATGTCAAATTTAATTTAAGAAAATATAGACAACAACATTTAGCAATGTTGAACCGTCAATAACTAGTTTGGAGGAGATTTCTAAACAAAGGGAATGTATTTTGTATTTAATTACAGAGGCAACCTGTATAAAAAAGCAAATGAAATTGTTAATGCTGAAGGGAATGCAGGAACCAAAGGAAAGGAAAATTAAGTAAGGTTCTGTGTATAATCATCCACCAGCACAGACCACTACACATCAAGACATCACACTCCCTGTTGAAAAGCGAGGTGAAATTATTTCAATAAGTGCATAACTAGTGCTGTCACTAAGCCAGCTAAACCGAGGAGGTGTCAGGCAAGATAAATGACTGTAGTTACTTCTGTGTTGTGAGCTTTATCATGTTTGAGCACTAATGACTTGAGCTTCCTGGCAGTACATAATAGGTCCGGGAGGCAGGGGCTCAGTTTAGTGTCAGTTTTCAATCCAGTGTTTCCCCTACCTGGCAAGTATCATGAGCTAGGCGGAGATATCTGTTCTTCAAAGCAAGGTTCCCATATGCAGATAATTATATACAACAAAAACTTTCTTTTTATTTTTTTTCTATATAAATTCATTGCTAATGCATTCTAGCCAAACTTTGCTTTCAAATGTATTAGTGCTGGAGAAATCAGCTTGCAGTGAACTACTGGCAAACACAATTTGGAACCTAAGCTAAGTAAATTAGTACCAAATATGTTTTTTATGTATTTTCTTTTAGATTCCACATCTTTTTGTAGACCTTTTACAGTTTGACTTGCAGTCCCAAAACCCAATTAACATGCGGTTCTTTGTTTAAATAAGACACATAAAAAATGAAATAAAATAAAATAAAAATAGGAAGAAAGGGCTAAAGATAATGAATTTCCAAGCTGTTGGTGTAATACAGTTGTGATTGGTGGGTTTTTTTTAGTGTGCCTGTGGTTTCACATATTATGTTGCATTGATAAGTGCAGTCATTAGGTTATGCCTTGTTATAAAGATATAACTACCTTTTAAAGCAGATGAATGTTACTTCACAGACCTTATCACATTTTTTTTTTCAAATCTGCAAAGCATAAATAACAACCAAATGTCTCTTATAAATTTTCAAAAACACTCAGAACTACATTGCTTGCTCTTAGAACATCTTCTGTTGGCAAAAATGTATTTAATACTTTGCTTGCTATTAATTATTGCCATGAGGTGTGTATTTTATTTTTATTAAAATTAAAAACCACTGCTTGGCCCATGTGGTCTCATAAAACTGTCAGCTGCAGCAAACAAACCAGACAGACTTCAGAAGAGGTCAACTGCATAGGCTGCCTTTCAAAAAATTGTTGACTAGCCAGTTATGGGGAATTTTTTTCATATGTCATTATGTGACCCTTTTGTCTGCTTCTAATAAAACTAGTTATCTTTCAAAAGCTCTTGGGGAGTAGCCTGCTAGCCACTACAGCTGTATCCAACACTCAAAGAGAAATGGTGCACCAACACAAGAATACTAAGATGGAGAGGGAGACAGGAAGAGAGCTCAGCTTTACTGCCAGACTTGTGTTGTTCCCTATCCATTTTAAAGTTTGGAAACACCATTATTGTTTTAAAAAAGGGAAGGTTGAGAAGAAACAATGTGCAGAATGATACAATGCTTTGTAAAAGAATAAATACCTTTGAACCATTTTCACACCTTTTTCATGTTACAACTAAAAAGCTAAATATTGTATTTGTGAGGGACTTTGTGTTGCAGACTAATATCAACTAATGTATAATAAAAATACATGATTTATATTTGTTGTTTATAAATAAGTATTATTCTTTATCATCCTGTTTTGCTGTGAGTAAAACTATTTTTTTGCATGCATAGACTGAAATGTACAGCCTCTGCGGACAACAAGTTAGAGTCTATCTACAAATTCTCAAGTTTAAGTTAATTTGGACTTTGATTAGGATTTGATATTCAGTCATGCTTGTTAGGGCCTTATATCAGAAGGGCAACCTTTAAACATGACATATAATTTAATTTATCTCAACAATGACTTTCATATTGTCATATTTAAATATAATGAGAGATTTGAAAACATAAATTAAAGTTTTTTTTATCAACAGACTATCTCTCGTAACTATGAGGATCTCTACAGCTCTTGCAGAGTTTTAAGTCTCCTGAGTGCTTCTCTGATTAAAGCAATCTTGCCTTGAAATAAATAACGTGGATAGGCATAAAAAAAATCACACACACCTATAGTGTGCAACCAGGGTGTTTACAGCTTGGGATATTGTTTTATAACCTAACCCTGGTAATTCATGGTACAAAATGTTTATTTTTTATTTTTTTAAATGCAGGAGTCTTTATGGAAAAGCTGTGCCTACATGGAACATATTTACTAATAGTAAGACTTTATAAGGCATTATTTTTATGATATTCACTGGTATCCCTATCAAATGCATTCAAGTGCTTGAAGATGTGACAATTTTAAAAGTCGAACATGGCTTTTGAAAAATACTTAAGGTTAACTTTGCTATAGATTAATATATTTTAACATAGGTTTTCTAGGATTTTAAGTCATAGCGAGAAGGTTTTTAAACATTTAATTTATGAGCTGTATGGTGAAAGAATTTGAAATGGCCACTGCTACTGCTTGTTCTCCACTCAGTCCCTCGAAGCTTGATCAACACTGGGTCATCTAAAGCCATGACACAAATATAGCTTTAAGCTACGGCTGGCATTTTCATTTTGGAAATGTGATTTAGACAGATTTGCTTTTGGGAATGATTACATGTTGCCAGCTTTGCGCCATTGAAAAGGCCAGCAGATTGAATGAGGCATGCCAGATAAGGCAGTTTTTTGTTTTGTTGTTTTTCCCAAACATTTCAGCTTCCAGACTGTTTATTCTGCACATGTGTAAAGAGGAAGAGGACGAGAAAATTGACTAGGATCAACATTTTTATTTAAACTCAAACTAAAGCTTTGTGCTTTTAGGTTGCATTTGAGGACATCCTCGCTTCTCTCAAGGCAGCTCTCCAAAGGAGAAAATGTCAGATAGAAATTGCAGGAATTGCATATAAAGCTTCCGGGCTTATTTCAAACAAAAGCTGCTTCTCTAATTTCATAGAGTTGCTATCAGTATCATACAGAGTTATCTTGCCTCTGGCCACATAATTAAAGCTGGTGTAAAAGAGCAGGAGCTCCCCTCACAGTTAGCAGCCGGAACAGCAATCACAGCGAGTTGATGGAACGACAAGTTTGCCTCACCGATGACAGGCTCACAAAGCAACAACAAATGTGCTCTCAGGTTGGGACATGCCAGCACGCACACAGAGACAGAGATCAAACCTTATTTTAAACATTAAACAAGTAGCATGTAAGCTGAAGATTCATAATAATTACAAAAAAGGCGATTTTGATAGATTTTTCTGCACAAGCAATTAGTTATGGGTGATGGAGAACCCAGCTTCTGGAGTGAAGTGATCAACATGGATGGCAAAAGGCACAACAGAGCGCAGCCGGGATGAGTTTAAACAGAAACAGTGTTGTTGACTTCTCAGCGAACGGTCAGAGACATCAAGACAATTTCAATCATCATTTTTATCTAATAAACCCATGATGATACATGCAAGGCTAGAATTATGAGGTCACTGTTTCATACCCCGATATATCCGCGATTCCGCATCACCTTCATGAAATGCTGCCCCGCAACATCGCAGAGGAGAGTGCGCGTAATTTGGAAGACAAACTCATTTGCATAAGATTTGGAGATGCGTGCGTTAAATGAGACTTGTTTGATTATTAACCCGGTGGATATTTGTCGACATTTTGCCCGGGCGGAGCTTGGCAGGACTTCTAGGGCGAATTTTTAAAGGTAGCTTCACCCAGAAGGAGTCAGAAAAAAAAGAAAGGAAAATTTGCCTCCAACCTGGAGAAGGACACCATCCACCACCTTAATAACATGCTGACCACGCAACATCGCCATAATTGTGCCACAGTGAAGCCCTGCCTACCCAACCACAACCTCGTGGTCAGCGATGGGCAAAAATATAGGTATAAAATGACGCCGTCGTGTTATGTGAGAGGTCCAAATCGGAAGAAACGCACTTACCTAAAACTGACTCTCCTCTCTTTGCTGTATTTGTGCTCCAAGATTTCTTAATTCTCTAGCCAACAACTTCTGCTGGAGCATATGTATCCAGGGCTCATGCTGGTGTCTCAGTCGGTGATGTTGGATTGCGGATGATTTGGCAATCCTTCTCATGCTCAGGAGGAAAAAATCCGTGCTTTCTGAGTGGTCTCTGGCATAGGAGATCTGAATGTATAAAAGTACTGAAGTCCGTCGGGAGGACGAGGGGAAATAAAAGGGAGCTCGAGTAGTTATATTTATGTCGACGTGTTTGAAACAGTTCTCTTTTTTTCTTACCGTATGAACCGTTTGCGGGCGGAGAGGAGTGGGTTGGATATCTAGAGAGGGAGGCTGGGATTCACAGACTGAGGGCGAGAAAGGGGAGGTACAAAGAAGCAAGTATATGGTATTGTAGAGGACAGTCATGGCAGACAGTAAGGGGTGGGTCCGAACTCTGTCAGGCAGGAGGGGCAGCGGTTCTGAAGGTTGATGCGTCGTGACTTGTTTTAGAAAATGCTGAATTTGTATCAATAAATCTTAAATGAAAGGTAGCAGCCGTTATGTAGTTTTTTTTAATATATATATTTTTTTCTTTCTGTAAGTTCAGTTTATAATACATGATGGATTTTGATAAAAATTGAAATTTAAATAAGTAAAAAATAATTGACAATGCACAATATAATTGAAACACATTGTCACCATATATAGTTTTATGTTTAATTCCTACCCTAAGAAACTAGTGATTTCAGTTACAAACATTAAGTAACATTGGTCGTCGCTCTCCATGGTGCTGAAATCTTTAACAATAGGTTTAAGTTTGTGTGTGACTAGATTCAGACTGACATAATTGAGCTCTCTGTTCTTAATTTACAGTGGAACACTTTTAGAATCTATCTCTGATCAGTGTCCGTGCTGTTGGAATCTTTTTACCACTTAGAAGGCAAAACCAATGATATACACTAAAAAAGGCATTACCAACCAAGAAGTGTTTTTTTTTTTCTTTTTTTTTCTTCTTCCGCGTCGCACATGTTAGTGGGTTGGATATGTTTGACAGCAAGTGAAAATGTCGTCCTAAAAGTCAGTATTTTAGTGTAAGGAAGACTGCTCTTCAAAACATTTAAAATAAATCTCAATAGTAATGAACAATCACCAGATTTCTCAGCTCTGAATTGCTGGGGTAATGTCCACTGCAACCAAACCCATGCAAAATAACTTTCTTATGTATTGTGGCAACAGTTTGCTGGCCGTAATACTAACAAAACAAAATAAATACATATATTAAATATTCAATATATTGAATATTTCAATTTTATACATATAATTCACCTGTGTGAGGACATTCTTCTGTAAACCAAATTGCTTCGATCATAAATTAAATAAAACTTTATAAGAACAATGTAAATGGTTGGAAGTTTAGAAAAACTGATTTAAGACATTTATAATGTGTTTAAAAGAAAATGGAACAATCCACTTTGTATTACAAGTACAGCGTTAGAAGATCAACAGCTTAAATAGGATACAGACTTTTCTGACAAAGTGTGTTTTGCAAAAATAATATTACAATTAAATTATTTTTTTTATCTCACTCTCTACACAGAAGCATAACAAAACTAAAACCCATTGTCTATAAGCATCACAAAACATACAGGCACTTCCAAAGTTTTGAAAGCTTTAAAGAAATCAATGCTCCGGCTTGTATTTACAGTTTTAAAATATAAACATTACTGTACTATTGTAGAAATCATTGTACATTTTTGAAGAATCATGTAGACTATTAGAAGGTGGAACATCTATGAATTAAGCAGTATTTACCATGCAGAAAAAAAAAGCTTCAGTTGATTTAGACATTGATCACTTTAACTACAGTCCAAGACAGTTTAAAACTGAATACCTCTCAATCCTCCACTTTCAGTGAAGTGCTTGAAACATCTACCATTGGGCAAAGAACTTGTTGAGAGCAACATTGCATGGAACTCAATGAGGCTAAATGGATAAATGGTGCCATTACAGAGTAATTTGCCTGAAAGTGGTGGTGACACGTGACAAGTTTCTTTTGAAGCCATAGATATTAAATACTACAGGGATCACTAAATTTGCTGCATCTCATAATTCTATTGGCCGTAACTTTTAATTTGAAACTGGCCTTTTCTTCTAGTGAATTAGTATCACTGTGGAACTCTACTTTCAAGTCACGTTCATGATGCCTCTTATGTTGGATAATTTTGTTGTCTTGAAAAGTGCTAGCTGTGGCTGAGTAATAGAGTGACATTAAATGAAAACAAAATACATTTTGTTAATTACATTCCCACTAAAACAGAGTAAATGTCAGCTATACCATGTTCCAGCAGATTCGCAAGGATGTCTGTGTAAAGGCAGTTGGCTGCATACAGAAAGAGAGACACAACAACAAAATGAAATAATAAGAGCTATAATAATAATACAACAAATATTGAGTGATGCAAACCAGAATACGTTTGTCATTTCTGTCTTACTCTGGCCGATACAAAAGCTCAAAATTACAAACATTTTATGTTATATAAATGTCGGTCAAGAGGACTTTAGTGACTCATGAGTGCTACTTTTTAATTCTGTAAATATTGATCAGGGTAGGCAACTTTATATATTCATATCCTTAAGTGATGATAAGTATTCAAAGATTAAATACCAGCATCTTTATATTTTCCCATTTTCTACATTTGATTAAAGCAAAGAAAAATGCTGACAATGAGTTGGAAAAGGAAGAAGGTAAGTCAATTAATTAAAATAAAAAATATAATACTAAAATTGCTGTTGCCATTCTTTATGTGTTTTCCGTTTAAATTTTGAAAGGTCACAAAACCCTCTCTAGTTCACCGTTTCCTTATCACAAATGTATTCCTTGTAGATTAGATATTTGACTCACAATCTTATTTACCACATCTCATAGCACCCTCCTGGTTTTGTATTTTGGGCTAAAAAACGTGTCCTACTTTTTCAGTCTGATAAATAACTGCTCTTCGCAAAGCTTGTATAGTTGGAATTGTTAGAATTCTTCTAATTTATCCATTTAATTGTATATCATTCTTTTTATTTCTTTAAATATTTGACTTGGATACTTACGATGAAAATAAAGCTTTTTAAACAAAATATACTGGCATTTTAGAACACCAAACACCTTCACCCGAGCTGCCGACTACATATCAGGAGGGTATGATTTTTCATTCATTCTGTTTGTGCTTCTGCCTTGTCCGTGATGAAACAGAACCTGTAGGCAAACAGACTCCTTGGACATTCAGCATGGTGGGAGCTAAAGACAAAATTAGTTGTTCTCTTGTTCTGACTTGACATTGCTATCAGACTAATAAATTCAAGGACTGTTTGCCTCAGGCAGAGCCAGCAGGAGACCAGAATCACTCATATATATGAGACCCCTTTAGGTGAACTTTGAAAAAAGCCCAAATCAAGCTCAAAAAATATGGAAAGAACAAAGGCTTTTTTCAAATTTATTTTCCCATTTAATGCTGATTTATGATATCTTTTTGTTTGGTATAGTAGACATTTGATGTCAGTTTTAAGTTTCTATTTTAATGTTGCATTGATGAGATACAATGAGATGAAATTGTTTTCAAATTGTATTTAAAAACAGAAATCCCTCATTAATTTCTTTAATAGATGTTTTTTTTTCTACAAAGCAGCCTAAAACAGTACTTTCAAAAAGGCACTATTGGCATGCTACTACTCCAGTTACCCTAACCAACGTGGTAATATGAAAGACTGTGGGAACTATGGAGGCTTGCTATCCACCTTTTGAACTAACAACTAAACACCATAACAACTATTGTCCATACTACAACCTTTACAGAAACCGATAAGCTGATATACAGTACATTCTTGAGTTGCTTGCCAAGGTAAAGTCAAGAACACCCATGGAGGACAATATTCACCGTGGCAGAGAAGGTTAGAAGCCAAATTCAAGGCAACCCAGATGTTTGCCAACACTCAGAACTTCAGAGGGGATCGTCTAGCAATGGAAATCTGAAGAAATATAAACAGATGCCCTGGAAACTGTCAAATAAATTCTCCAAGCCTTGGTAGCCCGACTGAAAAGGTACACCAAAGAGATGAAGCAGGTAAATAAACTGGCCTTTCTCCACTGAACTGGCTAAAGTATACTCCCAGTGGCAAGGTAACAATACACAAGCCAACTTGTCAAGGCTGGGGATGGATCAATGCTGGAAAAATATCTGGGAGAAAGAAGCATCACCTAATAATGATGCACAGTCACTAAATGACCTAAGAGCTGACCATAATAACCTCCCTGAATAAGGTCCACTGTACATAACAATGACAGATCTCCAACAAAGACACTCAGTTTTGAAAAACTGATCAGCACTAGGTCCAGGCATTATCCACACCTACTGATGGGAAGGAACTGACTTTTCTCCATTAATGCAAAGCAGCACAAAGTACCTGGCTGCTGAAGAGCGGGACACACCCTGCATGGCTGACCTAAGGCTGAACAGTCCTGATAATGAAAGACCCCTAGAGGAAACATTCCCAACAATCTATTGGCCAATAACCTGTCTCTCCACAACATTGGAGTTACTGTTAGGCATCATACCTGCAAAGATGGATCAACACATGGATCATCACATGACAGTGGCACAGAAAGGTATTTGTAAAAATATCAGAGGAGCCAAACACCAACTACTGGTTGAAAAAACACATATCAGGACTGTAAAACCAGACAAACAAACCTGTGCACAGCCTGGGTTGATTACAAGAAAGCCTATGACTCATTGCCGCATGCATGGATTCTGGAATGCCTGAAGCTGAACATGATCAACAGCACTCTCAAAGCCTTCCCTTTAAACTCCAATGGGCTGTGGAAAACCACATTTAAGGCTAACTCCAAACAGCTTCCAGAAATCCACCCAAAATGGAATATACCAAGGAGATGCTTTGACCCCCCTGATGTTCTGCATAGGCCTGAAACACCAAATGACCCCAAACCCCAAGAGGTCTTAAACTTAACCAGTTTAAGATGACACTCTAACTTCAAAAACACTACTACAAAAATGTTTTTGTAAAAGAAGGGTTTATACTTCTACTTGAGTAATAAACGCTGATACTTTTAACAACTCTGAACACCAGTTAGAATATGGGTGAAATACATTACTTGAAATGTTTTAAGATTTGTATGTGTTAAGAAAATATGATAAACAAAATGATCTACAGTAATACCACTTGTCACTTCATTAAGCAGGAATCAAAGGTGTCTAGTCAAGTAATGGATAATTTAGGGGTACCTTAGGGAATGATTTTAATGGCAGGAAGGAAAGAAGCTACTAAACAGAACAAGCCAGCACCAGCACTGATGCCATTATTAATATCAATATAACAGAACCCCAAGGAACAAACTATGTTTAAACCCATAAAGAGGTGCTCCATAATGAGTGCTTGGAAATCTACTGACTGAAATATTGTGGCCCCTTTATAAATGGACAAAGCACCTGAGCTAAGCTTGTCCTTTTTAAGACGCTATATTAAATGATCAATCATCAGTATTTGTGAAGATTGTCCTTTGGGCAAAAGCTTCTACAAGTAAAAACATTTAGTACTGACCAAAAAATCAATTTGATAAGCAACCTGTAAGTCAGCTGTATGCCACTTAACTAGCATGGAAAACAGGCCTCTTTGTTCGATTATTGTTTTTGTTTTTTGCTTTAGCACAAACAACAAGGTGAACAAGATAGAACATAGAGCAGAGGTTTGGTAATAAAAATATACAAAATGTTTTCCTGAAATGCTGACATCAATATCATCCCAACAGTCAGTGCAAACTATAGGTGGGTGAAAAGAATAGCAGCAACCTCTGGATATTTGACATGTTTATTTGCGATGCCATTTGGTAAAATTCATCTTTAAGCTGTATGTCCATGGACTCGGGACCAAAGAAGGCTCTAACGTCTCTGTCAGCAGTGTGAGCACTAACAGGGAAAGTGCTTCTAGCTGTGTAGACAGTTCTATCTGGTGCTGTTCCCTTTCTTTCTGGTGAAATAATCTTGTCTAAAATTAATAACTATAGAGCGGGTAAAATAACTATTGAACATAAATTTCTAGAGGTTTTATTGACATAGAATTTCCCCAGATGCCAGCAACAACCCATGCAATCCATACATACAAAGAAATCAAACCATATGTCAAGAAATTAAGTTATTTATAATAAATTGAAATGACACAGGGTATTGAACACACTTACTGAAATTTACTTGATACTTTGTACATAAGTCCTTGCTGGGAATTATAGCTTTATGGAGAAATTAGTCGCAAGTATTGCTCAGGTGTGATTTTGGCCCATTTTTCCACACAAACACTTTTTAAACGTTGGATGTTTTGTGGGCAACTTCTATGAACTCTGACTACTTAAGGAGCCTGCTGCCAACTCTCCAGTGCCAGAGTTTTAACCTTTGTGCTAACTCCTTGCCCTCCTGAGTTCCTGAGCTTTTTACCCCTGAAAACCTCTTTAACTAGTTCTCTCCGTTGCTTTTGTTAGGACTTATGTTCCCGAGGTTCAAGCTACTGCGAAATCCTCTGAGTTCTTCAGACATCTGTAAAGCTCAAGGTGAAGCCTTTGGTGCTTCTCCCAGCTGGCATCCCAGAGCACCTCTAAAGCCACTGCTCCGTTCAACCTGATCTGCTCTCCGTACTGACCTGGATTTCTTGGCTTTCAGGAAAAAATCTGTCTGTACCAAGACTCCCAGAATTTCTTGGATCCAACTCACCTTCCCCTGTAGGGTATAAAACCCAACCTCAAAGTAAGCTCTCTCTACAATGCAGATTTCCCTCAATTCATTTCAACACAGCTAACTTTCCTGTCCATCTGTCAGATGCCCCTGCCATTCCCGTTTCTGGTCCCCAGAAGTAAAATTGCAATATGGACATTCTGTGTAAATAAACTGTTTAACTTTCTCCCATTTCCTGAGAGTGTTCCGAATATGGTTAAAACAACTTCAGAAAACCATGACAGGGCCTTTCTAGCAGCTTTATTTTCTTTATCTTAAACCAACCGAGAGTTTCCTTGGTTGTGTGTTTGGGCTCATTGTACTGCAGAATTGCCCATCCACGTTTCATCTTCACCATCCTGGTAGATGGCAGCAGATTTTTATCAACAATGTTTCTGTATTCTTTTTCCATTCATCCTTCCTTTAATTATTTGAAGTTTGCCAGTACTGTATTCTGAAAAACAGCCCAACTCCATTATGTGCACTGCCATTTGACCGCCCCAATATTATGTGTATTTATGGCATCCAAAGAGTTCAATTTTGGTTTCATCTTAGGAGACTATATTCTTCCAGGTTTTACAGGATTATCTAAATGTTGCGCAGTAACCTTTAACCAAGCTTCAAAATGCTTTTTCTTGGGCATTGGAGTCTTGCGTGGTGAGCGTGCATACAGGGCATAGTGGTTGAGTTCATTACTTATTGTTTTATATGAAACACTTGCACCTGTTAATTCCAGGTCTCTCTTAAGTTCTCCACAAGGGGTCTTTGGCTCTTGGACAACTCTTCAGATAATTATTTTCACTCTTCTGTCAGAAATATTGGAAGGAGCACCCGGTTGTTTAACATGGAACATTCACCTAAATTGATTATTTTTAACAATAAGGTCTCAAGAAAGCTCTTTTTTTTAACCATCATGATATATTTCTTGTGTGATACCAGAGACACCTTTTTATAGGCCTTCATTTAGGACTGAACCAGTTGATATGAATTTTCACTGGCAAGGGGCAGGATTGTTTCCTAAACACTGAGTCATTTGGTTGGTGTGTTGGCTTTTCATGCCTTTTTGCACCTCCTTTTCTTCACATGTACAATACCATACGCTGTGCCATGACACTTTATTACATATAAGTTAATTTCTGGATATCTATAGTTTGATTTCTTTGTATGTGTAGATTTCAAAATGCAAGATAGGTTTAAAAATGTGTTGAATTAGGAATATCTGTTTTCCCATTGTAATACCTGAGTGGGGAAAAAAAGTAGAGAAACAGGTTTTGCTTAGTGCTGGCTCTTGGCCAAGGCCACATAGGTGCTTGCCTTGGTCACAAATTGCTGGAGTTAGCTCTTCTGCAAATAGGGTAAGGGTTACATTTTCATGTTATTCTATGTTTTGTAATTATCGATTTAATAATAGCTACTCTTGTGCACCTGTTGTTTTTATTACATTATAACCCACAACTATCAACAGAAAACCCAAAAAATGTTGATGTCAACAATGCACCAAAACTAATTAAAATGAATTTTATATATATTTTCTCTGCAGACCATCTCCTAATTACAGTTTTCAGATTTACAGTATCTAATAGTAAATGTTAATCTTTGTAACATTTTCCTTAAATTACAGTAGGGCTAAATAATCTTAGCACAACTGTTCCACAAAAAAATAGTGTTTTTGACCTTAAAAAGCTGATTTTCAAACACCCTAATGTGAGTTACGCAGCTGTGTAATTGTTAAACATTTTTTTTTTCCTGTGAATGGGAGAAAGCCAAAAATCAGGTTAAAAATGTATTAATCATTGTTTTTAGAAGACAGAAATATCTTATTGTATAATCATGAAATCCTTTTGTAATTATAGTCTGCATGCACATGTTTGCAGTATGTTTTAAATGACTGATTTACTACTCATTTACTACTGATTTAGTAGTCAATGTGGCTGTTGTGTGCAAAAATTCCTTTTATTCTTTTTATTGTGGAACATATTAATTTGCTTGGTGTAGCTGCATATTTCACTTGCATGTTTGCATTTTGTTTGACTTGGGTCAGTTTTCCCAATACAACTACAAACCAGCAAACATAACCTCTTGAGCCTGTGCCTCTGTGAATGCACAAATATCTCTCTATGTGCGTGACTTTTGAAACATTTCTTGCAGTTGGTTTTATCAAAATTGAGCTGATAGTTAGAGGGGAGAGAAGTGGGGTGGTAGGGGTCAGAGGAGGAGTATTGTTCGGGCAACATCCTGACTAATCAGAGTAAGAGTTCAGGTGTTTTCTGGTTGGCCATCATCTATACTAACCTTTGCTGCAAGTTGACTTTTTGTGGTATTTTTGAGTTAACCAAGACACAAAAATCCTCTCTGTAAATTAATTCCACAACTTCTACAATCACTTTGAAACAACTGATTCTAAAGAAAACGTTGTTTCTGTCTATGCAAAAGACATAGATGAACGTGTTCAACTGTCTGAGAAGGGTGTTGGTGGCTGTCCTGAAATTGAACTGATTAAAAGTGACTGTTTCTGACAGTTTTGGTGGACGGGTTTTGAGTGTGTTCTACTGGGCTTGAGAGGCTGTTTACAGTTCTGTTTAAGAGTTTCACCTCTATTTTCTAATTGAATGTATTGTATGTTATGCCAGAAGTCATGATATCAGTTTTGGACATATCAGACAAATGTCAATGCTAGTTTCCATGGAACATTACAGGAACAATCTTTTTTTCTCTCCTCTCCTTAAACATTCTACAAGACAATCACACAAGGACATGCAATCCTGCCCCTAACTGTGTTTGAGACAAAACTCCTCTTTATCCATGGGAAACAGAGAGATGCCACATCGGGAAAAAACAAAAGACAAAGAGGTTAATGGACTTCATTCCTCAACCCCTGCTAAAGTTAAGAGCTCCTGAAGCCATGTTCAGTACTAGATTTCTCCGAGACTCAAACCGAGTTCGAATTCAGTGGCTGTGACCTTCAAACACCAGATTCGTCGGCCGATTACATCATTCTGGCAAAACTCACACCCAGGATCTGTAATGTTTTCGTCATCAAAGTCCCATGTTTAGCTCATCAGTTCTCGTTATCAAGAAAAAGGAGTGTAAATGAAATAAATTTTGTTGAAAACAACACTGATGCAAAGACCATGCACTGCGGTGGTTCACAGTTGGAGTGGCTGGGATTAAGATCAGCTCCTATCATTCTTGCCGTCTTCAGGTTGGACATTTGATCAAAAAACACATGCAGGTTTCGTAAATAGGTAGATAATAGGTTCTTATTGCACAGGGTTAATGGACAGTGGTATTTTAAAGTCTGATGGCAGCAGGGATAAATGACCTGATATAGCGCTCCTTTTTACGCATGGGGTGTACTGTATGTGTCTTTCACTAAATGAGCTATTAAGCTCCTCTACATTCTGGTGCAGAGGGTTAAAGGTGTCCATGGTGGAGTGCAGCCCAGGACAGAAGTGGCCCTTCTGACCAACTTGTTCAATTTCTTCCTGTCCTGCTCTGCTCTGCCCAGATCCCAGCAGATGACAGAGTAGAGGAGAGCGAAGGCTACCACAGATCCAAAGAAACTTTTAAGTAGAGGCTGGCTCACTCCAAAGGACGTCAGTCTCCTCAGGAGGTTGGGGAGATGGCAGCTCTGGCCCATTTTGTACAGGGCATCAGTGTTATGGGTCCAGTTTATTGTTGAAGTGTATTTGAAATTCTCTAATTTCTATGTCCTGCCCCTAGATTTTAACAGGGGAGTGAGGTGGGTGTCTTCTCCTGAAGTCCATCACACTCTCCTCGGCCTTACTGATGTTTATACATAAGTAGACTGAGAGTCTCTGCTAAGACTGCTACTCACCATGACAGTCCCTGCATAAGGAAGAGTCACATACAAAAAAGAATTGTCATTTCTTATAAAAATACTTTTGCAGACATTGAAATGAATTCCTCTAGGTATGCCTTTTGACACATCTTAAGCAACTGCTGAAAAGTCAGTGGTGTCAAAAATGTAAAATAGACAAATTTTTAATCTGACACTACTTTACTCAAAAGATGCCATTTGCCTGAAAGTGGACCCTTTAAAGGCAGTGACAATATGTGTGTAGTTTTTTTTTTTTACATTCTACAGAGAAATATCATACATTTTAATACAGATTTTTAAGTAATAGTTCAAATGTGTTTGTCAACATCCAAAATATCTAGAAATTATAACATTCAGCTCACTGGGACTTTAGAACATCACTGTAAAGTGTAAATATATAGAGCAGACACCATTACCCACAATATGTAACCACAATAATTTAAACATTCAATACCAGCAAAGTACCCTTGCAGGTGCTAAATTTATCTGGACTGTAATGATTTCTCATCTGCCTCCTTGTTATAAGCCAGTTGGAAACATTTTCCTCCTAGATACCCAGAAGACTGCTACTGTGTGCTAGATTGACAACTTACTAACGGTTGATCTCTGAAGCTTATAGACCACAGCGATGTTTCAACCCAATGTTAGTACAAGCAGTTGTGCAGGCCTGTCACATTGTACCCAGACATCCCCCTGACAGGCTTATGAAGGAAGAGACACATGTCCAAATTGCCAGTAGGTCCATCAGTCAACAGAATTTTCCTTTTGCTGGGTGTAAAACAGGAGGTCAAGTGGAAGATAAACAAACGACTAAAGGTAGCATCACTTGAGCCTCTTTTTTTTTAAAACAGTTTACTCAGCAGGACATTCAAAAATATTAGAAACATATTTTATGTATAACTGAGTGTTCAATATCATGCATGTTGATAATGGGCATTAATCACTTACTGTATTTATTGAATTAAAAAAAAAGTCATGTTAAAACAAATTAAGACAGCAAACAGACGATAGATTTTTTTTTTTCAGTATCATCTTGGTTTCCATTGCCAATTTATTTTCAAAGTTGGTTGTTCTTTTAGATTCAAATTTCATGGTTAATTTTGCTCATATTGCTCAGCTTAAATAGACACCAGTAAATTAATTTGTTCTCTTTCTTCTTTGCCAAGTCCTAGTGCCTAAACAGAATATGCTTTGTTAACTGACCATTGTTTATGCCATGGTGTCATTAATTTAACAGATTTATTTTCTTCTGGATCTCTGCTTGCCTAGTAAATTTGTTGTGATATAGCTCTTTAAGCAGCAACCTCCCTCCCAAGTTTAATTGGTATGTTTTTCTTTCTTCTCAGAACATTACTTTGCATATCAACTAAGATCCTTTCCTAGTTCAAAATGAGGATTCAAAAATAAAAGGATAGAAGAAATTATTAAAAAAACATAATTCATAATAATATATTTATAATTATTTTTGTATTGAAATAATTACTCACATTCATCATCAAATCATAGTTAATTTGTTTCAGCTTTTATTTAAAGTTTAACAAGTCACTGATTTAAAAAGTTTTTAAAACTTGCTGTGATGGGACATCAAGATTTATGTGTGAAAGATGAGGAATGAGGCACATACAGCGATCCATTATAAAGGTTGTCACAGGTAATCTCACCACATGTGACAATGTTCCTACCAGTATGTGGGAAGC
>NW_015150476.1:552105-599405 GCF_000732505.1 Cyprinodon variegatus | reverse complement strand
TCCATCCATCCATCCATCCATCCATCCATCCATCCATCCATCCATCCATCCATCCATCCATCCATCCATCCATCCATCCATCCATCCATCTTCTCCTGCTTCTTCCATCAGGGTCACAGTGGGGCCAGTGTCTATCTCTGGCAGTCTATGGGCGATAGACGGGTTACTCCCTGGTAGGTTGCTAGTCTTTTGCAGGGCAAAACAGAGACACACAAAGACATACAACCATGCACTTACAAACTCACACCTAAAGACAATATAGAGATGCCAATCAACCTAACAGTTACGTTTTTGGACTATGGGAGGAAGCTGGAATACTCTGAGAGAATCTGATCATGCACATGGAGAACATGGAAACACCATGTAAAAGCAGAGCTACAAGCAGCACTCAAGTTGGGGGGATGGCATCCCCCTTCTTTAAAAAAATCTTAAAAATCATCCCTTCTTATATGACCATCCCCCATACCATCTCCTGTAACATTTTATCACTGAATGGGTAAATTTCTACTATATATTAACAGTAATGGCAATAATATTCCCCTTTCAATATTTGGTAGGCTGTGCGCTTTCGAGTAGTCTTACCAAATTACGGTAGCCCAGAGGGCACATGCGATTTAATTTTTGACCTCAGTCACGGCCAAGCGGCAAAGACAACGTGATTTGAGGGACTTAATTTTTAAGAAGGCAAAAACTAACACTTCAGGTAAGTCAAAAATCAGATGCCATTACCTTTAATGAGCTTTCCATTGTGTCACCAAATATGTAGAAGTCCTAATATCTGGAAATAGTGAAAGCTAGTTTAAAGCACAAGCCTTTCTCTATCTTTAAAGTTGTCATGAAACACGAGAATTAGTCTAGAGTTTACAGGCATTGCTGAACATTGAAAATCTGCATTTTTGGTTGTGAATCTAACATAAAATGAATCTGTAGAGAGCTGCTGTTATGCTAGGTGACAGCAAGAATCTAGAAGATGTTGGTGAGACAAGCGAAGGTGTGCCCGAGAGCAGTGGAGGAAACCCGGAGGAGAGAATCAAAGGCTTGAAAAATGTATTTTAATTAAGCTATTTATTTTAAATTAGCCAACAGGAGCACTACTGATTTTCTGATAAACAGTCTATTTTATAGAATAAATACTCTAAATGAATATTTCAAATGTGAGTAAAATTATTAGATTTTATATAAGCTTATTTAGTTTTAAGGCTAATTTAAATGTATTAGAATTTTTTTTTTTTCAGATTTTGAAAATTATTTCAGCTGTTTCAATTTAATTAATTGAATTTGAATTAAAAAATACTTGACTTGAAAAGATTCAGATATTAATTTTGTTGATTTTTTTGTGGTTTTGTTCCAAATCTTAATAGATTCATTGCCAAAAGATTTTCCAAAGTAAAATCAAATAATTGGTCTACCATGACTATCTAGCTGAGCCCAGTGAAAAATGTGTCCTCTGCATCTGTCCCTAACTATGTAGGGGCAGTGATATCCATGCCAGTGCAGGGAATGACTGCAGTTCTACTGGAAGGTTCCATATCATGCATATTGCTTTATGTTAATAGATTGTAATAATTAGGCACCATCCCCTTTTTTTTTTTTTTTTTACATCTTGACTAGTGGCTATGAGCATCCACAAGCTGATTTACCAGAACCTCCCGCCCTGAGCATTTGCAAACAATGTAGTTGTTCTTCCGGATTTATGAAGTTGAACAGTGTCATCTCTTGGCACTGAGTCCGACGTGTAGTTTTTGGACGTTCAGTGTGAGCAGGTAAATCGCATCAGAGCATTGGGCCGTACACTGTAAGAACATACATTGTAAGCTATGCTTTTAAACCCTGCAATTTCATCAAACTGTTTGAGCATAGTACAGAGATTTAAAATATATTAGAGTGTATTTCTGGCCTTAAACTTTCTGCAAACTTTAGATGTCTAAGTGGCTCAGGTGATGAGCAGCATAAAAAGATACACACATAATCTCCAGCCACGGTAGGGCTATTATGTAATCTCAAAACTGCTGACTTCTAGGGCTTTTTTTCTCATTGCTCTCGGCAAACCATACAGTTTAGACAAAAAAAAAAAGGCTGTTTGTTTCAAACTCTTGACAGAAGAAGAGAACAAACACATGGAATAGGATTACAATGTGAAAGAAAACAAAACGGCCTTGAGAGTAGTTGTTCACTCTAAATAATTAAGCAGTGATTAGGATGTGGCCAAAGGCTGTCTGGTTGGCTCAGTAGCCTGCTGCAGGCCACTCTGAAGCTTTGTGTTTGGAAAACATGCATTGTTCCAGGGAGCAGTGATGAACTCACTTACCTCCCACTTTTCCATGTTCCACTTGCAATTTTCAACAGCAATGTTTACAATTCTTTTTATTTTTTGTAAACCTCCTAATTCTACCTCTGTAATATACATTTATATTTTCATTCCTTTCAAGATTATATTTTGCTTCACTACTCTATAAAAGTGGGAAATGGACACGTGATTTATATATTTCACATCTTTGGACTCTTTTGAGGTATATAACAAGTGAAAAACTCTACTTCTAAATAGACTTAAAAATCCCCAAATTTGCTTCACTGCTGTTTTTTTTTGTTGTTTTTTTTAAGCTCAGTGCACATTTCTGCTTTACATACAACATTGAAAGTCCCTTTGTGAAAAGTAATGTTTTTTTTTCCTATTAAGATGTGATTATATTTTATTTTATATCTTTGAGGAGCCAAGGATATAAGCAAGAGTTGGATTTCGTTTTTATGAACATTTGGTTGTTTCCCACTGTCCACACAGCACGCACAATGCAATATGACTGTGTGCTGTTGTCTATCACATGCCTAACAGAGAACAATAAGTCTCATTACGAATCTCAGCATGAAGCCAATTAGCAGAACTGTATTAGAGAAACCTTAGTGCCATTGTCAACAAAGAGGAGAATGTATTTGTAAAAATTGCTAATAATAAATTTCAAGTATGGGATTGACTACATAGTGTTAAAGGTTTAGCGAGAAACTTAACAGTATAAGTGGAAACTGTGAAAAGAAAAGTATCAGCATGCACAAAGCCAGGCTCAAACACATAGCAGGCAATGAAGTGGAAACTCTTTCCATCTAACTGTATTAAATTCAGGTGGTCCCTTGCAATGTTTCCCCTATATAGATAAAGATAGAAAAATATGTATAATGTACAGGTCTTTGTAAACTTTTAAACTATTTTTTTTTTAATTACAGTACAATTGGCTTTTAAAAAAGACCCTACAGATTTTCTCTTCATCTTAAGGGATCTTGATTAAGAGCTCTTCTAGCAATCTGAATGACTGATAAAGGCTGTCTTTTTATTCTATATATGGATTATATCAGATATACCTTGGTTATAGTTACATCTTATGAAGTGGAGAATAAATGAGCAAGTATGCCCATTTGATGGCTGAAACCCTAAAATACTCAAAGGGAAATATGGTGCAGTACGCTCCAATGACAGATCAGCAGCCCATAAAGGACACCAAGTGTTGAGCCAAACTATTGGAGAAGCAAAAGGAATTGAACTATACAAAGTATATACTGGAATTTGTGTGTTGTCATATTAGGGCATTAGTAGAGCCAATTTCCTTTTTTCCCTGTGCTCTCCTGGCTGCAAAATATGCGAGACATATGAATGTCTTAGTCTTACTGGTCGAATAACAGCCATCACCAAATAAACATCGAAATATAAGTGTGACCTGTCATTTCTGTACCCGCTGACTGTCTTAGGGTGAAAAAAAGAATAACGACCTGAACCTGGCTACTGCTGAGCTCCTTGAAGTAAAATGCAATTGATTTGCTAAGGAGAGACATTGTGGTCTCCCACTTATTCATGACTGAATTGCTGTTTCAGCAGCAATGGCCAGACTCATTTACATCTCCTGCAACTCCTCTTGGAAGCCTGAGGAGTCATCAGAGAGAGATAGTTCCTCCAGTGTGTCCTAGGATCTCCACTGGGACATCCTGGTAGAACATGCCTGGAATACCGCCGAAGGTAGGTGTCTGGGTGTCACTTCAGCTGATTCCTCTCGATAGGCAGATTAGGCATCTGTACGCCAAGCCCCTCTTGGATGGATGGGCTCCTTGTCCCATCTCTAAGGGCATTCTGCAAAGGGAATGCATTTGGGCAACTTGTATCCAGGATCTTATTCAATTGGTCATAAACCAGTTTTGTGACCAAAGATGAGGAACTTAGCCTGAGCTATGATAATTCTGGCCTGTCAACCAATTGTTCAGATTACCCCCTTCTCCGCTGCTTATCCCTCCCACCTGTTTTCCAGCCTTCTTAAACAATTAAAATCTAGACCTTTGCTTGTTGGGTTGGTTTCCGTTTTAACCACAACAGACCATGTGTAGCACTAGACAGGTAAATCTCTTGCTCCATTCATCTGAACAGAACAGACCAGAATAGAACATTCCTTTCAACAGAACCGCAACATATTTGACCTCTTCCACTTGAGGCAGAAACTCTCCAACCGGGAGAAGGCAAGCCCCTTTTTTCTGATTAGGAATCATGCTCTCGGACTTGGAGGAAATGAACCTCTCTTCATGATCTTCTCATCCTCTCTTGATTTTCCAAAGGGCATTTTGATATTTTTTACTGCTCTATGTCCGACCCTTCATCAGTGTTGTTTTTGACAGCCATCTTAGATTTAGTCTTGGTCTTAGTCTTTAGGATGGAAACTATTATATGTGAGAGTTTTAGTCCGTTTTAGTCGACTAAAACTTAAAAAGGTTTTAGTCTAGTTTTAGTCAGTTTTATGTCGCAAAAAAAAAAAGTTAACCTTTACAATTTCAAATAACTGGGCATAAAATGTTGCCGTGCAGTTCATCATTGCTGTTGGGCAGAACAGCAGATCTAGTTCAAAAAATTATATTGGTTAATATAGCAGACAGACAAGCTAACAAAATGTACAATAAAGGGATGGTTTCAGACATAAAACGTTTCCATCCCAAAGCAAATACTTCCTGATTTACTATGTTTATTATGTATTTTACAAAGATCAATCTTCATTTGTACAAAAAAGCAAAAAATAAAAACATTGTTAATCTGGAAATTTTGGCTTTATTTCTAAGAATTTACCCCTTGGTTGCCTCTTTTCAGGGGTCAAAGTAGATTTAAATTTAAAGGGATCTGATATACAAGAAATACACAAAGAACCTACATAATTGCCTTATAATGCCATGACAATCCGGATCTGAGCTAAACTGATGAAATATTCAAATAGATGGTGTTACAACACGTCCCTTAAGACCACTAAGGGTAAATTCTGGCACTGTGTATAACACAAACGTCAGTAAACTAAAAGATGACGTCAGTAGAAAAATATAATTTATTTCACAATCTGCAGGAGTTAAAAAATACAGCAGACAGAAAAACAGAGGGAAGCTTTAAGCCTCAGGGTCTCCAAGGCCAAAATAACAAAAAAAAAAAAAAAACCCTTATTTAGTTAAAAAATAAATCTCTTTCTAAAGGAGAACTGAAAAGAAAGTATAATACCTGAACTCCCTGGCTAACCACGAAACAAGGAGAAAACAGTTAAACAAAAATGGCAGAGAACCCCTACCAGCTTCCACTATGAACCGAAAATGCTTCCCTGGGCATTGCTTCAGATCAATGCCCAGGGAATAAGAGAAAGAAGGGGCCTGACATACCAGGTTTGAAGCTCTTTATGGGGTGGCTGATGAGCTTCAATACATTGCACCTGTAACAGCCAGGAAGACCTGAAACACAAAGAAAGAGCTCTCTCATGAAGTGAGCCCCTAAAGGTCAGTTTCCGTAACAGATGGAAACAAGAACTATAGGAGAAAAATATTCAAAGATATATATACACTTCTTCATCTGGGTCTTCATCCAAAAATAAACAGTTGGCAATAAAATGTTTGCTTTGGATATAATTTAGGGAATCGTTGATAGAAATTAAAGAAGGTTTTGCATCCCCTCTTGTGAGCTGCAAGAAATAAAATCTCTATAGACAAAAGGATTTTTTATGCTTAGGATATTTTATGACTTAGCGGTGGCAGGAAGAACCATACTGCTGAGAGTAAACCATCAGTGCGGAGTGTAAAGCACACACCCTGAAGTAAACGCGTGCAATTTCTGTTCACGCATTTCTGCACAAGCACAGCTGGAAGAGCAGAGTTTGTCAGAGCTCAGCACGCAGTACCCGACCATTCCAGAGTACTTTCATCCCTGCTGCTGCTGCCATGCGCAGGCTATGTGGTCATGCAGATACAGTAGTGGGCATGACCAAACCGGACGTAGCAGCATGGCTGATACTGCTTAGCAGATTACATCACAATGATTCATTTAACGTCTAACAGACCATCCTTGACAAGATGGCCTCTAGGATCATCTTAGGAATGAAACCCCCCCACTAAGTTAAGGGGGTGTTTCTTCAAGGGATGTAGTGGAGGCTAAAAATAAGTCAATACTCTTTATTATTTTATAGTCTTTAAGATTCTTTTTATTTATTCATTTTATTAAATTTTTAGTTGATGATAGGTTGAAGGACAATAAGACTGCCCGGCTTTTATATTTTTGTTTCGACTCACAAGGTGCCACTGATAAAGTCTTCTTTTTCTTAAGTGTCACTTTTTGGTAGGCTTTGAGCAGATGTTGGTTATATGCTGTCTGCAGAAGAGTCCACTGCTATCCCTGGCAATATTTTTTTTAAAAATCCTTCTGCTTGTTCTACTACTACTTCACAACCACCACAGCATCAATTGATGACACATCTGTAGGACTGAGTGGGACATTCTGTAACTGAATTGTTCTATATTATGATGTACACAGTCTATTCAAGGCAAGGGAGAGATATGTGGTGGGGCTTGTTGGTTTTGAGATTTTAATGGCTCATCAGCCATTAGCATAAAAAAAACAGGACATGCATGTTTAGTCTTTCACAATTGCTTTAAAAAACAAAATAACTATGGAAACTCTTATCAGCCTTTATCGACCACTAATAATTTTTCAGTCTCTTCAAAAGAAATTGCATGAGTAAATAAAAACCATTTCATTCACTACTAAATAGTTTTCCAAAAAAATTATTCTCCAATCTTCGAACCACTGACTGCAATTGTAACAGATAATATGAATCACACCAATCTCAGTTGCCTCCCCTCATCTAGTTACAGCTATTTAGGTCAGTAAAACATCAGTATAGCTTTGTATGTGAGAAGGTAAAGCCATAATTTGGTCAGTTTAAGTACACTGAGTGGCAACTGATTTTGTAACAGTTGTGATCAAAGGAAGTATAAATGATGAGTGAAAGTCAGAGTACTCTCTTGTTGGAATTCTGTGTCCAAAAGGTCAGTGGCTTAAATGGTGATCAAACACTGTACTGTATGCCTTGGTATTTTTCTTTGCAAGGTGATGAGGGAGCTTTTTTACCCTTGTCACATCATGTCTTCTGACACTTTTTAAACAAAAGACAATTGTGAAATGTGTAATACACAGAATGTTGCTTCATATTCTGAGAAGCTAAGCATTAGACAATTATGTTGTAACAATAACTATGTGTGGAACTATTAAAGAGACACATTCAACATCAAGAAGACTCCAGATCTTGCTGGGGATATTTGTGTTACACTCTGCAACTTTTGTATGAAATGTGTATTTGCTCTTAAATATGTGTAATTAGGAAAACACTTGTTCTATTTTTAAATTAAAATCTTGTTTTTTGTTTTGTTTTAACTAGATAATACTTTGTGAATGTAGAAATATGTAAAGCAGATTTCTGAGGAAGAGAGAATGTGTACCAGAGTAAAAACATGAAAATATTGACATATCATCGTGACAGCTTCAAACAACGAAGTTTCTGTCTGTAACCCCTCAGCAAACAGAGGCAAAGACAGCAACTAAAATACACACACTCTCACAATCACCTTTTTGTGTCAACCGAGGATTCTGAGTGATGTTGAAAAGCTTGTACAGTAGAGAAAGCAACACTCTTGTCTAGGCAGGAAAAAAGAATACCACAAAGCAATGCTGGATTTGCTTTCCTGGGACTTTATTGAGACTCATGGCACTCTTGCTGTTTACTGTGCCAGGAATCTGGACCAAAGAAGGTGCAGAAAATAAACAAAAATAGTTTTGTATGATGTTGAGAATAGTATATTTATATTAAAAACAGAACTAAAGCCAATTCAATTTAGCTGTTTCCAATAGTAATTTCTTTGTGTTGGTTATTTCTGTGTACAGTAAGAAATTATGAAATAGCAGTACATTCAATTCAATTTACTTGTGTAAGCAACTGTGTAATGGTCATTGCCCAATATATTTCACATGACATTTGCCTTTTATGATTAGTGATGTTGAAAACAATTTGGTAGAACAAGGTGGAAACTAGGTCAAAATCTGAATTATTAGTGTAAGTATGAAAGCATAAACAACTGGGAAGGAATTGAAATTGGTATGGCTAGGAGAGGTCAAACCTCTTCATCAAAGGTGACGATCTAGCTCCTGCTTGAATGTAATTAGTGTGGGTCTCTTCTGTCTGCACTGGCCTTTCCTCAGTTGATAAATGTAATTAAACGAAATGCTAAGACTCTCCTAGTCAGAAAAATGTGACATGAAAGTCACTACAATGAAAAACAAGATATGTTCAATTGACCTCTCATTAAGTATAGGGGGATAAAAGACAACACACACGCAAACAAAAAGCCATTTGAATGTTACGATACAATCAAAGAAAGTATAAATATATCTAAATACATACGTTTTTACTTTTTCTCTTATGAAATAATCCTTAGCTTACAGGTTCATCATCTTAATAATGTTTTAATAATTTGTGAAATAATTCACACTTGATATTGTATTCAATAAAAAGAACATACACCAACATACACCAGCATATGAGAACATCCACCAATGAAGGGTGTCTTTGCCTGCTGGCATGCTGATGGTTCTCTAGGTACTAGGTTGGGTGGGCACTGTCTCATTGCTGCTGACTGCTGGGCTGGGTCTATGCCTCCTGGCGCTGTGGCGACACAAACTAAATAGAAAAGAGAAAAAAATATGTTGCTTGTGACAATTTTTGTAAAATTTTATTTGTTCAGCATTAGCAATACTGCCAGTGGAGCTGCTTGGGTTATGTTCAGAATATAGATTCCCTTCTCTTCTAGTGAATTCAATAATAGTCACAGCTGGTTCCAATGCTATATCTTACTCATAGTCCTCTGCTCTATCCAGGACCTGGTCGAAGGGAAAGCAGTTTCAGCTGAGTGGTCTGGGAAAACTTCTCTCTCAGACAGCTCTTCCAATCCTTTGGGGGGAAGCTAGAAGTGCTCCTAGGTGACTCAAGGGCCTGGATTACGAACACTAAATTGAATGCAAATTTTTGTTCACATCCAATAAGCTGGTGCCTTTTCTAAATGATCTAAAAGGGATTGCCTCCATATATATGTTGACATGCAAACTGATTTGATCCCACCCCATTATAATGACCAGGTCCCATGTGCGAGGCGGTACAAAAAAGATACAGTTCTGATCCATGTAGTTCAAGGCAACAATTAAAATAATTATTTAAAACATATTAACAAATATCTAAAGTGCACTTCACATCAGTAGCCTATCTCAAAGTGCTATTAACAAAAGTCAAAATGAATAAAAACATAAAATATGTTTGTAGTTTGTTCACCCACATACAGAATCATAAGGAGAAAAAGTGAAATTTAACATTTTATTTACAAAAGCAACAAGACTCTGGAAGTGTACAACTGAATTTAATTTTCTGGTTGGTATGATGGGAGGAAATAGACTGATCAGGAAGAAGTTGGTTGATGACAACTGATGACTGATTTATTTGCTTACCTGAGAGATGAAGGGGAGGTAGCATGGATCTGTTGGGGTTTGATTCAGTGGGCTTTGCAGACAGTACCCCAGAGGTCCAGGAGAAGTTGAATGAGATCAAAGAGCGATGGTGCTTGCAAGAGACTTTCAGCTGCAGAGCAGGCAGGCAGGTAATGAAGACTCTAACCTGTTGCAATGGGGTAAGACCTTTTCCATGAAGATTGTAGACAAACTAAAGATCATTTGTTGTCTGGAACAATTAACAGAGTCTGCATTAAAGTGACTCACTAGAAGACATATATTCAATGAGAGAATATTCAACAACAGAATATTCCTGGTTTAGGTCTTTAGCTGGAATATTGTAAGGGGTAATCATCTGGCAAGGAGAGATGATCCTTTGCCTCCTCATAAACATGCTAGTCATCTTGATTGAGAAATATTCTATGGTGTGCAGCAACACCAGTTGGCCCTTCCACCAGCTAAGATCCTGTCTGTGACAGAAAGCTTACTCACATCAGAAAAATAGGAAAACCCCAAAGACCCTAACATGGACTAATCTCAGCTACTCAGCTGTTCGGAGAAGCTGCTCTTCATCCCTGCTACTTCACATCCAGCTGGAAACTGTTCCCCTCAACTCTGTAATCCCAGAGCATCCCCTGCATCACCCTGTACCAGTGCGTGTCATGATCTGGCCTGTTCGCTCCCCCTTAATTGGTTATTTCTTTCACCTGTCGTTTTCCCTCCCTGCCTCAATTATCATTTATTCCTCTCACCTGTTTCCTTTGGTTTATATTCTGTTCAGCCTGAGCATTCGGTGCCTGCTCATTAACTGTTTTTCTTTTTGCCTGTCTGGTCTGTTTATTTCATGGTTCATGTTTTGGATCCTGGCGGCCAGTGGAAAGAGATTTTTGTGTCTGTCTCATCTCCTAATCGTCCGCTGTTCCTTCCCTGCTGAGTCCTCTGTTTTTTTGTCCCTGTATGCGGGGACGTTCGGTTTTTATCCAAGTAAGCCTGGCTCCAAGGTGGAGACCAGTTTAAAGTTCCTGCATCAAGTTCTGTTTCCACGTCCTGTCTCTGCTACCCTCTGCCACTGAGTCTGCCCGTCTGCACCTGATCCTGTCTGCTCCTGTGCGTGACCACCTGGTCACGCTTCTGGACCCTGTCAGACTCTGAACCCGCCTGGGAGTTTGTGGATGCCTGGAAGTCTGGATCCTGCCACCTGTTCTGTTCCTGCCTGATCTGGATCCTGTTTTGTCCTTTCCTGCCTGATCTGTATCCCTGACCAGGATCGGCTTCCTGCTAATCCCCTGGAGCTGCAGCACCGGGGACACTCTGGGTGATGTGTGTTGCGTCAGCTATCAGACCATCTGCTGGATCGCACCCCCTTCAAGGGTGATGGACTGAACTGCTAAACCAGGTAAGTGACTCACTGAGATTATCATCTTTAGTCAGATGATGGTGGTCACTTTCCTGTGTTTTCTCCCACCAGAGTGTCTGTGATTGGGCGGTGCCCCGCCCCCCCTCATGCAGCATCTGCAAACAGCAGTTCCTAGGAGCTCCACTTTAGTTTTGTTTTGTTCTTTATTTGATAAACGTTTTGAACTTTCCTATTGATTGTCTCTCCTTGAATACTGGGTCCATCTGTCCTCGTTTCATGACAGTGCGCCTATAGAACTAGTCCTGGCCTCTGTTGTGGCCCCTGAAACCCTGGAACCATCCTACTAAATCAATTTCTTATGATGATTTCACTAGTTTATATGAGAGATACAGACTAGATTGGATGAAAACAACTTGCTTGTTTTTATGAGTGACCATCCCTAGTTTATATGAGATTTTATAGGATAAGTTGTAACTATTCTATATGACATGTTTTCACTAGTTCATATAAGATATTCCCACTTGTTGTAGAACATGTGGAGCCTTTCTCTAATTTATATGAACAATGTACTACTTTGCATGAAAGCTTTTTACTAGTAATTGTACATGGTTTTTAGTATAGTGTGTGGAGGAGCTTAATGTTATGTAAGAGGATTCTTATTCATGTCCCTATTAACCAAGTTGATCACTTTGTGTAATATTAGGGAAAACATCCCATAATCCCAAATGGTAAATAATTTTCACAAGCTAAAGCCTGAAAGATAATGAATGACACATTAAGAACAACTCAAATTTCTCATTCGCTCAGTTGTTACAATTATTATTTTTTAAGATTTGATCATCATTTCACTCTAAAGTTTCAGCTAACGCAGTTTGATAAAAACTTGCAAAGATTATTTTCCTCTCACATCCTGCATTGAGGCCTATTGGGTTTATACTTTTTACAGAAATCACCAATCTCTTGCTTTGTAGATTTGAGCCTTTCAAGGTCACTTCAAACCACCTTCCAAACAACAACAAAAACATTGTCTAACCAAACAAAGAGTAAATATTTGAATTTTCTAGCCAGTCAAGGATGCAGTTTTAGCGAGAATTGAGGGCTGCAATAAAGAAAGAGCAAATCCCAATCATTTGATAAAATAATTAAATTTGTAATCACCTATCCTTTTAAGAAATATCACACAAATCCCTAAGGACTCAGTTAGAAGTTAATTTTGCCTTTCTCTACATCAAATGAATGACTGTTGTGTTTGTGTGTTGGTAGCTATATCAGTCTGCACTGACCAGATGAAGCATTCAGGAAGACAGCTAAGACAGCCCATTTAGAATTAAAAGTAAAACATTCTGTGCAGCCTCAACTCTAAATTACAACATAGAATTAATGTGTCTTTGGGACAGGGCAATAAAGTCAGCAACATTTCTACATTAGGGATTTTCATCAGTTGAAAAATTAAAGGTTCTACGTGACACAACATCTGCTTTATTAATTTTTTTTTCATGGGCATGAGCCAAAAGAAGCACAGTGTGTGACTTAGCTTAATTATTGGCCAATGACTCAGTGGATTACAGGTTCTTAACGGCCCAAAACAATCTGTTCATTTTAGTTGTAGAATTATGATAATTACCACTTAAATATCTTTCCAAACTAACAGCATATTGGGTGACTTTGAATCAGCTCAAAACAGAAAATAAATGCTATTTATCTCACTGTTAAGCTACTGTATATGCAACATTAGAACCTTACAGTTGTAAATTATAAATAAAAGCAATGTGTTCCATTCATTCTAAAGTCTAACTACATTTACTTATTACCCAGTGCCTTAATTATTTTTTCATTTTTACCTTTAATATAAGCATTTTTACCATTCAGAGTTGAGAACAATGATGTTAAATGCAGGGGTACACAGTGGAGCAGTTTCTCGCACTGTTGCCCTGCAGCAAGAAGGTCCTGGATTCGATTCCTGGTCTAGGGTCTTTCTGCATGGGGACCCTAGCTTCCTCCAACATACCAAAAACATGAGTGTTAGATTAATTGGTGTCTCTAAATTGTCCTTAGGTGTCAGCCCGTGTGTGCATGGTTGTATGTGTCTGTGTTGCCCGATGACAGACTGATGACCTGTCCACTGCTGGGCATAGCCACTAGCCCCACCATGATCCTGACGTTTAAGCAGAAGATGATGAATGGATGGTTTTAAATGGAGGCTTCCCAATATCACAACAAGGAGAACCAATCTTTGTTTAGGTGTGACATACAGTATATCAAAGAAGTGGATGCTGTGAAGACAGGTTTAACAGGCATTAACTAGGGTAATACAATTTTAAAGACATGTTTTTTGTTTTATTCTGAAATTAAATTTGAATGTTTTTAACACTTGCTAAATGCTATTACATTTGTTAAATTTTCAAATGATCACAAATAAGCATATGGCAGATTTCTGGATGATTATTGAAATGTTAGATAGATAAAGATAAATGTTAATAAATATCAAAAGACAAAAAAAAATAATTGTAAAATCTTCATTGATAAGAAAGTGTTAACTGATCTTTCAATAACAAAGACACAGATTTTTGTAAAAGTGTCATTGTGGTGGTGGAGGTTGGTTGAGGAGGCAAATACAGAGTTGAGGAGAAAAAGATGAGTTTTGCTGATTTAATGACAAAGGCAACAATAACAAAACCCAAGAACCAAAGTACAGGAAACCAAAAACCAGGAGACGTCAGGGGAAAACACACATGGGGAGCCAGCCATCAGTAACTGAAGAGGAGGAGTATATATGGGGGACTGAACAAAGAATGGACTAATCAGCTGATATGAAGCAGGTGTAGTTAGAAGTAACTAGATGGGAGCTAGGGGAAAGGAGACTGGCACAACAGGGCAACAGAGAGTAACTCAAAAAATAAAACAGTTTAAATATAACATAAAATGGAAAACAACCCAATGGCTAACAAAACAGAATAACATAAATAACAGAAAACTCAAAAAGAAGTGCAAAAGGGGAGAACCATAACAAAAAGGTTCATGAAACTTTTCAAAACCTGATTTAAATATATTTATTAAGTTTTATTTTTAATGGAATATACATGTTGAAATCTTTCTTTATATGAGTTTGTGGTTTAAAGGATTTTCCAAGTCTCAACTGTATTTTATTGTGGGTTGCACTACTGCCTTGCAGCAAGAAGGGTCTGGGTTAGATTCCCGGCCCGGGGTCTTTCTGCATGGAGTTTGCATGTTCTCCCTGTGCATTTGTGGGTTCCCTCTGGGTACTCTGGCTTCCTCCCACAGTTCAAGAACATGACTGTTTGGTTAATTGGTTTCTCTAAATTGCTAATACGTTCACATTCTTGTCTTAAGTAAGTTACAATCTAGGCTTATGAGTATTGCCTCCATGTTTGATCCTGACATTTTGAGCCATCTGAAATCTATGAAAAACCCTTTTTAGGTAATGTATTACTGCACACCACTCCATCTAATTGTGATGATGGAAGTCAAAGATTTATAGGATTTATCCTGTGCTCATGGATTACTACAGAAACCCTGTTCAACATCAAGGGTGCATGTTCTTGGTTCAGGCAGGAATGATGAAATCCTGAGGCCTTCTTAAAATTGCTGCAGAATTTAACAATGGCTCAGTTCAAAATACCATACCAAATGTATTAATAAATCACTTTAAATACCTGACAGTATCTAAGTGCTATACACTCTCATAAGATCCAAATGACCAATTATACAACAATAAATAAAGTAGTATGTAAACTAGTAATAAAATGAAAGCAAGAAACTAATAAAAGAAACACAGGAAGACAATGTCAACATCTCATAATTATGTCAAAAGCAAATCAAAAGAAATCGATCTTAAAAGAGATTTGAAATCAGAAATTGAAGAGATTTGTCCAAGAAAGTTCATTCCACAGCTTGGAAGCTGCAACAGTAAAAGCATGGTCCCCTCTGAGCTTGAGCTTTATCTTAGGCACTCTTAATAAAAAGTGGTCAGCTGATCTAAAGGAATGAGAGGGTGTGTAGGGATCAAGAAGCTCTGACAGGTAGGGCGAGGCAAGGCCAATCAGTTGCAAAATATACATTTATGGTGCACGAATATGACTAATGTCAAAATGTCTCTTTAATTAGTTGCAGTTCTTAAATCAGGTATAAAGGTAGTTAGCTCTGATATTAATATGCTGTGCTTAATAAGTAGCCTTTTAAGAAGTATCTCTATTTACTATGCAACTAAAGACCAAACTACAGGTTTTAATAGTCAAAACAACAATTGATTCACCACCTATTAATAATGGTCTGTTTTACATTCTAAAGTGTGGTTTGGCTCATAACTTATTATTAGTAGATAACAGTGGTGCTCATTGGTGTTAATAAACCCAAAGGTGACGTATTGCATTATCAAATCTTAAAACACATAAAACTCATCACTGCAACAGGTGAAAATAGCTTTTGTGAAGTGCTCTGACATAAACTCCAGGAACCATGGCAACAGTTCAGCACACACCCAAAGTGGTACAGAATAGTGATAACATGAAATAAATAAAAAAAGGTAATAAAATTACTAACATATGAATAAAAAATGGGCTGCACAGTGGGGCAGCAAGAATTAAAAGAATCTGTCAAACTCACCCATCAAAGTTAGGGGGCGGGGTTAACGCGAATCGCCACCTACTGTATGAGTATGTTTACAACCTGTGGATCACAGTCTCTGTAATCGATTTGCTTCGCCTGAATGTGCAGGGTGACCAATCAGGTATTAGATAACCGCCCCCTAACTTTGATGGGTGAGTTTGACAGATTCTTTTAATGGTTTGGATGCCCTGCGACACAGGACCATGAAATAATTAAATGCACACTGAAATAATTATATATATTTTTTTAATAAAATGAAGACGTATTTTATTAAATTCATAACACATTTATATATTTAATTCCTATTTATTTAATGAATTACACATTTAATTAATTGTTTATCACTGTATTTATTTATTTAATTGTGGCACTTTATATTAGTGACGTGGTTTTATTTAATGAATGACACATTTATTTATTTAATTCCACATTTAATTAATTATTGGCACATTTAATGCTGTATTTATTTATTTAATTTTGACACTTTTTTGTCCTCCATAGTATTGAGCCCTCTTGGATATAAAATTGTAATTCTTTTGTGAGGAATCAAAAACAAGCGGGACTACGCCTTGGATATTTTAAATATGAAAACAATTGTTTTTTTTTACAAAATGATTAGCCTCCTTGAGTGCTCAGTGATAGTCTCAGAGGTTTTTTTTTTAAGCACAGAGGGCATCATGAAGAACAGGCAAAACACCAGGTCCAAAATACTGGTGTGGAGACCTGGCCATCAATGAACCAATCCACAATGGAATGGTTCATAAATAAACATTTCCAGATGTAGGAATGGCCAAGTCAAAGTCCAGACCTGAGTTTCTGGATGTGCAAACCCGACACAGACATAGCCCCAAGAGACTGGCAGCTGCAATAGCAGCAAAAGGTGGAGCTGCAAAGTTTTAACTCAAGGGGGTGAATAATTTTGCAGAAACAAATTTTCAGTTTTTTATTTGTAAAAAAGGTTTGAAATATCCAATAAATTTAGTTCCACTTCATGATTGTGTCCTACTTGTCAATCTCAAGCCTTAAAGACAACGCTCGGAAGCTAATCTCGGCAGTGCAGAAACAAGCTCTAAATAATAGATTGACAGATGCTGCAATCTACCGCACCAGACAAGACCACAGGTGCAGGCTCTAAGGAGATGCCCCTGAAACTAGCCAGCAAATTACAGCAGGGTGCAGGATAGTAGTAGATAGAGATTCCATGGAATATGTGCTGAGTATGGCCCTGTGTCCCAAGGTTAAAACTTGAAATGACCCCAGAGTTGGTTGAGAATAACAAAGCTAAGATCCTATGGAACTTTCAGAAGACAGATAAACTGGTTATGGCAAACCAACCAGACATAGGAGTTGTGAATAAGAGGGGTAAGGGGGCTGTATTGATGGAGGTAATAATACCTGAACATTCATAGCAAAGGACAGTCCTAGGAACAGCTATAATACTGTGCAGGTTTCTTAAGCTTGTTCTCTAGCTTCTGGTAGAGAACCCAGGCTTGGAGGACAAATGACCGCTTTAGGGCAAGTGAGAAGTCTATTCACTATTAAAGGGAAATAATCCTACAGAAAGATGCAGTTTTTTTAGATGGGATAAAAGCAAGATAGATAGATTTTTACACATTCCCTTTTTCTGATTCTGACAGATATATCTGCAATCAAATATATTTTTTAGTGGGAAACAGGAAATAATATGCCTCAAGAATTTTGAAAACTTTTATTGTATCTCTTCAGTCTTCCAACACTCTTGTATTCCCCTTTTATTTCTGCATGCATCTTTAAAAATGCTGTAGTGACTCATTGAAGTACAGAAAAAAAATTTATTCTTTGGCCTATAAATATGAGATTGAAGTTGGAAATCAGTTTAATTCAGGCTGTCTTATAAAGCTATTTGAAAAGCTGGTAGATTGCTCTAAAAACAGTTAAATCTCTAAAGAAAAAAACTATTTAAGTGGCAGATCTGTTACATTTATGGAAGGCCTTCTAGAAATCCCATGTAAAATGGTAAACGTGTGCCATCATAAAACATTATTGCTGTTCCATATTTAATATTTCAGACTCTCAATACATATATCTTACTTCTCCATGTTTCACTACATGGTTTTCTGGATTACATTTGAAATAACACTGACTGACCTTTTGCATATAGGTAAACCTTGCTTTCTCAATAATATAATCTATCAAATTTAAATTTAAATCGCTTACCATGCAGGGGGGTTGATAAAGCTTACATTCGCAACTTGTAGATATATTTCAGAAAATGATTTCAGATTAGAAATCATCAATGGATGTGTGCAGTTCCCCTGGGGAATTTGGAGGAAAAATATGATTATGTGCTGTATTTGGTCTGCAGTCCTTTTTTAATTGAAGGAAAACTGCCATTTAATTAACAATTGACCAAAAGGAAATTAGTTTTATTGATTTGTTTGTGAAGGGACAACATTCCTCTATGCATGTGCAGCTAGGTAGCCAAGTCCTTGGAGGAAATGGACAGATATTGAGTTGTTTGTGGACATTTTGGTTCATTTACAGTTATGAAAAAAAAAAAAAAAACTACAACAGAAATATGCCTTCAGATATTAAACATTTAAAGAAAGAGTGTGTAATTTCTGCTTTTAATACATTATCTAAAGTTAAGATGATATATTAATATCTTTGACAAACATAAACTATAAGGCTAATTAAACTTTGCCCTTTTTATGCATGTCCTTTCTTTTTTTCTTTTTTAACTTAAAAATATGTTTGAATTTTGAAAAGTGAAGTGGAATGAAAGAAACACTTCTGGGTAAATGGAATAACACAATACATGCTTCAAGATAAAAAAAAAAAAAAAAAAGAGTTGAAACTCCAACAATCTTGAGACAATCACAGATTGTTTCAAAATGTAGAAAATAATACAACATAGATTTTCATTTAATTCTGGAGCTGTTCACCAGCAATCAGCAATCTCAAGATAAATGTTTTTGACACAGTCACAAAGGAGCACAAGCTATTTTTTGTACACAAGCACAAGCCCCAAAAACATGTTACAAAAACCTGATTTCAAATATAAAGAAAAATATAAGTACAGTAATAAAAATATAGGTTTTTGTAATTTCATCTTCATTTTTCATCTAAGATGTTTCAGTTTAACAAACAAATTTTAAAATCTTACAAAGTTAATGTAAATATTAAAAAAAAGAAGTACTTAGTTTAAACTAGGGTTTTTCGTGAAGGGAAACGCTATGCAATGTAACCTGGCTCTCTGTTAAAAAGTTATTGGGCTGATTTTATATAGATCTGTTTTAGTCATATTTGCCCCTTAAAGCAGTTTTCACTTAAGCCACATTAACCCAGTCCCACTCACTAAGATTCATACACTAACCATTTGAGTGGCAATTTGAGTCTGGCCACCCAAAATAAATGCCCACCAACCACGCAACACACACCTTGGGTGCAATAACTGCCATCCAGTGTTTCCATTATCAGCAAAGCATTCTTGTTTTAACACATTTGAGGAATTATACCTCACTCCTCATTGCATAGTTGCTTTATTTCAATCAGGCTACAAGCATTTAGCATGAACTTCCTGCTTAAAATGACATTATCTCTATTACATTTAACTAGGTGACTTTACATTTAGTTTTGCTTATTCATTATTGTAACTTGAGTGCTTGACAGTGACTTAAAAGGTTTGTTCTATAGTAGGTGGATTGCTGGTTCAAGCAGTCTTGCATCGATCTTAGTTAACGTCTCCTCAGGCAACACCTCCTTGCTTGCAGTTGCTGAATCAGAGGTATATTTGCAGAAATTTTATCGCAGTCCCATTTATGTCAGTCTGCCCACTGACTGCTGTGGCTTCAATGTAGCTTACACCAATAAACGTGCATATGAATAGCTGACTGCAGTATGAAGTACTTTGCAGTACCTTGATTAGATAAAGTTATATAGAATTGTACGATTATGATTGTAAAATATCAAAAATGTAATAATTTGTGTAAGTAATAGGGAGTAAAAAAATTTTCTTGCATGAAGTTATTTTTATATATTAAAAAAAAAGTCAGTTGAACAATGAATTTATCTTTTACCAAATATCACATAACTCCAGGACTAAATTTGGAATCCAGAATGTTGGCCGAATTTACCTTTAAGTTTTTTTTTTTTTTTTTTTTTTTTTTTTAGCTGTGCTGTCATTCTGTCCAGTATCTCATGCAGAAATTAACATCATTTGCAAGACAAAGATAGTTTATTTTGCTCTTATAAAAGTGGCCTTAAAATAATTCATGTTCAAACATCAATTATAATGTTGGACAAAATGTTGTATTGGACTTAGCCTTTAAATCAAATAATTAAAAAAAAATAACTGGATGTTTAATTTTATTTTTTTTATTTCTTATTCACATTGCACCAGACTTTTTAAATTAAGTTCCAATGAAATTAAAGTATTTTTAAAGTAATAAAAAAATCTGCATTAACTGTCTATCTACAATGAGGTGGAAAAGTATTTGTTACACTGCCAACTTTGCAGGTTTTCCCACTTATAGGATCTTTAATTTTTATCAAAGGTACAGTAGGCCTACAATACTCTAAAGCAGCGATCCCCAACCTTTTTTGCACCACGGACTGGTTATATGTCAGACAATATTTTCACGGACCGGCCTTTAAAGTGTGGGGAAAATGATCCGACTGGCATAGAATCAAATAAAAACAGCATAAAAAATAAAACTGACCATTATGTTGAATTAGTGGGAGCCCTGAGCTTGTTTCCCCAAAACAAGCCGGTCCCATCTAGGCGTAACCGGGTACAATGACATGAAGTGTGCTACTGATGTCCAGTCTGCTCCGTAGCTTTGTATTGGTCGCTCCAACCCCAGGAAATAGGATGCGGGTTATAGATAGGATGCGTCATTGACCTGAATTAACCTGTGTCAAGAGGCACAGATGCGCCGACTGATGTAATTGGGAGAGAATACCCCAATTTTTTACCCCTCAGACTCTTATCGTTGATAAATTATGTACATTTTTTTTTTCCGTGCGGTCCGGTACCAAATGACCGACGGACCTGTACCAGTCCGCGGCCCGGTGGTTGGGGACCACTGCTCTAAAGTTCTGAATGTTGGAATCTAAAGTAAAAACATAGAAAATCACATTGTGTGATTTTTAAGTAATTGATTTGCAGACAATTTGAAATTCTAAATAGCTAAAGAAAAATTTTTCTGTCTGTATAGCTGTTTGTCCATCCGTCCGACCATTTGTTCATCTGCGTCCAAGAATTGGATATATCATAAAGAATGAAAGTATTAGCCTGGTGCTGATTATCATAGAACAACGATTAAATGATTATTAGTGTACAGTATGGGTGCTCCTCGCTAAAAGCAATGGTTTTAAAATATTTACTAGTCACGGACATCAGGTAAGTTGTTACACAATATTTAATAGCATTGATATTACTATATTTTTAGAAAAGAAAATGTTGCTGCCATACTAAAAAGGATCTGAGGCTATTTCCCGACTATTTAAATAAATTGAATAAGTGGACAAATTTAAGACTGACAATCTTCTCAGGTCTTCTCAGGACTTAGATATTGAATACTAAAGATCATGATAGTGAAATAAGAAAAAGATTAAACATGTACCACTTGCCTGGGAGGGTTTCTACAGCATTTTATGATCATCTGTGTGATCTAGAAGCAAACTGAAAAAAAATCATACATATTAATTTGCAAACAGAACACCGAATCCAACATACACCTGCTCAAATCCAGAAAAAAACTGTCTTCAGGATATAACAACTCACTCCATAGATATAGATCCAGACACACACTGATTAAAGTGAAGCAGCTATGCAGATCTGTGTGTTACTTTATTATTCAAGCTGTGGGCTGGGTTACATCAGTCCCTGAAAAGCATTTATCTCAGGTTTCTGACATCCAGCTGCAGTCTTAGCTTGATAACATTTGGTGTTGTAAGTAATAAAGAAACTGGCTAACCCCATTTCTTCTTAATATAGCTTTATCACTCAAGACTAACTTGCTTTTTTGCTCTGTCACGTTGAAAGTCAGCTGGCAGCCTGTATGTGTTGGGGCACCAAGTAAGGCGGGTGATATCACTAGATGCTGGTAATGAGGTAATGATAAATTGCATGGGGGTTTGCTTTGTTGCTCCTTCAAAAAACAGCTGAGGTTGTGGACAAGCCACAAAATTGGGCAGAAGGTGTTGAGTGAAATTATGGAATGTAGCTTTATCTTTTTTTAGGATCCATGTCATTTAATTATGCCTGCAGAGAGTTTTTTTTTCTAATGTGTACCAAATACTATATTATGCCATCAAGGTCTAGGGGTTCTGGGGAGGCAACATAAAAATGTGTCCAGAGAAAATATGTATATGTATGTAATACATCTGATTGGCTGGGCAATCTTCTGCTGTCTAATTATTTCACTGCAGCTCTGCAACCTTCAGGCAGCCAACAGGGAAGATTTCTGTAAGAGCTCAACCTGCATTAAAAAAAAAAAAAAAAAACAAGCCATCACAGTCTTAAAATGTCAGGGGCCATAACATTATAATTCAAAGTTTAAAAAAAAAAGTCAAATGTTGAAATGTCATGAACATGAATGCATGACAACAGCTGTCAGTGCCAAAACAGTTTCATATGCATGCATGTAAGTTAACATGTTGAATATGAAAACCCCTTTACCAAAAAAGTTAGAGTACGAAAAGTCAACATATAATAAGAGTGTCACTTCTCATCCTTTTTTATTGTGTTGTATCTTTTGGTTTAAATAAATACCTTGTTGAAACCAACTTGCTGAAAATGTCTCCAGGCTGATAACATACTACTGTTATGATCTGTCTTTCTGGACTTTTTGGTTCTGTTCAAATTGTGTTTTTCAATTATGCTTTGATTTATGTTATTCTGTGGTGTTGTCAAGATTTATATATATTTTGAATCCTGAGTTTGACTCTTCCTTGTTATTTCTTTCAGATATTTCTTTTTAGCATTTTTGGTATTAATTTATTTATTCCTTGGGTGTTGTTTTAGTTAAAGTTAGACTTTATGTATCTTCAATTTATGTTTTCCATAGCTTCATAGTTATCTTAATTTATCTCCAGTCCCTTCCCTTATCCTTTCGTTTTCCCCTTGCTCATTCTTCTTTTTTTGTAGTCATTAGTTATATTCCCTTTCAGTTCTTTCCTAGTTACAGTTAAGCCCTGTTGTTTTCCCTGGTTTCTCTTTGTTGCCCCCTAGTGCCCCTTTCCTTTCCCCTTAGCTCATTTCCAGCTTCTTCTGTCCACACCTGCTCAAATTAGCTGATTACTTCTTCATTGTTCTATCTCCCATAAATACTCCTCCGCTGCAGTTACTCATTGGATTCTCTTCATTCCTCCTGTATGTTTTTCCTAGGTGTCTCCCTGTTTTTGTTCCTAAGTTACCTGCCTGTCGTTGATTGGATGTATTCTTCTGTTGTTACAATCAAATAAAACTTTAAGAACGACGCCTGCCTCCGTATTTGTATTTGGATCCTTTACAAAACTCCAGAGATCCTGACAATTGCAAAGAAGTTGCTTTTTTTTTTCTTTTGCAAAAAAAGTTATGCTCAAACAGATTGATGAGGGTTGTTTTAAACAGCAACTGTTTAAAATATGTAGAGATACTTTCAGCTGGATTCCGTGGGCAACATTGGAGGATGCAGTTCATCCTGCAATTTAAGGGTTGCTGGTAGTGATGGTGAGATGAAGCCTCATGAGGCATTTGAACTGTTTGACCAAATTGCTTCAATGATCCCCACAGTTCATGAAACTTCATGTGAACATGTCACCAATCATTTAGAGAACAATCATTTAAAGCTACAGTGTGTAATTTTTAGCGACATCTAACGTCCAGACTGCAGACCGCAGCAACATGAACATCTTCCCCCCACCGCTTCTCCCCCCCCAACAGTACGGCGAGCGTTACGGGACAAAATGTCTTCCACGACGTCCGCATCACCTACCTTCTCAAGTGATGAGGTTTGTTTACATAGATAAATTTACATATAGTATTCTCAGGCATAATACTGCCATCTATTGTTCAGTACCGTCTCAGTTCATCTCTCTCAACTTGCCGTAGTTACTTTCGAGCGTAATGGGCGATCTCACAATCGCTAGTTTGTTGGCTCTGCGCTGCCGTAGCGCAAAGATGTCTGCCTCCATGGCTGCGAGACCCGCTCCTATGTAATTATAAATAACGAATTCTAAGGCAACGCAAATATTAAGGTTAAGAGGCTGTGCTCGTAGATGATGATAAATAACATAGTTATGTATAATATATTACATTTCTGACTGTATATCCCTGTAATTATTACACACTGTAGCTTTAAGGTAAACAGTTTTTCTGCCATTTATTGAAATAAGCTCAAGCAGACAGTGACAGTGTTTGCGCAAATTGGGCAGTGATATGCAAAATGAAAGGTGTTTATTCAAACATAATAGTTTTATACAGTTTTTGATTTTATTCAGGTTGTAAGTTATGTGTCGAACCAATCTTTTGGTTAAACCAACCAATCTAATTTGTGTTTTTACCAAATCTATATTGGTACTAGGGAAAACCAATACAAATTAGTCACATTAGCCAAAATACTTCTTAAGTATTCTCACAACTTTCAAAACTCTAAAGTGGGTCTTGAACCAACAACCTCAGGAGTGGAAGCCAAATGTCTTAAAATTGACACCACTAGCAAAGGTTGTTGCTCATTGGAAAGCAATACTACTTAACACTAATATTATAACTGTGACCAGTGGGTTCCTCAGGTTTTGATCTTTACATTATTTAATCTAACCAAAATAGTATTAAACAACTAGATTGGTGTTTTTCCAACCAATCTATTCTCAGCATATATCCAAACTCTATCCAACTGACAGCAACTCTCCTACAGACTCCCACATCTTGACTGAGTGGTGAGGCTGTTTAAATGCCTGTCAAAGTTCTTGTGCGGTCTGAACCACTTCCTAAAGCGGTCACATGGTATCATGGTAGAGAGAATTTGAATGTCATCAATTTTGGCCCCTCCCCTAAATGAATCACACCTCGACATGCGCTTGAGGGAAACGCCCCCTCCATTACTCAACACACTCAAGGTGTTGAGTAATAGTTTGTCTGTGGACAAGACACTTCACCCACTCCACCTACTTGTGGTGGTCAGAGGCTGTTGGGTACAGCAGCCTTGATTCTGTCTGTGTCCCAGGGCCTTCTGTGGACCCCACGCAGCTTTCCATTAACAGTGTGTAAATGTTTAAAATTTGCAATTTAAATACAGATCACTTTTCATTGGGGTCTAGCGGTGATGGTGAAATGAAGGCAACAAACCTTTTGGACAAATTGCAATGATCCCCACAGTTCACGAAGCTTTATGTTGACATGTCACTACCTACTGGTGGAGTGCATAACTATAGTTGGTAATATAATCTGCACTTTTGCAATTGTTTTTCTTGTTTTTTCCCCATTTAAGTCCCTTTGAAATTGTTCATGATTTGTGTGTATAATAAAATCTTTTGTAAACTTCTTTGTGCCAAAAAAAAAATAATTTAAGGTACACCGTTTTTCTGTCATTTTAGTGAAATAAGCCCAAGCAGACAGTGAAATTGCTTCTGCAAATTGGGCAATGATGAACAAAATTAAAGGTGTTAGTCATTTTTGTTGGAAGGTATGTTTCGAATTAATCCTTTGGTTAAACCAACCAATCTAATTTGGTGGTGTTTTTACCCAATCTACATTGGTAAAAGGGCAAACCAATACAAATTGGTCATATTGGTCAAAATACTGGTTAAGTAGTATAGCAACTTTCAAAAGGTTGGACCAGGTCTTGAAAAAAACGATTAAATTAGAAGGCAAAGTCTTACAGCTGTTGCCACCTGCAATAGTGGCTCTACAGTGGAAAGGAAATGCAACTAAAAACTACAACTGAAACCAGTGGCCCCCATTGTACTACTCAACACATGCCTTAAAGTCTCGGCTCATCTCTTAACATCACTAGAGTCTAGACTTTCACTGACTTATTTAAACACAAAAATAAGTTTGGATATTTTGATACTATCTTTCTGGAGAGAGAGCTTTGATTACAGCCTCAAGTTTTTTGTACCCTCTTTAACAGGTTTATTTCAAATCCATCCATCTTCTTCCACCTCTTACATCAGGTTCACAGTGGGGCTGGTGCCTAAAGGCAGAGTACACCCTGGACAGGCCATAGTCTTTCACAGGGTTTATTTCACAAAATCTTTACATTCAACTTAACCCATACTTTAATCAATCCTGAGAGGTTTCCCTTTCCACAGAAATTAAAGATCAACTTTCCCAAAGCATGGTGTTACCATATTTTACTTTGGGGATTGTATATTCAAGGAAATTTGCATTTCACTTTTCTGCCATGAACAGCAATTTGCATTTTGACCAAAACATTTAGTTTATCTCGTTTGGCAAGACTACAAAACTGTTTGCACTATCCTCTACATGGCTTATGGCAAACTGCAAATTGCAGTCCCTACCATTTTCACTATCTCTTGAAATACAGAATTGCATAACTAATAGATGTCTTGCTGGCAAGGATACCCACCTGTGTTGTTGATCTCTGCAACTTCTTCAGAGCTGTTATTTTAGTTCGTACACAAAGTTTGTGCCATGGTCTCATTTTTTTATTTTTTTATTTTGAAAGAGTAAATCAATCAGAGTTTTTTTTTAATTGTTCAAAGCTTGGGATACTGTCTCATAGACCTGTTAAAATTTCAACTTTTTTCTAGTAAATTCTATAACCTATTTACCTTTTTAAAAACATTGGATTCTATGCCAACACATGTTTTTTTTGGGTCCTTGCCTCTGAACTACCTTACCTGGAAAACTCACACCATGCTCAATTCACCACATCTCTGATCTCCATGATCAATACTTAGCAGCAGACTCTCCCTCTTTTTCCTTTGCCACTTTGGGCAGCAACAACATTTACTTCTCCTACCCTGAAGCTACATCTGATACCAAATGACTATGTTCCACCAACGACTCCACAACTCCACCCCCCGTCTGAACCCCTGCCTATGCTAAAGACCACTGAGGAAAACGTAAACAGGCCTTTTTAAGCATTAAATAACAAAGAGACCTTATTTATCTAATGGTATTTCTCCCTTCTATGGGGTGTCTGCTGAAGAAAAATGTTGTGTTTTGTGAACGTCTGAGGAGTTTACACCCCCCACAACCAGTGCATGGATAACTTGGATAACATGGATAACGGCTGGGACATCATCCAGCCATTACCTCTCTAACATGGATAATGTTGCTTCTAGCACACTTTGTTTTTTGTAGATTGTTTTCGTATCTGGGTATGTTGATTTTCTTTTAGCAAAACACGTTTTTAACAGTAGAACATGTTTTAACAAGGTGCGCACATTTTCCCCTGAAATGGAGCCTAGGCGGAAGTTCAACTGAAGAAACTCATAGCTGTCCTACATCCACCTGCTACACAACCAATCAGCTTTGAACCACACCTCCATGAAAGCTAATCGGCATCCAAAGTTCATCTTAAAAGGCCTCCGATCGCACTAGATGCGCTTTGTGACTTCATTCAGATGACACCGTTTCAACCCACCTCCAGCCCCTCCTCCACCATCATAGCTAAAGCTTAATCAGAGTATAATTCCTCCTGGACTCTTTCAGCGTTTCCTGTCTCATCTCAACTGGTACTGCAGAAGACCTCCATGTTGAGCCTGGTTCTGCCAGAGGTTTCTTCCCAACATGGAGTTTTTTCCTCTTCAATGTCATTTCATGTTTGCTCATCATGGACAGGTTCTCTCAACCTGTGTTATCCAACTGGACTTCCATCTTCCACGTCCCTAAAGGAAGCTCGAGTATCAGCTCACGTAGTCCACTGGAAGTCCCCATAAAGCTCAGCACACAGTCTCGCTAACCAGCAGTCTACAAACTGATCGACTTTATCTATCACCACTCTATCACCAGTTTCAGTCCTGGGGGGGAAACAGTCCTATTCTTTGCTCCTGTTCACGCATATCTATCAAAATTAAGCGCTATGTTTCCTGCCGAGGCCTAAGCGCCAAAGACAAAGTAATTGTACCAATACATTTCTCGTAATTGTCTTCAATTTTTCAAATTGAAATGCATTTTATGAATATTTGCCTTAACATTAAACTGTTTAATTCCTATTTCAGAGTGTGTGCTTTTATTAAAGCTACAAATGGTTTATTATTTGTTTTTTCTGTTTCAAACAAAATCATGAAAAGAAAACAAGGTGTTTTTTTTTCTGTTTATGTGCACCAGACACAAAATACTAAAATATCACGTCAAAGTGATTGAAATTCCAGTGTTCAGTTTTTTACTGAGCTATCTAAATCTGAAACAAAATCAGTGTCTGTTGTTCTTTAGTGATTATAGCCATTATTCTAAAAACTGATAAGTGCAAAGATTACAGGTTAGAATTAGCCATTTAAACAATATATAAAAATATGAAATCGATTGCAAAGGAAATATTTGTAAATATGTGTCTTTTTATAAACAAAACAAAAGAAAAAAAAACAAAGACGGTCAAGAAAAAGGCTTTGGATAGTAAGGTAATATTGGAAAAGAAATGTAGAGTAAATAATAGCAATCCTGTGGGGTTGAAATTAGCATACTTGTTCTTTTAGGATACATTGCTGCTATTAGGCATTAGGCACTGCTGATTAGTTTTTGGCAGAACATGACTATATTGGCAAATTATGCATGTCACTTTAGCTGGAAGACTGCAGCAATCAGTTATTTCTTGCTGGCAATGGTTGCTCTCAGTCCCTATTCTGCATCAATTACATAACTTTTTGAGAGTGAAAACCCAACTCTAAAATCAGCAATACTTTGCGTATTTAAACCATAGGAACAGAAATATAATTTGTCTTTCTGACGAAAACAATTAAAATCTTACAGTCTGAGAAATGAGCTTATCACCATCAGGCCAAACATACAAACACCTGTACAAAGTGTTATTTCCTATGAAGTTTATACTTATACTTAATATCTGTATTCTGTTAGTGCTTGAAATGATTGAAAGGTCAATTTTCTTGTGTGAACATACAATCTTGGCAATAAAGCTGTTTTCGCCAGGATCAATAACATTATTTCTCTCTGTCTCTGACAGGACTGGGTGACTGGATGAATTTCCAGTTTCCACTGAAAATAATTGCAACATGAGCAACCACACAGCAAATGGTCAGGTAATTATTTAATTTAAGTAAATCTCTTTTATTTTACTTTTCTGCTTTGATTCGAGATTGGTTGACTATTTGGGTACACAAATTTAGTTGACTTGTTTTGTCATTTCTTGCTTATTTGGTTTACTGTAAATTACTGCCAGTTCCTGGGAGGCTGTCATGTGGGTAAGGTCAGTAAAAGAAAGAAGGCCCCAGCTGCAAAGGATCTCCTCAATGACATGGAGGCCTATTTGGACCCTTAAACTTACCTTTAAAAGCGGTGTGGGAAGGGTTCAGGTTTTTTCTATTTGGTTTTGTTATTTGTATTTGGGATGTTTAATTAATTAAGTCATCTTCGTCATAGTATGGTCTTTTGTTGTGGTTTTGTTTACATGTAGGTATATGTATTTTATATTCCCCTCTTGTGTCAAAGTGGTCTGATTAACCAGTATATATGTTTCCCTTGTGTGTCCATTTGAGGAGGGTCTGTTCCTGTATATGTTGATTTTTTTCTTTTGTATTTATTTGTGTTTTCTTTCTTAGAAGTTTGAACTTATTTTTGCTAAATAAATTTGTTACAATGGCTCAGTCCCTCACAGTTACTAAGGACAAATGTAAGAGGAATAATTGACATAGGAATTACTTTTACAATATAGTCCTAAATTTTTGTTCTTATAAAATGCTGAAAGCTTAGAAAATCTAAACATTTTAGATTTTCCAATGAATTTAAGTCTAAAAGAGTGAACAAGGCTTCATAATCATTAAACAAGTAGGTAAAATGCAGTCTGTAACAAAGAGAAGTAAAGCAGTTTAGAGATTTGGAGTAGAAGGGTCTGCGCTGGAGAAAAAGCACTTTATTTCTTTATTGCTTCACAGTCACATACAGCATGACTTCTTGTTAGAGGGTTGCTGGGTAGGAGGTGGATGTGGTACATTCCAGATCTCTTGTGTGGGTGGAGGAGCATGTCTGGAGTGTAAAGCGGTGCCAAAGCTCTAAATCATAGCACTGGGTACACAAATGGTTATATGACAAACAACTGCTCATGCACCCACATACACATAATGACACTGATGGCACAAACTGACCCTTCACATTTTCTTCCAAATGCTTTTTGTCTTGGTCATGCCTGGTTCATGCTTGATTTTGTCTTTTTTTTTCTTTTTTTTTTTTTTATAAACCTATACCTAATTTCAACCAGCAAGAAGGTCTCAGTGATCACAGTCAGAAAAGTCTTTCCATTTTTTGCCTTTAACCCTTCACCCTTTCCATTCCTTAATGTGTTTTACACTTGTCCCTACTAACTTCTACAGAGAATTTAGCCCTACTTGAGCAGTCTCATAGTATGAATGGGTTTTTTCTCAAACATTGTATTTTGTAGTTACACATTCCATTCTTTTTTTAGTTTTTTTCTTTAACATGAAATTCAGCTTGGGAAAAGTAATGACTGAAAATAAACACAAAAGATTTATTTCTTTTGACACTGATATTTTTCTTGTTTCCTTTTGTGTTGACTGCTGATCAATGTTACATTTTGCCTAAGACTTAGTGATGTGGTTTCAAAGCACATTTTCTATTTGTATGTGTATTGTATGGGATCTCTTGGGTGCTTGTCTTTTTATGCATGAATGTGTGCACTCGTACAAATGAGTAGTCAATTATCAGTGTTTGTTTTTCAAGCTTTATGTATGTCAGTGTCTATGCATATATTTGATGTTTATAGCACAAGATACCAGTTTAGAAAAGACTTAATCCCAGTCTTATTTCTCTCATTTTCACTTGTTTTGGACCCTAGCAACAATTGTGCGTGTTCACGTGTAAGGTTAGTGTGTTCCAAAAATTTTAAGAGGTGGGGGAAGTACCCTTCAATCCCTTCACACCAAGGGAGGTCAGGAGTTGACTTGGAATGAAGTGGCTTCCCAGAATTGAGTCAGTGAAAGGAAAAGTATGGAATAGAACTGCAAAAATGTAAGTATATTTTAACAATTAACCAAAAGATCCCAACATATTTAAAAAAATTAGGATATCTATAGACCTAAATACAAGTGAATTCCTTACTGTTGTGTTAAAACATGTATGTTGCAAAATCGCTATTTTTTGCAATACACAAATCTACCGAGATTTTTTTTTAAATGCAATGTATGAGGATTATGACCACGGTGGGGTGGGTTGGATGTTCGGGCTCGGCAGGGTCGGCAGGATCTGACTCGCGGTTGGTCCACTTGGGGGACTCCGATTTTAGCCCACTTCTCTCAGCTGCTTTTGGAGCCCCCCCCTGGCCAGGGTCGGGATCCCTTGATCGGATCTGCTGTAGGCAGAATCCTGCTGGCTGAGTGGGGCTTGAGTGTCCAGAGTCCGGCTTCTAACCAACTTCACATTGGTACGATTATGCATGGCAGTTTTTGACAAAACCAGGTTCTCACCATTTCTTTATTGACATGTGGAATTGCAATGGTCACTATAGCAGCATAGTCAGTCTAACGTTATTTATAATTGTCATTGCGCTTGTTTATTTTACGGCGTGCACGCGGTAACTTTCATTAGACATGATTTTTCAGGTTTATTAGTAAAGCTGTGTTCACACCAGACACATCAGGAGCAGCTAGTTTCCATGTAAAGTCAATGGCTGACTCGGTCAAGGCGCAGCAAAATGTCCCAAAGCGCGTTTTGAGCAGCAGGAGCAGTGCGTCTGACCAGCTGAAGCAGTGCATTCGGAGCGTTTAATGCTGCGTCCACACCAAACACATCAGGAGCCGCAGGAGCAGCTAGTTTCCGTGTAAAGTCAATGGCTGACTCTGTCAAGGTGCAGCAAAATGTCCCGCAGTGCGTTTTGAGCAGCAGGCACAGCATGTCTGAGCAGCTGAAGCAGCGCATCGGGAGTGTTTAAGCATCTGACGTGCCACAAACGCGATGTTTAATATTATGCATGTTTTTGTGAAAAGTTATGAGTATGGCAGTTTCATTGCAGAAGCTTGTTACTCAGGTTGTGTTTACGCATGACGTAGGTTAACACATCTCTGAAGTGTACATGCTATTTATCATTATCTGCCATCTACTGGGCTGGGATGTCATTTTACAATTAGTGGTGTCCAATTTCTTAGGGAGAAAATCTTTGCTTGCACTTCCCTCATTGAATGTACTTCATTGTGGAGGGAACTCACTGTAGTGTACTCAAAATCAAGTGGACTATGGGACTGGGACTTAAGACTTAGAAAACTTTTATTGTTGTGTATACACAGAGTGATTACAAAACAAAATTTTGTTTTGTACAGCTTTCAGACAGTGAATGAGAAGCAGCATTGAAATGAACAAACCCTTGCTTACTGCAAACCACAGCTACTTGACTTTAATGAAATAGTTTTAAGCCTCCTTTTTCTTAATTAAATGATGTCATGTCAGCTTCTAAAATGTAAACTATCAAGCATATGTTTCAACATGTTTTAAAATTATCATCAGTCCAATTTAATGTCGGATTTTGAAAAAAAAAATGCTTCTTAGTTTTTATCTAATATATTTATGCATTTCTGTTAAACGTTGAAATATTGTTGGTTTGAAAGTTGAAGTTGCTTTTGAGGTTCATATTAAGCTTTATTTTTGTTTTTTATTTTGAATAAAACCTTTACTTTAAAAAAGGTAAATATTGCATAATTTAACATTACTTTTCAATTTATCATGTTTTGTAGTTGTATTAATGTCAGGATTCCTGTCTGTGTGTTTGTGTTTCTGTGTTTGTCTCCCTTCCTCCACCAGGAGGCGCCTGGTTCTGGTCCGCCTCCTCACACACCTGCAGATGGTTACCTCATTAACGGAGCGCTTTTAAGCTGCTGACTGCCACTACCCCGACGTCAGAGTGTTGCCAGTTTTGGGTACTCTAGCCAAGCTGAGTTTTGCTGAGTCAAACTGAGTTCTTGTCAACCTGAGTCTTAATCTTGTTTTTTGTCTTTGGCTCTCGGCGGGGAGTCATCCTGCAAACTGGATGTTTCGGACCTTCTCTCCCTAGAAGGATCATCTGAGCTTCAAACTGAGCTAAGGATTTAAACTGGAGGTTTGAATCTACTTTTACCCAAGAGATCGTTTGAGCTTCACACTGAGCAAGGGATTCATCTCCACTACGACCCGTTCAAGTACCGCAGGAAATCTGAGCAGCAGTCAGCTTCTCCGTTCACCTACAAACAACCGCATTCTGGGTAAACCCTGTTCCGCCCTCCACCGAATCAGACAAACACTGGAACAACAGCACCCAGGCTGGAGTCAGAGAGTCAACAACTTCTCTGGAAACGTGAGACAGCAACCAAATCCTTCTCTTCAAGGTCACAAATCAAATTTCCCACTGAGCCTGAACTAACCGCTGTTTCTTCCCCTCACTTTTCAGTTCCGGTTGAGCAGTGTTCAGAGCAACACTTCATTCTGCATTATCTCTTCAATAAACCTGTTAAACCTTTCCCCTGGTTTCTCTGCATGTGGGCCGAGCTCTTGATAAAATCATGACAATTAAAAAATAAGTTTGAATTTCTCAATACATCATAGAGCAAACAATTCGTTGATATGAAAATGTGGCAGTGCTCATGCAATTGCCTTGCATAAAATTGGATTTATGAGGCATGGGAAGTAATAAATTGGCAAATATGCTACATTTTATTTTGGAGGCAAAAAAATAATTCTGTACATCAAATCTGACTCTTTCAGTCACTAGCAGTATATAGAGAGATAAAACGTAGGCAATAAAAAGCACCTGCCTCATAGACAGAGGGTTTTGTGATGACTGATTATCTGACTAGAGACAATTTACTGTACATGTGGAAGAGACAACAGTAGCACATATCAGTTTATCTAAGAAGTTCACAACAATGCAAATATCATTCCCTGAAAGTCAAAAAAGAAACCTGGCAACCAATATTGATGCAATATAAGATTAAAGTAACAGCAGATGGATGGTAGCCCTTAGCCATAAATTTTCTGTTTTTTTCCTAGGTTTTGAATTTCAAGCAGAGGGGGGAAAATTTTTAATTGAACCATAAGATGCCTAAAAAGCATACAGAGCACTGGGTTACCCCAAGGCAGTCATAATTACGATGCATAATTGCACAGATAACAATTTAGTCTGCCTTCAAGTAAAATCAGTCCAGAGTATGCTTTGTCATCTATTACCCTAGCAACAATTTTTTTGATTTTATCCAATTTTTTCAGAATGGAGACGATCCCTGCAGTTTCAGCACAATGTTAAACATGAGTAAAACTAATTACATAAGCATATGTAACAGAAAATATAAACTACCTATTATGAATTGTACGCAGGTACGATAAAAAAATCATTTGCAGGTAACTGTGGAAAAATAAACAACAAATCATGTTAAAGTATACTGTACAAAATAATGTGTGTACTGGTAAAGGATCATTAACTCACTTGTATTGGATAACCAGGCAGCAGAATATCAGCAGAACCATCACAGTCAGAGCCCATGCCAAGATTACCCACCATCTGAGTATGACTGTAGTGAAAATGTAATGAGTTGGTAAATTCTTCTACAAATGGGCAATTTGAAGTTGTTAAAATGTATACTGCCAACTTTCTAGGTCCTGATAACTGCATTAAGAACTTTAGCCCCCTCAGAGCCAGTCTAAGAGTTTTTTCTGTTGTTGTTTCTTTTCCTGTACACACATCAGTAAGTACATGTTCTTGAATTCACTTTTACCGACAGTAACTGTGTTTGCAACTATTACAATAAAGATATTGTATTTAGTTCAATACACAGTCTTGAGACTGATGCAGTCTTTCATTCAAAGGCATGGAGTGGTGGTCTTTTATAACTCTCCTAACAAGCATTGTGTGTGACATCAGTGACAGGAGCCATGCATTTTCTGTTCTCATGAAGACACAGAGAAGCTAGCGGCTCCCCTGTGGACACATTTGTTGGTTCAGCTCCTGACAGTGTATGCATCACAATAAGATATACTTCATCTTGCAGGGCATTCTATTCATGTTTAGCATACACTGGATATAAACACACAACAAAATGTCTGTTACTTCCTCTGTTTGGGTTATCATCTGAGTACTTCTGAAGCACAGTTTTCATTTGTGAAGTCTTCATTTGTTAATAAGGATTAAAGATGTATTTTTTTTTCTTTCAAAATCTTCTCAAGACTGATTTAGAGACATAGTTAGTGTTCTCTCTGTAACAATGGCAGACACCCTGCACAGATATCTTTAACTATAAAAGAGTGGACTCTTCTCTAATTCTGGTGTTGGTGCAGGCATGGGGCTAAACTAATGATGCAATGCCTGAGGCATACTGGCACCTCTGCTGTTAGGTGCAAGGCTTGGAACCTTGGCTGCTGATCTGTCCTGCTTGCAAACACTGACCTCTTTTGGAACAAGGCTTTGTGTGGCTGTTTATTATGGAAACCAGCTTTTTTACATGTGGAGAAAGTAGTCGTACACAGACATTTGAGGTCCTCATTCCATACCGTTTTGAAGTAGTCTATGGGAATACATATTCTGTCGTATTATATTGGTGGGGGGTCATTCTCTTTAATCTTTAGATACTTTTTCTGTCTACATCACAGTTACATCAGTGTTAGCTGGAGGCAAGAAAGAAAAATAACTACCAGTTGAGGCAACCAATAAAAAACAGCATATAGGACTGGAAAAGCAGTGTAAACTAGCACATTGTTTCTGTTGGTTGCCAGAATTAACAAAGTACAAATAATTAGAAGTTTTATCCCATACTTGTTGCCACTTTGTAAGATAACTACTGAAGCTGTAGTAAAAAGGAAAGCCCTAGACACTTCTGGTTAAGAGCAGTAAAACGGGAGTGGACAGAAACAATCATCAAACATGCTCTTGTATGCAGCGCACACTGCTTACCAGGTAAATAAAATATTGTCTTTGGTTGATACAGATTATGCTTATGTAATGTTACTCACCTAGCTATGCACATACAGTTTGCTGTCAAGATACAGTGCAAACAGTTTTTTCCTTTTTGATCAACATGGCTGTTTTCAGGCCTTAGCAAAGCTAGGTTGAACTTCCTTTTCTGTTAGGTGTATATGTCATGCAATCTGCCACAGGTAATCTTATCCGGTTGTTCATCCGCTGAGTTGGTGCATAAGGGTTGACCGATCAGGTTCAGTCATTTACAGTTATATACTTTAAATAAATATCCTAGCCCCAGAAAGTAAATAACCTTACATGTTCAGATAAAATCAAAATTTATACAGCTAACAAAAAAGCTAATAAAACCAACAAAGGTAACTAACAAAACATGCTAGTTACCATTGTTAAAATGCCCTGGTGGGATTTTTCACACTGTTTACCAATTGAAAATGAGTCTACAGTATTAGTCATTCAAAATTTCTTACTTTCGTTGATGGGTCCTTGTCTGGTCCTCTAAGATTGGTTTTTTTAAACATCAATCTTTGAACTAAAATATTCTTTCTGTAATGAATTTAGGACATTAAGATCTAAATAGAAGCATCACCTCCTGGTCAGACCCTGTATATGTTGGGTTAATGGAGAGGATTTTGCTGGGAGTTGCAGGGGAGTTGGGTGACATTCTGTTGGTGTTTTTGACTGGGAAGGGCCAATATTAATTACTGCTAGTGTATACTTACACTAGCAGTACTTACTTTCTTTAGTTTTCTAAGGGCAAGAGGTACACACTTTCTAACTACACTACTCAAAAAAAAAAAACAATTAAAGGAACACCTTGTAATCAGAGTATAGCATCAAGTTAATTAAACCTCTGGGATATTGATTTGGTCAGGTAAGTAGCAGAGGGGGTTGTTTCAGTTTTAGCTGCTGGTGTTAATGGAATTAACGACAGGTGCACTAGAGGGGCAACAACGAGACAACCATCAAAACAGGAATGGTTTTACAGGTGGAGACCATTGACATTTTCCCCTCCTCATCTTTTTTGACTCTTTTTCACCAGTTTTGCATTTTGCTAGGGTCTCTGTCACTACTGTTAGCATGAGGTGCTACCTGGACCCTACAGAGGTTGCACAGGTAGTCCAACTCCTCCAGGATGGCACATCAATGAGTGCTATTGCCAGGTTTGCTGTGTTTCCCAGCACAATCTTAAGAGCATGGAGGAAATTCCAGGAGACAGGCAGTTACTCCAGGAGAGCTGGAAAGGGCCGTAGAAGGTCTACAACCCATCAGCAGGTCCGGTATCTGAGGAGCAGGAGGAGCACTGCCAGAGCCCTACAAAATGACCTCCAACAGGCCACTGGTGTGAATGTCACTGACCGAACAATCAGAAACAGACTTCACGGGAGTTGGCATGAGGGCCCAACATCCTCTAGTGGGCCCTGTGCTCACTGCCCGGCACCGTGGAGCTCTGTCAATTCTGTCAATTGGCAAGTCCACCACTGGCGCCCTGTGCTTTTCACAGATGAGAGCAGGTTTACCCTGATTTACATTTTCTCAGGAAATATGGGCCTGTGAGAGAAAATATTGATGCAGATAGTCTATAGTTCAGAATGCCTTTGAATTTGTAATCTTTTATTGAGGAGTGCTCAGAGAAAATGTCCTCTGATGTCGTTAGGACAACTGCAGAAGCTGGGAAAAATCAGGACAAGTCCAGGCATGGTCAATATGTTTCTCAGCATGTGTGTCAGCAAATGTGATACCTGACATGCCCATCATCATGCCCATTGACATCAGAACAAACCCAGAACAACTAATGAAATTATCCTGTTCAGGGATCAGTCATTAAGTTCAAATTAACTGGAAGCCAGCCAGTGGGTCCACAACTCATATGAGTGAATCAACAAGTGTGATCCCTGCTAAGAGAATAGAACAAGTGGTGTGTGGGGTGTGGCATAGAACAATCAAGCAGAAAACAAATTGTACTCCCAGAAAATTATGGAACTTGACGGGCCACCAAGGTACCAGTTGGGCATGAGTTTTATGTTTCATCACCAACATTTATTTTAAAGAGTTTGAAATTAGTTCAAATTAGCTTTGTATATATATATATATATATATATATATATATATATATATATATACATAAGTACGTTTAGCATTTCCGTTTAGCATTTCAAATATTCCTTTAAATGGCTTGCTTAAACAGAAATCGTTTTCTTTTTAATTAATTTATTCTTAACATTTTATGATTACTCCTGAGGAAACAGTTAGGTCGAAGACAACCCAGCTTCTTTAGCTAGGTCCATGCTGCTAGTAGCTAGCAAACACATGGGGACTCATTTAAAAAGGACTGTTTGGTAATATTTGAGCAATGAAATATAATGAACATACAGTAGGAGCCATTCAAAATTTCCCCACTTCCCTTGATGGGCTCTTGGCCTGTCCTTTGCTGGTGGCCTGCAAATCGTTTGTACTAAAATACTCTTCCTGTCATGATTTGTGGACATTAAGATCTAAAGAGAAGCATCATCTCCTGGTCAGACCCTGTAATTCAGTCAAACAGTGGAGTCGGATTAAAAGAATATGCAAGAGGGGGTCACTCCAGTGGCTGGAAGTTGGACGGGATTTTGCTGGGAGTTGCACGGAAGTGGGCTGCCATTCGGCTGGCGTTTGACTTGGAAGGGCCATTTTGAATGGCTGCTACTGTATGAGAAAAAGTACCTAACCATTATAATTTTATTAATTTTTAAACCCTTTGTGAAATAAAGTTTAAGCTTTACAAACAACAGCTCAAGACATGCCAGCATGGGGTACCATGCTGGAGTTCCAATGCCGGCATAAAATATTACTGCATTTTCACGACCATAAGGCGCACCATACTAAAAGGTGCAGTCTCAGTTATGTGTGCCATTACTGTATTTAACACACACATATGGCGCACCGGATTATAGGGCGCAGGTTTTATATACCGGTACATATCCTCTACTACGTTTAAATACCTCTACTGCATATTTAAAAATAGAGCGGGAGCAAAACTGAGTATGTTTGTGCTTTATTCATGTATTTATTACAAAGTATTAATTAAATAATTCTGCCAGCAGAATATGTTCGCTTTTATTATCCTGGTGCCTGCAGTTTAGATTATTTAGATGAAAAACACCTACCAGCTGCCGCAGTGAACCGCAAGGAGGCGACCCGGCCAGAGGCTGCTGTTGAATGGGATCCTACTGACAGTGCACCGCTGGTATGTGGAGGTCTGAGTGGCTCCGACAGAACTAATATTGGAAGGCAGGATGGTAATCTGGATAAACTGACTGCAATGATTAAGTTTTCAGGTGGACTTTCTCACTTAAAAACATATTAAAACTAATTTATTCCCACTGATCACAGCAAATATAGCTGCGAGGCAAAGAAAGGATTGGGTAGCTCCACCCAACGCGCGTCAGACAAACTTTTGCACCGCGCAGCCAGAGCAGCAAAGATGCTTCAGCCGCGTGTCAGAACTAACTGGTACAAGCAGCAAAAATTAAGCAGCAGACGCGATTTTGCTGCTCTTGCTGCGTCCGCCGGTTCACACCGATGTCGAGCGGCTGAAGTTCCTTTGTCAGACCTCCCAGAATAACAGCAAGCACAGTGTTCATTTGTTTCACCATGTTTTTCACATCGGCTGTGAGATGGGCACGCATTGAGTCACAGATTAACAGCGATGGTGATGCGTGGGAAAAAAAAACACCTGGTCTCCTTACATACACCTCCCTCAGCCACTCTTTCATCATCTCCTCAATGAGGAGATAAGGAGTTCTGCATAAAGCACATACCTGTTCTTTTATACACAATCGACCTACACACTTCCCCCTTTAACGTTCTCATGGTGGTCTCAACAACGTCCGCAGTAACAACACACATAGGGCGCACCGCACTATAGGGCGTGCCAAACAGTTTGAGGGAAAAAAAAGACGTTTATATGCGCCTTATAGTCGCGAAAATACGGTAGCTTGTCGATTTGTGACAGGTGATGTTGTCAAAATTGTCATAAATCCAAATGGGTTTAATGTTTTCCACAACTTCCAGATCAGTTTTCTCTGTTGATTACTGTTTTGGAAAGGTAACTGGTCAGCATTGAAATCAAGAAAACATTTTCATTGGCTTCAATGTATTTTAAATTTTAATTACATTTTTAAGTATATTAAAAACTATTTCTAGTTTCATTTCGGCCCTCACATAACCTGAGGCATACCAAGCAATTGTTTTCCTGCATACCCAGTCAAACAAATACCCAGCGCACTGAAATTCAAAGCTCCATTATACTGGAACAAATTACCCGTTTACTCTCAACAAATCTTTAGGAGAAGTATACACTGAATTGCACCTGTTCTTGTTTCTGATATTGCTGTTTTCCTTCAAAATATTAGCTTATTTCAAATTGGCTATACTTTAAAAAATGATTTGTTGTGTCATACAGTTCAACCCATTTTTTACTGATACCCCCAATCCTGCGATGCAGCCTGCTGGCACGTTTGCTCCAGAGTCCTTGGGGGTCAATACAAATTTTTCAGTTCGGACAGAAATATTAGAAAAACTGTAGTTAAAAAATCAATACATTTTACTTTAAAAGATCCAAAATTGATAATGAATGTGTTTTTAGGAGAGAATGTCACTAGTTTAAAATAAAAAATCTGCCAAGTTGGTAATAATTTCAAAAAATTTTATAAAAGAGCTCCGTTTAAGATACCTCAGAACTGACAACGGTTTTCATAAGAACTGACAACGCTTTTCCTAATACTGCAGAACTGACAAAAGTTTTCCTAAGAACTGACTTTTTTTTTTTTTTTTCAGAAATGAGGATTTCCTAAAATTTACTCCGTACTGGAGAGGATAAGATTGATTTCCGGTGTGCTTTTGAATGCTACATACTTGTTACTTGTTCCATGCTTATGGGTTATTAGCATCTCGGGAAATACTATTGATCCCCGGCTTGCTGAAACAGTAAACACAGGTAAGACGGATAAGTAAATGAATGGTCTATGTATCTCGTTACATTGGCTCTGCTAATGGTTGCTTAGGGCCAGAGGAGAACTCCCATGAAAAGGAGTAAAAATATGAAGTGAGTATTGTAGTGGTGGTGTGAACCGTTAAGGGCCTTGGAGATCAACAAATCACTTTGGTAGATGGTGAAATTAAGGAGTAGTTTCCGGGGCACAAGGTAATAACAGATCAGCAACTTGGGATTGCAAAAAGCACAGCAATGTGGAGAACTGGGTTACCTCTAATGTGACTTGGTGAAGGAGAGTGAACTGTAGCAACATAAACAGAATAGCACTTTGGAAAAAAACAGCACTAAATAAAGAGGGGTAGAGAAAAAGAGAAGAAAGTATTGGGAAACATTTACTATCCAAAGAGCGCAACAGTACATGTCACTTTGTTGCATAACTCAAGGTCTTTAAATGAAGATTTGAGCAAATTATACGAAAACAGCACCATATTTGCATGTAACAGTAATCAGGAGTGATACTACATAAAATGTAAATGACAAGTACAACCATATGCTGTCCCAGTAATATGTTTGTAAAGATATTTCTATTCTATTTTCAAATTAGTCTGTTGTTAAATAAATACAATGAAAAAATAATCCAATTTATCCAGTGATAAATGGAGGAAGAAATTTTGACAGGATTGTATGCAAAGGAGATGTTACATATTTCTTCAGAGACATACAGAAGGAGTAATAAATTACAAGAGTGATAAGAAAATAAAGCAAAAAATCTAGCTCAGGTTGCCAAAGAATCAAACAGTGAAGTGAGCTTAATTCCATGCTTCTGCCGAATGATACTTAAAAAGCCACACTGAGGTAGTTAACTATATCCCAATGGTGCTTTATGCAATGATTCTCATGAAACTATAGGCTTTGTTCCATTAAGAGGACTAATATCAAAGTTGTATATTACTACCTAATTCCAAAGGAATAAAGTGTGTTCTGCTGTAAAACAACAATTGTCATGTCCATAACAAAACTAGTGACAGTATAACTACAAATAATGAGCCTTATTTTTTTCAGAACAGCTGTTTTTCTGCAAATATTTGCACTAAGTGTACATATTACATTTCAAACTGGAGAGACTCAACTGGAAAAAAGGTGCAAAAAAAAAGTTCTGTTCAATTTAATTAATTTCCAAGTAACACAATTAGATTGTTTAAGACGAATACTCCTCTTTAACAACAAGAAACCTCCAGGACCAGGCTCAATGTAAGCAGACATCTGCTGAGGCAGCTGGGGTTCTAAGGGACAGAAGTACATATTCCAAATATAGTGTCTTGACTATTAAAGGAAAATTATGGTCATATTAAGAATTCACACTTGAATATAAAATTATTACATACTGTTCAATAAATGATAAGTGTTTTTAATTAAGAGTAATTTTCATCTGAATGTGATTTACTGGAGGCACCCATGTTTATTAAAGAAAACTACTGCCACCTACTGGTTGGTGACATCACGGTGCGGTATTGGCTGTTTAGCAAGTCCCAATGCTCTACCTGGTGTTTGTCACAACGCGCTATTATCCAAGTCATCTTGAAAACATTCTTCTTCTAAATGTTAGCTACATATTACGTGTTTTTTTCTCTGGCCAGAAGTTTGATAGCAAATCCTCCTTCTTCAAGTTGTCAAATCAACAACGAACCTGTGGTGGATAATGAATCGCAAGGGTGAAATAACAATTTTCTTTTTTACTTTTACCCAATGTATTGCAACATCCCACTGCCATGCACATGGACATTGTCACTTTAACTATATTTCTCATGAATTTAAATGATGAATTCCTCTCAAAATCTAAAATAATTGTTGTTGGTTAAGGGCGTGTGTAATAGTTCCCATTGATTTTGCCTGTAAAGCAGGGAGAATGGTGCTCAGCTTACCACACTGTGATGTCACTGCTGGAAGATGTCAGGAGTGAGGTGTTACTATATTTGGGCAAAAATGGTCATTCCCAGACTCAGTGATCGCAATGAAAATATATATTTTTTTTTTACTGATTAATGCTAAATTAATTAAATCACAGCGAACATATTAGTTTTAGGAAAAGATAATGATTCATTGATTATTCCTTATTGACCGGACTTTTCCTTTAAGAAAAATCAGTTAATAAACAAGAATTTCAAAGTCACTTCATACAGAGGAGTAGCTTGTTATGGAAGCAACAACAGATCTGAAACTTCCAGTCAGATCTAAAATAATGTAATCCTTTGTTGTTTTACAAGCAGTTGACATTATACAGGTGGTGTAGTTCCAAATGACAAGGCTGATCACTTGCATACAAAGGATGCATTTATGTTTTTTTGTACTTTGATCTGTTGTGCTAAAACAATAAATTTAATTTCAGTAGGATTTTGTGTTATAGACCAAAATACTGTAGTTTACAGATTTGTAATGAGAGAAAATAATATATTGTTTTATCACCTGAACAATAAAACTCAGAAACAAAACGCATCAATTTGTAAGCAAAGTTTGTATGCAAGTATACAGTGGTTTACATACCTCTTAAGCTTTTATAATCCTTTTCACTTTACAACCACAAATGTAAACATATTCTATATGGATTGTATGTGGTATGAAATTATAAAGTAGAATGAAATTTACACAATTTTTTTCTGATCTGTGGATCTCTTCAGCCACCATGGACCTCTAACCTGCGTCTCTGATTAGTGCTCTCTTCATGGGCCTGTAGGTTTAGATGCACAGCATGTCCTGGTAGGAGTACAGATGTGCCATACTTACAGTAGTGGCACAAAGATGGGTATGCAATATATTTGGCACATAAGGATGCCACACTGCATGGGGTGTCAAAGCAATAGTTGGTGTATCCTTTCCAGTTAGCCATTTCTGCATGCAACCCCTGTTTTTGCATATATGATCAATAACAGAGAAACATTCCGGAATATGCACCAAGCTGCTCTTTCACCTTTCCTCCTTTCCCCCCTACCATCACATATACAAACTTTAGACTGTGCTTCTTTGAGAATCAAAGGGGGAGGGTGGGTGTTGCACCTGAGGTGTCTTATGTCATCTGATGATGGGTAGGTAAAGAAAGAGAGGAGAAAAGAGAGGAGAAAGGAAAAAAAACCTGTCAGAGGCTCTGAATAATCAAATAGAAGAAACAAACAAAGAAGAAGCAAGATAAAGACATAGCGATGAATAAAGCTTTTTAAAATGATTGAAAGACAGCAAGTTATTTATGTAAGTCTATCACAAAGGGGTTATATATATTAGCTAAAGATAATGGTGATACAAAGATAAGTTACTACTGTTGCCTTGAAACTGGGTAGACTGGGAACCTTATTTCTAGAGAAAAAGCAGCATATTCTAGAAATGCCCCTTAATTTATTGGGACAACACTGCTTCTAGGTTATGAATCAAATGTGGCTTGAGCTTTGTTTTTCTTAATCTTTTTATTATTATTATTATTATTAAGCTCAAGCGTATGGTTGGTTTAAAGGTCCAGGCTCAGTTGTAACCTTTGACTTTACATTAAAAATTAAATACACACATGCAAATTGATTGTATAACAATGGGGTATATCTGATTCAAATCATCTCTTTAGCAACACACATATGCAGAATGTGTTGTTACCATTTTCCCCTATTGATTAATCCTTACATCAGATCATAATAAATAAAAGTAAGAGGCCTAGTTGAGGTTAATTCTTGTTTTAATGGTAATAATTTATTAAAGTAGATCTTGAATCAAAAAATCAAATATTAGATTACTAAATTTGGGGTAACACAGGTACTGTATAAATGTCTTCACTCTAATATAGGACTGCAGGGAAGCGGTGATGCAACTGATCAGATGCAGAGGGCAGTCAGCAACTGATATATCCATAATGGATAACATAAGAAAAAAAAAAATATTATTTGACTGCTTTATTCAAAAAACACATTTACACATTAATATGTCATCCCTTTGTTAGGATGGGGAGAAAGAAAGGATCAGGACAGACAGGAAAAGGCTACTGGTTGCTCTAATGTAGTGGTTTTCAAGCCTGCTCCACTGTCCTGCGTGTTTTACTGTAGATTTCTTCTTGGAGCTACATACCTGACTTATATAAAGAATGTTTAGCAGAATTCCGAAGCACTTAATGGCTGCTGAAGAAATCATGCAATAATTTAAATCTGGTGTGTGTGGCAGTCTAACTATGTACTATACCTTTTTAAACATTTTACAGTTTAGGCTACCGGTAGTTTCAGAAACTTAGTATATCAATAGAATTCTGTCTTTGCACTGCACTCGCTATACTATGTTCTCATTTCTAACTGGGCCAAAGGACCATGATACAAAATAGATCTTGGTAGATATCTTAATCCTGCACTAGCCAGTGCTAACAGTAGAGGCCTAAAATTATTGTTGTGAAGTCAGCTACGTATGCATTTGTTGTGTTATTACTTTATAGATGTATCTTGTCATTGTTAGTTGAAAGTAATATCGAAAAATCAACATTGGAATCAGAATTGATTAAAAATACTCACAGTATGTTTAAGATTAACTCTAGATGAATTAACATATAGTATCTGATAGAGTTATTTTAACCTAAATTAAAGCTGTAATCAGACCTGTTCATAATCTTTATGGACAGGATTTCTAGGCTGAATTAAAATGTTGAATAAAAAGATTAGATAATTTTTTAACTGACTTACGTATGTATCCCACTCTACCTTGGATCACTACTAAAACTTTTCAAACAGGAAATCCAGGAAAGGATAGTGTGCCCCTCCCAATACTGATGATGAAAACTGCACAGGTAAGTTCACACAGGGAGCAGTGTGGGGTAAAGGGTCTTTGCTCAGTGACACAGGGTGGCAGTCTGTGGGAGTAGGGCTTCAACTCAGGATCTATGAATTCCAAGCGCAATGCTACAACTAGGCTGCCACTCCCCCATTGGTAATTACATTTCTTTACAGCAATTAATACTGATAAGACTAGGTTGTAAGGAACTTTAAGTGGTACTTTGGCATAACTTTAAGAACCATTCGTCAATTTAAATCTGTTTTTTGTTTTTCTTTTAGCCCTAGAAATTAAGCATTTAAACGTGCCAAAAAACTACATTTTCTGGCATTTACAGATGCTGCGGAGGCGCAGAAACTTCTTGTTTGTAGCCCAAAAAGAACATTGTAACGCCACTGTCCAGCCTCCACTATGCTCTGTGGTGAAGAGTCTGTAGAACTAACCCAGAGAGAGCATAGAAAAATAACACAACCCCATATACTAATAGGACAGATTGGCTGCGTTTGAATTTATGGGATGCGTCCTCCGAAGGCCAGATTCGAAGGCTGATTACGTCATAGAGTGGGGCCAAGCTCCGGTCGGATTCCAAGACTGCTCGTTATGCGGCCTACAAATGCATCCTTCATTTTGCCCAATTTGAAGGACGGTCTGTTGTATCCTATCTAGCCTTGGTTTTCTCAGGATTCATTGCGAGACCAAGCCACCCCACTGCTCCGTGATCAGAGGAAAAAGGTATTTGGCGCCAAACATTGGTGAATTTTAGAAGCTCAGTTTAATATAATATAAGTAGGTGAACAGTTCTGTCTTAAAGTATATAGTAATAGTTGTTTTTTAATGGTTTTTGAGTCAGATATGTTGCGGATAATGTTTGATTTATCTAAAGGTTTTTATCTGTTACTGTGTAAATGAGATTGGCTTTAATTTAAGGACAGATTCTAATATATCTGCAGGGCAGGGACTATAAATTAGATTTTTTTTTTTCAGTTGCTATTTTGCACAATTTGCTTAACTAAGTATTTTTTGTTGTTGAACAAAAGAGATTTTGCAGATATCATTGTTATACATAGAATAAAATATAAAATTACTTTATTGTCCCACAATGGGGAAATTCTGGTGTTTACAGCAGCAAAAAGATAAAATAAAATGAAAAATTATCACACAAATGTGGAACTTAGAAAACTGTTTAAGAATAACATAATAGTGAAGAGTTAAAAGATGAACAATAAAATACTGTACAGTAAAGTGTTTTAACAATATGAAAAACTGTTTACCCGGAGAATAAATAACCAATATAAAGCTATGGAAATTTTGATTTTATTTGTTCATGCTCCTGGTGGTTGTCACCTTTATTCTTTCTGTGTTCTCATGCGTGTAGCTGTCACGTCTTGGTTGTAGTTAAGAGGACCCAAAATGCAAAGGCAGAGAGGCTGAGGTAAATTCTTGTAGTTTTAATGAAAAACACTAATAACAGAGGCAAAATCCAAAAATCCAACTAAAATATAACTCAGACCAGAACCATGGAGACATCAAGGGAAAACACGAATAAGGAGCCAGGGAGAGACGAGGTGAGAGGACAACGGCGACAACAGGACCAGCAACAACAAGGAACCAACAAAGGGTGATAGCAGAGGGAGAGCATATATAGCTGACAGAGACAAAGGGAGGGCTAACGAGCTGAAAAGG
>NW_015150476.1:550246-551676 GCF_000732505.1 Cyprinodon variegatus | reverse complement strand
TGTTTGTAAAAACAGTCTGCATGCCTAGGTGCTTGAATTTATACACCTGTGGCCATGGAAGTGATTGGAACACCTGATTCCAATAATTTGGATGGGTGAGCAAATACTTTTGGCAATATAGTGTATCTGCAGGGCAGGGACTATAAATTTTATTTTTTTTTTCAATTGCTATTTTGCACAATTTGCTTAACTAAGTATTTTTTGTTGTTGAATAAAAGAGATTTTGCAGATATCATTGTTATACATAGAATAAAATGGTAAATTCCTTTATTGTCCCACAATGGGGAAATTCTGGTGTTTACAGCAGCAAAAAGATAATATAAAAAATGGTCACACAAATGGTCTCAGAAAAATATATAAGAATAACATAATAGTAAAGAGTTAAAAGATGAACAATAAAATACTGTACAGTAAAGTGTTTTAACAATATAAAAAACTGTTTACCTGGAGAATAAATAACCAATATACAGCTATGGAAATTTTGATTTTATTTGTTCATGCTCCTGGTGGTTGTCATCTTTATTCCTTCTGTATTCTCATGAGTGTAGCTGTCACGTCTTGGTTGTAGTTAAGAGGACCCAAAATGCAAAGGCAGAGAGGCTGAGGTGAATTCTTGTAGTTTTAATGAAAAACACTAGAATAACAGAGGCAAAATCCAAAAATCCAACTAAAATATAACTCAGACCAGAACCATGGAGACATCAAGGGAAAACACGCACAAGGAGCCAGGGAGAGATGAGGTGAGAGGACAACGGCGACAACAGGACCAGCAACAACAAGGAACCAACAAAGGGTGATAGCAGAGCGAGAGCATATATAGCTGACAGAGACAAAGGGAGGACTAACGAGCTGAAAAGGAGCAGGTGTGAGAAGAGACAACGAGGGAGCCAAGGGGAAAGGAACACACACACACACACATAACAACAGAGGGCTACAGAGGACAACAGAAAAATGTGAGAACTAACAAATCTAGAAATTGCAACAAAGGAATTAAACCAATAAAACTAGGAAACATAGAGCAAAGTAAAGCACAACATAACCAAAACCATGACAGTAGCCATTGTTCATTTTACAATAATTTTTTTTTTTTTTTAAAGAAACAGTTTTAAATTTTTTTTTCCTGCTTTGTATTTCCACTGTCATGGTTGCTAAGCAACAGTGCATATAGCAGTAAAAGCCACAAAGGGTAGACCTGTTTGAATTCACAGCTAAAACTCTCCCGGTCTTCCTATTTTCACAGACTTCGAAGGATCCGGTCCAGGTAGGCCGCGTCCTTGGAAGATGCAGCCCATAAATTCCAATGCAACTATTGTATGCAAGACATTTTCACCTTAGGGCCCTTTAAATTTTAAGAGAGCAGACCTTTGGTAGTAAAAGGTTGGGGCCAACTCCTGTAGGCAATATTGAATCTGTTATTATTATTGTTTTAT
>NW_015150476.1:507894-547416 GCF_000732505.1 Cyprinodon variegatus | reverse complement strand
TTGGGTATGCAAAATAGGTGAATTTCCCAGAAATTAGGGGGATATTAAGAGGTTAAGAAGACCTAAACTCCTAAAATGTATGGATTATAAAACATAAAAAAAACACTATATCCTTGTGAGATACAGAAAATATCTAGCTATGGCCTGAAAGTATTTAAATGAGTTACATGGTTGCATGAGTTCCTTTAAATATATCCCTCTTTCCAACAATTTCTTCAGTTAAAAAACAAGATGGTTTGCTGGATTACAATACTTCATCACATGCCTTTAATTACCACAGGTCTGACAAGGAATCTACTTTTCTATGAGAGAACTTGTTAAGGGTAAACAGGGATATCTACAGTTCAGTGTTTGGTAATACTGGTTTTTGCTAAGCATCACGATTTAACTTGGAAGGGCCAACAGTTTGAAATATATATAAAACACTTAATAATACACCACCTCTGAGTTTTTTCTTCCATTTATAACTCCAGAGTGAGTTTCCTGAGAAGCACCCTTGCTGACCTCACATATAACAATAGTATTCCAAGTGTACAATAGCCCCTTGGATCTGAAACGACATAGAGAGGTAGAGCTGCTCACAGCTTGCAGTGACTTCATATAATGTGTTCTGCTTTGAAGTGCATTGTTGCAGTATGTCTTACTAGCATGTCCTTGCTTTATCGTTGCCCAGTGCTTAAACTTGATACGCATTGATTCAAAAGAGTTTAAGTGAAAACGTTCCAATTAATCAAGAGTTTGGAGAAAAAGAGTTTTAATTTAATCTCCCTAAGGAGGATAGTACATGTACCTCAATGCAGCATGTCAGAGTTCAGGGGTTTAAGGGATTGTCAAGCAGGCTTACTGCATCTGGAGAGAGACAGTTATTGAGTTCACTTGTCCTTGGGGTCGGACAAGGGCTTACGTGCAAATCATGAAAGTGACAAATGCAGTTATCCCTGATTGTGTGCTCTGGTGCCTATAAAGACAATGTAAGAAAGCAGAATTACAGAATAATAACATATTCACCAAATTTTCAGGCTGGTGCATGAATACATTTAATGTATTAATTAGCCAATTACCAAATACACTGATTAAATGTGTTGTGCAACCTTAATATATTTATTACCAACCCTGGTGGAGGTGGTAAATAGGTTTTTTTATCTGATATTATTCGGACTGTCATATGTTGTTTATGTACACATGTACGACTGGCTGTGCATTACAATAACAAATGTAACACGCAGTGAATCGATCTGAATCGGCTCAAATCATGGTCAAACATAATTCTGCAGATATATGGAATAAATTCACCACAACTTCCATTCAAAATATAAGACTTTGTCAACAAAAATCATTAAAGTCCTAGTTAAACATATTTTACTTTCCCATGTGCCAGACACCAAGCGAAAGGCTTCCTTAGGAGGCTTTCACCTCTGCTTTAGTCTATAAGATCTGAAACTCAGAGAAAATGTCTGTTTTGCAGCATTTTGGTTCGGAAATATCAACCATCACGACTTAGCCTTGGTCATTCCGGAGATCTGGACCCTGAGCATGGCGCCATGATGTTGTCTCTCAGATGTGAAACCTGGGGGAGTTTCACAGAAAAGAGAAAGAGATCTGTCTGTTTGGGTGTTTTGCTGTTCTCAAACTCTGTGTGGGGGTGGGGTGAGGCATATCTCTGTGGGAGGTGTCCTGTGGAGTTAGTGGGGCTGAGAGGGAGTTGCAGAGCATAGATGAGCAGCAATGTGGAGCAGAACAGCACCGTCTACTCCAGTAGATATAAAGATAAAAAATGTGAAAATGATCCTCAATGTCCAAAATTATCATCATAATTTATGGCCCAAAAAATAGCCTAAATAATTATTTTCTACCCCAAAATCACATGAGAGTTCTTTAAAAATGAAAACCTTTAAATTTTAGACAAAATAAAAAATGTTTAATAGGAAATTAGTTATGTCAGCTTCAGAAACATTTTGCATTAACGTCAAGCAAATTTTATGTCACCCTTAAAAGCCAAATCTAACTTTTTAACCTTTTTTATCTGTTTTGCCAGGAAGTAAACAGCTATGAATATGTTTTCTTTAAAATTGCTAGATACAGTTTTGTTTGCCATTAGATATTCAGTTTCTATAATTCACTATAATTATTAATAGAGCAAATAAATGGGCACGGCAACAGCAATATATTTGTTGATTGGACTCTGATTTATTGTTTCAATAGGTACAGACTGTAAAAGTTAAATGATCTCTTATTTTATTGAAGACAGGAAAACATGCAGACCTTCAATACATTTTTCAAGGACTTTATACTTCAAAGGTTATAAATCTGTTTATTCATAGAATAAATGATAATTTTGTTGTTTTTTGTTTGTTTGTCTGTTTTTTAAGTTTTTTACATCACACAGCTATTATCCACTGTATTAACCTAAAGGGGTCAGACCCATCCATCATTATTTTCACCTATACTTGTATTTTCTTTCTGTGCTGTTTGGATCAGCTGTTTAATTTGCAACACCTTCTTTTTGCGATTTTTTTTTTTAATAAAGTTGAGTGAAATTAAAGCAATAAACTCACAGATTTTAATTTACTTAGTTTGATTTAGTACACTTCAACTGTTAGTTTTAGTTTGCTACCTGTTTTATTAAACTTTCTTTTACTTTTAAAATTCAGAAATTCTATCATTTATTAATTTCTGGTACCACTTTGAAAGCGAAGAGGCAAATGTCAATAAAAGGATACAGCTTTGCTGAGAAGTTGGCACAAACTAAAGAAAATTATTTTAAGAGACTTGAATGCAGTGAATAAGGTTGATGCTAACAGGTGTAGAAACTAACACATTTTAACAACAATGCAAAAACGGATGTTGCAAAGCTTGGAATCCTCTAAACATAATCTGAAAACTTGAGGCAGGACAAAGAGTACACCTCTTATATTGACAAAATAATACATACTGCATCTAAAAATAAGAACAGAACTTTAAAAATGACAATACTGCAATGAGGGTTACAATGAAATAAATGTGGAAATTTCATTAGCTATATTGTAGATACAACATGTAACAGTTAAAACTTGAGACTCCAACTCATCATGCTGAAGTTGCAAAAAAAGGAATTTCAGACTAGACTTAGACTTGTGAACTAAAAATATGTCACAATACTTGGACTCTTGATTTGAAACTCAGGCTCAGTTGTAATCACATGTAATGATGAGTGAGAGGGACCCAGGGTGAGCTACAATGAACCCATTCGCCCATCAGAGCGGGCAGGTGGAATTTAGCATTTAAATCAAATATTTAAAATGTGGATTTATAAAATGGTTTATGAACCATTAGCAAATCTTTGGATGTTAACTATATATTAAAATTGTTGGAGATAATTGTTAATTAATGACTGAATTAATTAGCTAAGTCATAAAAACAGGTTTTAATTAACATTAGATCCTACATGTTTGTTTTTAACTTTTCTTTACCTGCCTATATTATGCCACTGATTTTTACTTTTGTGGGGGGAGTTTTTTGTGTAGTACCCATGTAAATGTTCTTGTTACTGATATATACTGTTCTCATAAACTAATGAATAATCAGCAAATGAAAAATAATTATTAAAAGGACAACTTATAAAGGATTTTGAAATTGCAGTTGTAGAGGTAGATGGCATCGATCTGATGAGAAACTGTTGATTTCAGCCATTATACAATTATAAGGAAAGAAATTTTCTTCTCACAAAAAGCAGAGCACTGATACCCCGGAAGAGTGAGGCGTTTAGCGATTTGTGTATGCATTTATGCATAAAAAGTCTGTCTGATTTGTAACTGAGCAAGATTTAGATAGTAATGATTTAGAAAATGTTTTTAGAAGATATTTTTATTTACACAAGAGATTTGATGAAGTAAAAAAAAGTAAGAAAAAAAAATAATTTATCTGAAGATTGCAATTCAAAAATGTGTTATAACCTTCTTATAAATCAGTGGAAAGGCTTTTCTTAGTGTTGAAATATTAAATGACTAGACTGTTATACATTTTCAAGAGTATCATCTGACAATTACTTTTTTGTGATTACTTCTGTTGACAGAATTTAATTTTACTCAGAAATCCACGCATTTCCATTGTTGTTGTTTTCTTCCAAGGTACACAGCTGTTTTATATAATGTTAGTGTTTCGAGTGCCTCCCGGGAAGGAGAGTGTTGCCATTAAGGGGGTGGTTATGCGAGCTGCAGATGAATTATATATTTACAGAGTAGAATTGTTTTGCATGGAGATTTAAAAAAAAAGGGAAAAAAAAACTGATCTGAAGAGGGTGCTAAAATCTGCATGTGGTTACAATGAATTTACTGTTTATATAAGACTTCAGAATGATAGCCTTTGACAAAGATATATTGTTCAAAAATAGCAATTAATTATGCAGGCATTCCTCAGATAGGCCTGTGCACAACAGTGGAATTGGTAAAGGTAGAAGAAATAACCACACAACCATCGCTGAATGCTTTTCTTGGATCAATAATACCAGGCTGTGTAGGATCAAGGACAACATCAGATTCCTAGATGTGCCTTGTCTTTCATCAGCACTTTGCACCAAAGCCCTCATTGTAAGCACAGTCCCATGGCTAAACGGTGGACACAATGAACAGTCACGATTAAGCCCTGCTCCCAGTGAGTCCAGGCAACAGCAGTACAACAAATCCTCATTAGTCACCTGGTTTTGCTATATTACTCAGAGCTATACCGTCTGAACATGCTTTGAATATATATGTAGTGCACCCACATATGAGCCAAGTAAAAAAAAAAACATGTATAATTATGTTAATCATTAGTATACAAATGCACACTGTTACACAGAGCTTCATTAGATTAATGCTATGCCATCTATCATCTCCTTAGTTTTAGACGTAACTGGCCGATGTGACAAGCTTGTCGTAATATATTTTATGTAAGCAGTGTGGGAGGTTTACATATTATCAAACTGCTTCCATGGCCTGCAGTTCATCTGCTTGCTTGTTTATCTGTTTATCCCTTGCCATTACTGTAATTAGGTCTTTGTACCAGAAGCCACAGCAGTCATAACAAGAGCTCAGAACAGCATGTGAAGACAGAATGATGTTAAATAGGACAAAAGCAAAATGGACTGTGTACAGCACACTCTCTGAAGAGAAATAAGTCAGGGCCCTGGCAGCAGTGAATGCTGTAATTGCTGCCTTCAAAGAGCCCCTGCTTCACCAGGACACAATAGAATGACCTTTTTGTGATTGCGAACCTCTATTAATGGTGAACTATGGTGGCCAGTGCCATGTCTTCGTCTTGATGCACTCTGCTACTGTGTTTCTAATTATGTTATTTGCTTATTTTCAAAGTACAACCCCTTTTCTTATAAATTTTTTGTAACAGAATGCTGTTTATGCTGTGTCCTTGAATAGTATAGAAAAGCACACTATTAGCGTGTAGATGAACCATATGGTTGCTTTTTAAAGTGTGACAGTTTTTTTGACATTGTTTCTTAATTACTTATTTGATGGGGAGCTTTGATTGTTTTACAGTCATTTACAATATGAGTATTGATACAAAGACTGAAGAGTTATGAAGTTTTTAAGGAATTGCTGAAATGGAACAAGTTGCAGAAGAAGATTTGAGCATTCTATTAAATACTTTAACCACAAAAATAGAGTTTAAAAAAAATCTCCAATCCAAGGTAAAAATGTGACAGGACAAACAATAAATTACTTCCCATTTAGAAAAAATGGCAACACTGAAAGTGACAGTAACAGGCAGTCAACAAAGATGTAACATAATGAAGTAAGAAACTGAGAAAACCAGGGAGTGAAAGTTGTAGAAGTGTGAATGCTCAATGTGTGGCAGGTGTGTTGATTATAGATGTACGACATACTATGTGGGAATACTGAAACTTATGTTATGGTACTTCCCATTTGTTGTGACTCTGAGTTTTCAGTTTTCTGTTATCAGTTGTTTTGGTTTTATTTTCCATCATATTCAAGCATTCTTTACTCTCTGTTGCCCCCTTGTTTTCTTTCCACTTGGATTCCCTCTTGCCAGTTCCACCCACACCTGCTCCTTATTCAGCTATTCCATTCTTTTACTCTGTTCTCCTTAAATACTCCACCTCTGCAGTCACTCAGTGCTGGTTCCTTGTCATTGCTGTACTTGTCTACTCAGCTCATCTCTCCGTTGCTCCTCAGGCTCGTTTTCCCCTGATGTCTCCATGGTTTTTGGTTTGTTTAACATTTTAGTTGGATTTCTGGATTTGTACCTCTGTTTCCTGTGTTCTTCAATTAAATCTGTCAAAACTCATCTCTGCTTCACCATCTCTGCATCTGGGTCTTCAAGCAAACTCACCACCCATTGTTGACAACTTAGAATTTAATTATTATTTAATAAAACAAAGGGACAAGCAAGATATTTAAAACACACACAAATATAGGGTTTCCACTCATCCCTTGATATATGGAATCCTCTAATATTTGACAACCATATTTTAGGTACAATTTTGCAACCATACATGACATAGTTTGTTCTATTTCATCCCTACTGACCCCCAGAGGCTGTGCTTCAAGCAGCGAATGACCACTCTTGCACTTGCACAGGTCGAGAATTAGTATCAACAAAGTCACCTGTGACCTACCGGTGATCAGCGGAAGCCTCTATAGGCATGTGACACCAGTAGTTCAGTCCCTTCTCATCTTCTCGCACGCAGGTTTGTTATGAGCGGTTTCTTTCTACAGACGCGTGAGTTTCTCTGTATAACTGTTTGCTCCGTCAGCTTGCTGCAAGTAGCCCCGTGATCGTTTGTGATCGGAGCTGCGGGCGTGCTCGCCCTCCAGGGGCTGCGCAAGTGATGATTGTTGTGCCTACGGATCTCATCTGGTGTCCAGTGAGTCTGTTTTCTTTTCATTTTTCTGAACCCTGCAGGTAGCGTCTCGCCCTGCTGTGTTGTTTAATTTAGCAGCTGGGGGCTGTTACAGCTGATACTGCTCTTCCTATTTACCTCGCCAGTGGCGTTTTCTGCCCGTGCTGATTTACTTGCTTTGGCTTAATAAAAACCATGCCTTACCAGTGATGTTTTCTGCCCGTGCTGAGTTCCTTGGTTAGACCTAACTGAAACAGCTTGTTGCTGTTTGCGTTTACCTCTCAAGAGGCAATTTCTGCCCTGTCGAGCTGGTGACGTTACTCTGGAGTAGTGGGATCCATCACCGGGATATGGAACATTTCTCTTGTTCCACCTGCTTGGCTCCTCTGCAACCTGAGGATGGTCATGACCTGTGCCCCCCTTGTCTAGGTGTTGACCACCTCAAGGAGGCGCTTACCGATGCCGCCTGTTCCAATTGCAGCTTTCTCTCCCATGCGGTGCAACTGGTCCAGCTGTCCTCAGTTGAACAGACCGTCCCCGGGATGGGCTCTCATCATGAGGAACGGTTGCCCCCTGACCAGGGGGTACACCCCAAACATCCCACAACGGATGTTCCGTTTACCGCGGCAAAGAAGTCCCGCAATAAGGATGGTGGGCTGTCTTCTAGGGTGGATCAGCTGTCCTCAAAGCTAGCCTAAATGAAGGCTCTGCTATAGTCTCTACAACCTCCCCCTAATCAGGGTTTGGTTTTGTCTTCGGCTACCAATGAGGCTTCCGTCCTAAATAAGAATGCCCTCTAGGTGGCGTCTTTTCCGAGGAGGACCCCGGGTACGTAGCCCATGGGGTTGGATGCTGAATGAAGCATCTCCATGGGAGGCATGGGGGAGCCAGTGGCGACTGCTGTGAGAGCTGCCCTGGCACAGTTACGGGTGGATTCCCCACAGGTCCAGCCTCCCACCTCTAGCGCCCTTTTTAGGCTCTGTGAGTCTGGTACGGCCACCTTGATTGTCCCGCTTTCAGAGGAGTATATTAGGGAGTTCCATGTTTGCTGGTCCGATACTTGGGCTCTTTCTCGCCCGACGTCAGATGGGAGAGCCCTCGCTGCTATGCAGGAGGTCCCAAGGTTTGGGTGAGGGCATATGCCAGCTGTGGAACCTAGCATTGCCTCCCTTATTGTTCCTCCAGAGGAGGCCCTCTGAGCTAGCGCCCGCTGTCCACAGCAGCAGTGTTGCATCACGGATGACCTGCTTTGCCAAGCCTATGGTTCAGGGGCTAGGATGGGGCGTATTGGAAACTCCCTCTCCCATTTGCTGCTGGGTCTTGGATCTGCCCTGGAGGCCTGATCGCTTGACCAGTCGACTCTAGGCATACTGGATGCATCTCTCCAGGCTTTCGCCTTGATGTCTTAGGAGCTGGGTCATACATTGTCCTCCCTGGTCCATGCTCGTCGCCAGGTGTGGCTGGCTCAGTCGCCACTCACTGAACACTGTAGACGGACACTCTGCCCCTTGCCGGTGGTCCCAGGGGAACTTTTCGGCTGAGCTGCACTTGAAGCCCTAGAATGCATTGCCCAGGCCTCTCGCACCAGGCAGCAGTTTGCAGGGCTCCACAGGCATGACCGTCAGCCCACTAACGTTTGGGCAGCTTCTGGCTCAGGACGGCGCTCCTCTCTCTCGTCCTATGCCCCAGCCTTGCCTCGAGATCCCGCTTCTGGGGTGACTTGGGACCAGACAGTCCGGTCAGGGGCCCAGGCTTCGCACCCCTTTCGGGCTGTGGAACCAGTTTGGCACGCCCCTAGGACTCAGAGGGGCCCATGGGTGATACACTGGGGCCGGTGGTTGAATATTTTACCCCAGGTCAGCTTTCGTACTGGGGTGAGTCAGAGTGGAGAGCACCCCAGATTTTTGGGTGCTCTTCACTCTGACCAGGGAATACCGTCTCCAGTTCGGTCCACGGCCCCGGTCTTATGGAGGAGTTTGGATGACCACGATACGTAACCCTCTGATGGCACAAACACTGTCCAATGAGCTATGTGCCCTACTTGGCTAGGGTGTGATAGTGTCTGTGGACCCCCTGCTGGAGCCAGAGGGCTTTTACTCTGTGTATTTTCTGGTCCCCAAAAAGACTGGGGATCTTCGTCCAGTTCTGGACCTTATGGGGTTTAACACCTACCTGAAGGACATGCCCTTCCGCATGCTTACGACCAAAGGGGTTCTACAGGCGATCTCCCCAGGCAATTGGTTTACATCAATCGACCTGAGGGATGCATATTTCCATGTCCTCGTGGCACAGGTTCACTGGCGGTTTCTCCGCTTTGCATTCCAGGGGCACGACTATCAGTTCAGGGTACTCCCCCTTGGGTTTTCCCTGTCTCCCCAGGTCATCACTAGGGTTGTAGCAGCAGCTCTATCCCCCTTGCAGGCACGGGGAATTCGGATCCTGCCTTATCTGGACGATTGGCTGATTTGTGCCGCAACCCGCAGTCAGGCGATGAGGGACACTAAGTTGGTGCTCTCCCATTTGCACCGGCTGGGATTTAAGGTTTAACTTGGAGAAGAGCAGTCTCACCCCCTCCTGGGTGATGGTGTTCCTGGGTGTCCTCCTGAACTCTGTCACCATGACCACCCGCCCTTCTCTCCAGCGGGTGACCGGTATTTTAAACATGTTGCCTGCCTTCCAGCTTGGCGCATTGCCATGGTTCCTGGATTATCTGCACCTTCTGGGCAAACTGACCACTGCTTCGAATGTGGTTCCACTGGGACTCCTTTCCCTGCGCCCTCTGCAGATGCGGCTGAACGGCTTGGCTCTCGTCCCCGCCCACCAAGCACACAAGCACAGACAAATTTGTGTTGCGTCACACTGCCTTCGGTCTCTGTCCCCGTGAAGGAAAGAATCCTACATTGTGGGAGGAATTCCACTTAGCCCCCTTCAATGCAGAAGCGAGGCAGTTTATACGGATGCTTCCACCCTGGGTTGGGGTGCAACCTGGAGGGCCCGCATCACACAGGGGGTGTGGTTCATACAGGAGCGGAGGGAACACTTTAATGTCCTTAACTACTGGCTGTGGGCCATGCGCTCCAAACTTTTCTTCCGGTATTACAGGGGAAGCACTTGTTGGTTTGGTCAGACAACACCACAGTGGTCTACCATATCAACCACCAAAGTGGGACCAGGTCCCTAAGACTACTGTCCCTAACACACCGGCTCCTGGTCTTGGTGTCATCTCGCCTCACCAGTCTCAGGGCAGCCTATATTCCGGGCTGGCACAACGGACCCAAAGACTTTCTTTCCTGCATGTCGCCTCTTCCGGACGAGTGGCGGCTCTACCCCAAAGGTGATAGATCACATCCTGGGGACATTTGGCAGAGCGGGCGTGGATCACTTCGACTCCAGAGACATGGCCCACTGTCCCCTCTGGTTCTCCCTGTCAGACAGTTCCTGTCCTCTGGGATGTGATGCGCTGGCCCACGACTGGCCCAGAACTCTCCTGTATGCCTTTCCCCCGTTGGACCTGATTCCCCAGACCCTCCTGCGGGTTCTCCAGGAAGGGCACAGGCTCCTGCTGGTAGCCCCATTCTGGCCAGTGAGGACTTGGTTTCCCCTGCTGCGCAGGCTTTGTTACAGCTCGCCGATGCGCCTCCCATCCAGGAGGGACCTCCTGTCCCAACAGGGGGGTCGGGTTCTCCACCCCAACCCGGACCGCCTGCGGCTCTGAATTTGGCATCTACAGGGTCCGACCCGGCGTTCTCCCGATTTGTGGGTGACGTGGGCCACACAATGACTTGGGCAATATATGTACTTGGAATATATTTTTAGCAAAGGCTGTGCCATTTTGCAGTGATGTCACAGGGTTGATACGCTCTGTAGCTTCCAGTTGAATATATTGAAAATGCAAACTCCTGTATACATCAAAACCTTAAAACACTTAAGAAATGTAGGTTTACCTAGCAAACCGACTAGAGCTGAAGTAGCTCCAAGTGTTTTTCACTGCCTTTATCACTAGATCTACCAAACCACAACAAAAAACATGTGAAATCAGTCCCCTATGGATTGGCATGCCTAGTTAAAATTACCTTTCTTATTTAAATTTATCCAGGTATGCTACTGCTATTCCCTGGGATATGATAATTTCAGTACAGCTGGGCCAGGCTATAATCCCCCTGCATAGCTCACTCCATTTCTGATGTGAAGGCCTCCTTTAGAGGTGGAGAACCACTTCCGGTTCTAAATATTTACTCAGGTCTCTTTGTTGACAAATGTGTTACATGATGATGAAAGAAAACCCTATTTACAATTAAATATAACTATGTGATCAGATTCACCACTGATTTAGCTCCATTTTGGTAATATATCCCAACAGTCCAAACTCAAAAAATGCTCCAAAGAAGAATTAGTAGAAACTATTAAGTCAGTGGAAAAATGGGAGTGTGAGGATGGGGAATAGTGATCGCACTTCAATGATTATTCCAGTTTGGCTTTCAAGTGCAAAGTCAGAGAAACCAGAGATGTTGGTCTATGCTTTGCTAGACACGCAGAGCAGCAACACTTTTATTGACAAGGACATGTATGAAAAAATGCAAGCAACCACAGAACCAGTTAAGTTAAAACTGACAATAATGACTGACAGAGGTTCAATCATGCAGAGTGAACGGGTTAATGGACTAAGAGTAAGAGGATACCACTCTCAAGAGTTCATTGGGTTGCCATCTACATATTCTGGAGAATACATTCCTTTAGAGAAAAGCAGTATTGCAACCCGAGAAACAGCAAAGAAGTTGCCCCACCTACTCAGCATAGAAAATGAAATGGCAGATCTTTTGGAATGTCCTGTAGCTCTCCTCATTGGTTATTATTGCGCAAGAGCTCTAAAACCCAGGAATGTCATACCAGGAAAAGATTATGACCCCTATGCAATCATAACAGACTTTTTTGTTATGATTGTTAATGGTTAAGGGATTTTCTAATCCCTCAACAAGTCCCATGAATGTAACTGGGATTTGCATCATAGTGAAAGAGCTACCATCGATCACACATGCCTCAGTGATTCTTGAAACTGATTTTCTGAACATTGATTCTAAGGAAGGGAACATATCCCAAGAGGATATTCAGTTTCTTGAAATGTTGAAGGTTGACATTCACTATAATGAAAAGGGTAATTTGGAGATGCCTCTACCCTTCACGGAACGTCCAAAACTTCCAGATAACAAACATCTTGCGACAGTTCGGCTAAGCCATTTGAAAAGAAAAGTGGATAAAAATCCAAAATACAGAGAAGATTACATAAAGTTCATGGAGAATATCTTTAAAGATGGGGGATGCAGAGGAAGCAGTTGACCTACAAAGGGATGGTAACATATGGCATTCCGCACCACGGCGTGTATCATCCTAGAGAGCAAGAAAAAATTAGAGTTGTTTTTGACTGCTCTGCTAAACATGAAGCCACCTCTTTGAATGATCACTTACTCACAGGCCCAGATTTGATTAATGATTTGGCAGGAGTATTGTGTAGATTTCGTGAGCACAAAATCTTAATTATGTGTGATATGGAAAAATTGTTTGACCGCTTTCATGTAAGCCCAGGGGATTAAGATTTCCTAATGTTTCTGTGGTGGAAAGATGGCATTACCAACACTGACCCCAAGGAATATCACATGCGAGTGCACATCTATGGAGCAGTGTCGTCACCCGGAAGTGCTAACTATGGCATGAAATATCTTGCAAGGGAGCATGAAAAGCAATATCCTTTAGCCACCAGCTTTATTAAAAAAAACTTCTATGTAGATGATTGGCAAATTAGCATTGATTCAGTCAACAAAGCAAAGCAGTTGGTCACTGAAGCACAAGAGCTGTGTGCTAAAGCAAAATTGCGCTTACACAAATTTGTCCAACAATAAAGAAGTCCTGAGTGTTATTCCAGAAACAGAACAAGCCAGCAATCCAAATAACATAAGTTTTAACTCTTCAGTAGAGCACTTACAAAGTGTTTTGGGAGTTAAATGGAATATTGAAGATGACATGTTTCATTCAATGTCACTCTCAAAGAAAAGGCCAACACAAGCGAAGCCAAAACGATGGAAAAACAAAAGGCAGACACGGGCGAAACCAAAACGACAGAAAAGGAAAAGGCTGACACAGGCGAAGCCAAAACGACAGGGAAAGAAATGGTTGGCATAGGCGAAGCCAAAACCGCGGAGAAAGAAAAGGCCGACACAGGCGATGCCACAACGATGGATAAAGAAAAGGCAGACGGGGCTGAAACCAAAACAACGGAGTAAGAGGATGCAGGAACCAAGTCCCTGGAAAAGCCTGTTGTGAAAGAAGGACAAAAGACAGAAAAGGAGGAAAGGCAGGTCAAAAAGACTCTAGAGAAGAAGGACAGTAAGAAAGAAAAGGCTGTTAAAGTAGACGGAGACAAGGCCAAGAAACCTGTGAAGGCTGCAGCCAACGGAGACAGCTCAGCGGCTAGCAAGGACCTCCCAGGTGCAGAAAGGAAGACCAAGCCTGCTGTAGGGGTGATCAAACCAGCAGGCGCTGTCAAAACACGGCCAAACATTGCTTCCGCTGCCGATAAGTGTCTACAAGAGTTGGACAAAGAGAGGATTTCTGTCTATCTGGCCAGAAACCAATGTGACTTCCAAATGCATATTCCTGAAGCCAGTCAAAGGGTAGGTGTTTGGGAATGCCAGATCTGGACAGTTCAGAATGTCATGAATTCTGTCCCAGCACAAGCTACAGGAGGGTAAGATGACAGCTCCCTGAGTACTTTCTTTTATGAGGCCATGTCAATCGTAAACCATCATAATCTCAATAGATAAAAAAAAAAATATTTTAAAGATAAGGAAAAGCCTTAATGTATATAGTTAGCTTGCTTGAATATCCACTCCAAACTCTGTTGAACAATAGTATAAGACTATAACTGTTTACCTTTTTCCATTCCCATTGGTGGTTTTAGCATATTTTACGAAACATTGAAAAACTGCACTTTCGGGCAGAAGTCCTGCCATCCTCTCTTTAGGTCACTGATATAACCGTCATTATCCTTGTCTAGAATGTGTTGAAGCTCCTCCATGATCTATTAAATGTTATATACATCAAAATCAAGTAATTAATTAATCAATAAATAAAGAAATCTGTTTACTTTTTGTGTGATACCAAGCATTTAATAATGCTCAGTAAATAATGACTTACATGTGTTATGTCCTTGAATCAAGGATATGCCTTTAGGATCTTCTTGGGTCTGTCATCCTCAAAAATTGTTTCTCAATCAGTGAATGCTCTTCTGGCTTGAAACTCCAAATTCAGAAGATGAAAGACATCCTGGTGGTTTGGATTCATACATACATTGTAGGGTCCTTTAGTGCTTCAATGATGTTTCTGGACTGTAGTTGGATAGGCTTTTCACACCTGTTGGTCTTTTGGCTACAACACACAATATACTTCATTAAAGAGTTGTTTGTGTAATGCTAAATCAGAGAAATATGCTCAAAAGTTAGAGTATTTTCTGTGGAGTTCTATGTTCACTCAATGGTAAATGGCTTGTACTTGTATAGAGAAAATAGAAAAAAGCTTTTACTTTTGTTTTTTTATGTATGCATAATCAGAATACATTCTTTTTCTTTTAGAAGTAGTCATAACTCTGTGATAGCCAAAGTGTTAGTTGAATAATATTCCTATGTACGATCTAATGTACAAACAAGATTTTTATAGTAGTTGGTAAACTTATCAACAAATGACAGCTTTATATCTAAGTATTTTATGTATTGATAAATGTATGATTATGTAGCTTATTCCATTTATCTGGCTGCTTTTTTATTTTCTATTTTGTGATCATTGTCAGTCACATTGTTCAATAATGCAGATATTTACATAATGGTAATACTACTCAAAGGTTTTATCTTTCTTCTGCTCTAGTCATCATCCTTAATAGGCTAAACCTTTCACTGCCTTTCAAACTCTGCTTTTACCTTGATGTCATTTTTCCCTCTAGGTCTGAAGTATCTATAACCATTCTTCTTTGCATTCAGCCTTCTCATATGTCTTTCTGTTGATTCTTTCAGAATATTTCCACAGCCTTTAAGCTCCAAATTTGCATCTTTCAGGTTTCCATCAGGTTTGCTTTTCCTTCTCTTCCTCTTTGAGATTTGTCATAAAATAAAAATATTATTTTAATTTCTCCTTGGCTTCTGTTTGGTAGTGTACATTGTGCATAACACACAGTATTTGACCACCTTTTCTTTTCTGGTTTCCTAGCCTTCCCTCACTTTCATTCTGAGTGATTCAAGACACAGCCATGAACTGTTCAAACAAAATGCTAATGGCTTCCTGATGGATCACTGCTTTCTATAACACTGCCTAATGGTTGGCAAACCACAAAGACTGTGCAGGTGTTTAGGCATATCAATGAACCTTAGTCATTGCTTAACGACGTTTTATTGGTTCACTTGCTATGCATAGTTTTTTTTTTTTTACTTTTCTTTTAAACATTAGATGCAAAAAATAAAAAACAGTTTGATCACTGTTTACTTTTGCTATGAAATATATTTCTTCAGAGCTATTTTCGATTTGTTTTCCAAAGCAAATTTTTTATATGATGTCCTTTTTGTAAAATTGGACAAATTTATACCATTTTACACTGCAGGTCTTAATTACTATTATTTACGATTTTTTATTCTATTTTTGTTTTTATCGTTGCGTAACCTTTCATCTTACAGTCCGACTGTACTCTGAATATTTTAAGGATTAAACGTAACCAGCATACCCAGAGGTACATTGTAGACATCATACAGCAGCATACAGTAGTGTTTACGGAAGTAATAGCAGACACTGGGATCCCTCTGTTATTTGTACAAGATGCTGAACAAAAGAAGAAGACAATATTAATATAAATTCACAACAAGATAAGAAAATGTAAGAGAAAAGAGAATAGAGCTATTTACAATGTATTTTTTTGGTGCAGTACCTGCTATGCTGAAGATGGGTCTATACAAATGAGTAGTCAGAGTCTGAATGAAAATATACTAATTGTTTCCCACTTTATCTGGGACCGGGTCACTGAGGCAGCAGCCTCAGTTGAGACTCCAAGACGTACCTCTTCGCAGACACCTCTTCCAGCTCTGCTGGGGAAGCCAGAGGTGCTGGGTGTTCCCCTGGGCCTCCTCCTGGTGGGGCATCCTGGAGGCATCCAGGGAGCATCCTCAAAAGATGTCAGAGCTACCTCAGCTTTCGATGTGGAGGAGAAGCGGCTCTAATCTAATAGCACATGCAGCAGGACCAAGCTCAGTTTATGGCAGCCCCATCTGGTAGTGACACTTCCAATGGCAGCTAGAGAATAGAGGCACATCGGGTGCCACTATCACTGTCATGCGACTGCCAGAAAGGCTGTTTCCACAGTGTTGTTGTTTTTGGCAATTGATTTGTTATTGACACCTGTTAGTCTAAGACTACTTCCAAATATTAATATTTTATGTATATTATTCCTAATAAAACATGTGGAACTTTTCCCAGCCACCTGCCACAAGGTGGCTGGGAAATGCCAGCAGTCTGGTTACCGTAATGGCAGGTCCTCTGTGGCAGCTGCAGTGGTAGCTTACGGTAATAAAGCTAGCTAAGTTCTACTCCCCACAGTCAGTGAAGAGCATACTACCAGTGGTTTTGCAAAGATTTGCAAGAACTTCTTGGATAGCATTGAGCTCTTAATGATTAAATTAAAAGAATGAAGAAAACTTCAGAGCTTCTACCAATAAAATGCAAATACAACAAGATATATTTGAATGTTCTTATATGAAGATAGATTTCTTCTACATCTTATGCTCTAAAGACCATTGAAAACTTTTGGACAATCATTAAGCATTTAAATTGGTGGATATGTGTGTACAACTGTGCAATTTCAGTTCAAGATAAGATAAAAAATAATACAACTTTTGAACTAAACCCCAACAATTCTCTTTTATTGGGAGATAAATTTATTTTGTTTGGAACTAAGGAAGTCCTTTATTGTTTATAGTAAAGGGGCCAAACCAAAATGTTACAAAATAATAACTGCTTAAAATATACCGAACATGGGTGGCTTTCTTTTACAGTACATTTTCCATTTATGAACCATGTAATTAGATGTTTGTTACCTGATAACAACGCACTTATGTACTGGAGTTACTCTATGAAGAGAATAAACAAAACAACCCAAACCAAATAGTTTACGTGGTAATAAAGCATAATATCCGAGAAACACGGGTGGCTTCTTTTAAAGTAGAGATTCTAAATACTTACAAATTAATTATGTGTGTTTACTTGGTAACATTGCACCAGTGTATTTGTTGAAAACCACAATTTCAAAAAATTAATTTTACCTGAAATTATATAACAAAATCAATCAACTTAGCTATACAGTTATCAGTCCTAAAGGCACGTTTGTTACCTTTATAAAGGTAACGCCACATTTTTTCCTCTAGTCAGTGCAGATATTACAGATGTAAAAATCAGTTATTCATTTGTAATAAAACAAATCTTACAATGTTTTTAAACCTAACCTTGGGCCAAAGGTCGAGGGCTACTTCTAGGGCAATAGTTGTCATAGAAATTGCAAAGACCACAATCACTGTTCACTGTGGAGTTATTCAAATCTATTTGTTAATTTTCTATTTTTCATTTCCATGTTGAATACCTCAAATTTAGAGAAACAGTCTGAGCACAAGGCTATAATGCAAAAAAGCAAAAAAGAGATTTATAGTTTGAGAATGAAGACATTGCCTTTTTCAGTTTATGGGAGTATTTCAAATTTTCTTCATTCTTAAATTTTTAAATGATATTGTTGATTATTACTATCATTGCTGCAGGATTGTATTTTAATGACAACCATGCACATTTTTACAATATGTCATACAGTAGTAACCATTCAAAATGTCCCCTCTTTCCTTGATGGGCCCTTGAGGGCCCTTGGCTTGTCCCCTACAATTCCATTTTAAACATCAATCTTTGTACAATAATATTATTTCTGTCATGATTTGTGGACATTAAGATCTAAAGAGAAGCGTCATCTCCTGGTCAAACCCTGTAATTCAGTAAAAGGATGGAGTCAGAGTAAAAAAATATGCACGCCCAGGTGAAGACGGGAGTCACTCCAGTGGCTGGAAGTTGGAGAAAACTTGGCTGGGAGTTACAGGGAAGTTGGCTGCCATTCGGCTGGCGTTTGACTGGGAAAGGCCATTTTGAACGGTTGCTACTTTACTATATGGATATAAATCGATGGACATAAATGGACAGACAGTATATCTGCTGCAAGTGCATACGCAAATATTTGAGACATTTCTCCTCAAAAGTACACTGCACAGGATGCTGCTTTTCAGGAAAACTTGAGTGCTTCATGCACACTATCAATTTTCAAGCCAGACGTCCAAGTATATTTCACCTTAAACTTCTCTCACATTCTTGTGTGAAAACTCATTGTGGTTCAGTCCCTCAAGTATACACTTTTTTGTCCTAAGCTTGCTTAATATTCGTTCAGTGTTTAAAACAATCTCATAAAGCTCTTCTGAGCATATAAATGCCTGGACTCCTAAATCCTTCTTGATTACTTTTTTCGTTTTTTGCCTGGGTGGGTGCAGTGTATTGGACTAATTTTCTAAAGAGTAAACAGAACATCAAAAACAATGAGGGAAAAACATATTACTAAAATTACAATGATAATGGAGTTATTGGCCAACATATTTAATTTAGAATGAATTATTGGTGAATTACGTTATAATAAGTAATAATATTGTTCAGCAAAGTGACATTTGAAATATGTGTTTCCTACACAGATCATCAGGTTGTCAGATGCTGTGAATCGCACTTTTGATGTTTCTCCTAAGTGAGTTGATTTGCATTAAGAGCATAAACACATTATTCAGTGAATACATTGACAAAAGAGCAGAATGCTAAAAGTCAGTGGTATAACTGTTCAAGCTAAGTATTTGCAATACCAAACAGGGCAGTGTTTTACTGAGGTGCAGTTCAGGCACAAAATAGGCTGCTAGAGATGAAGCAAAAAGTGCTGTAATTTAAGATTAACTGTTAACTCAAATACAGAAAAGTGCAGGTCCAGGTTGTGCTGTAAGCAGAAAAAAAGATCATGCCCAATGCAGACACTTTGAAAGCCATTTGTCAGCATTATCGATTAATGCTTCGCCTTGTGAACTAAAATACATTTCTTCCAATTTGGTTTCTCACCTTTTCTTTCTTGCAGGTTGGAAGCTTTGTTTGCATGTAGCTTCTGTATAATTATGCCAGGCAAAGACAGGTGAACAAAAAATATATGGAAACAAAACCCAAACGCTATTCCATAAGTATATTTAAGCAATCTAGTACTTTTATACATTCAAGCTGGGTGGACATTTAACTCAAATTCCCTAATAGTCTGCGAACTGGTGGATTCATGTATAAATGTGTGTGTTAGTGGGCTTACAATGGTTCTACGGCTGTAATAACGGCATACATTTGCAAAAAAGAGGGGTAAATCCAGATCCTCTGTAGTAGTTTTCCTCCGTTTCCTGTTCTTTTGCTCTGTCCTCCCTTCAATCCAACCAATGAAAGCAACAATCATACAAAACGTGGCTTTGTTGTAACTTATAGTGCACTTGCAAAAAGTACAATTGAAGTACCAACCAAACCTAACAAAAAATGTGAGTCCTTTTTTAGTCAGGACCAAGCAAGCGGACCAAAAGACTATTTTGCTGTGAGACTGGCAATGTGAATCACCAACACTACAGCAAGTCGAAATTCTAACTGCAACACAACAGGGTTTTTAAACATAAATGTCCTTGGTTATCATTCACTCTGTAAGAGAGGCTTGTCATATGACATTATACATAACCTATGGCTGAGTAGAGAAACCTTACAGGCAAACACCACCATTTGCACCAGTCACACATGTAACCAACATTAATGAGAACTCCAGCAAATGCTTGGAAATCTGTCACATTTAGCCACTTGTGATTGTCTGCTTTGTATAATTGACAGTCTGGTTTAAAAATGATGCAGAGTAACTAATGCAGTATTGGCTTCTTTAGATTTGGACACATCTGGAAAAGCCAGTTGCTTCTAACAGGACAGCAGGTTTATTAATGATTACCTTCAGCAGGTGCCTCACATTGTATCCTCTGACCTTTTCCACTGAAGAAAACAGTCAATGGACTGCAACAGTGCGCAGTCAGATGTCCTTCCACCTCCTCCTTCTTAAACCCCTACAACTGTGTTGTTAGGCCAAAAAACCTTCAACCTGTGGGTTTAAAATTAAGATTTTATGCCATTTGAACTAAATCATTCTTAAGGAAAAGACACTATTTAACAAGGCTATAATTCAGACCCTGACATTTTTCTTTTTCTTCTGGATCCTTTTTCTCCTTTCTGTTAATTTCTCCTTGGCTAGGTGTTAAAAAATCTAGACTTGTACACACAAACTAAGAAGCATAAAAGAGTAACATTGTAAAGCCAATTATTTATCTTACATCAAATGTTTGTACAGTATTTTCACGACTATAAGGCGCATATAAACGCCTTTTTTTCCCTCAAAATGTGCAGAGCACCCTATAGTGCGGTGCGCTCTATGTGTGTTGTTACTGCGGACCTTTGAGACCACAATGAGAACGTTAAAGGGGGAAGTGTGGGCGTGGATATTGTATAAAAGAACAGGTATGTGCTTTATGCAGAACTCCTCATTGAGGAGATGATGAAAGAGTGGCTGAGGGAGGTGAATGTAAGGAGACCAGGTGGTTTTTTTCCACGCATCACCATCGCTGTTAATCTGTGACTACATGCATGCCCATCTCACATCTGATGTGAAAAACATGATGAAACGAACGAACGCTGTGCTTACTGTTATTGCGGGAGGTCTGACAAAGAAACTTCAACCGCTTGACATCGGTGTGAACCGGCCGTTCAAAGTAATGCTGCTTTCACACCGGACGCAGCACGAGTTTACATGCAAAGTCAATGGTTAACGCGCGTCAAGGCGCAGCAAAAGGTCCCGCAGCGTGTTTTGAGCAGCAGGCACAGTGCGTCGGGAGCGTTTAAGCATCTGACGCGCATGACGCGCCGCAAACGCTCTGCTGCTCGAGATGGAAAAATTTAAGTTTTACTGCTCGTCGCGCCGCATCAACCAATCAGAGAAGCTGATCTGGGAGCTTACAGCGAGACAGACACATCGCTTATGATACAGAGCGCCGTGATCGCTCCTCTGAAACAGTTTATTAACGCCTAAATTAACTTAAAATGCTGAAACCTGCCGGCAGAATATGTTCGCTTTTATTATCCTGGTGCCTGCAGTTTGGATTATTTTGAAGAAAAACACCTACCAGCCGCCGCAGTGAACCGCAAGGAGGCGACCCGGCCAGAGGCTGCTGTTGAATTACGTTTTCAGGTGGATTTTCCCACTTAAAAATATATTAAAACTACTTTATTCCCACTGATCACAGCCAATATAGCTGCAAGGCAAAGAAAGGACAGGATAGCTCCGCCCAACGCGCGTCAGACACACTTTTGCACCTCGCAGCCAGAGCTGCAAAGCTGCTTCAGCCGCGTGTCAGAACTAACTGGTACAATCTAAACTGCAGGCACCAGAATAATAAAAACTGTTTCAGAGGAGTGATCACAGCGCTCTGTGTCATCAGCGATGTGTCTGTCTCACAGCCAGCTCCCAGGTTTGATTAATACTTTGTAATAAATACATGAATAAAACCCGCGCCCTATAATCCGTTGCGCCTTATGTGTGTGTTAAATACAGTCATTGCACACATAACTGAGACTGCGCCTTTTAGTACGGTGCGCCTTATGGTCGTGAAAGTACGGTAACAGTTTTAAATGATATGAAGTCTAAACTATATTAAATCCCTTTTTTCGCCTAAGGACAAATATAGGCATCCTTACATCTGCAACACCTTTTATATACAAACTGTTCATTCATTCCTATATATATATATATATATATATATATATATATACCTTATTTGGGTTCTAACCAAGTGAAACTACCCAAACCTGTGATCTTATCCTACCTCTGTTTTCTACTGACTAGATGTGCATTTATTATTTTTACTGTTTCTTGCACTTTTTAGTTTGAGAATTTCATGGTGTGCTACTACCCCTATAGATTCTGTCTTTGTTCCTGTTTGAAGATCATGACAGGCTAAACATCCTCTGTACCCCTTCTCGGAAAGCAGCAGGGCATTCCTTAGATAGATACCCTTTAAAGGGCCGTATTGGTTAGGGCTTTAATTGAGCACTGCAGCTTTTTTGACAGTTTCTGTTATTCTGAAAATCCATTTGACCTCTGGCTAATTAAGCAGATTTTACTGAGGTGTCTAAAATGTTGGTTAAAAAACAAAACATCAATGTTTCGTGCTCTGAAGAAGATAAATTCCAAAATAAATGTGTATTTAATAATAATTAATAATTTAATGTGTGGGTGTGGAAGATTTGAGATGAAAACCCCCTTTTCCTGTACAACAGAATTCACTTATTAATGTTTACATATTGCTTCTAGTTGCTTCTTTAGGAAACCAGGTATTTTTTTTCTATTTCATACTACAACCAAATATTTTGACAGGACATTTGCATGGCCTTTATCTTATTTCTCCAATTACCAATGATATGTTTTTCATAAAGTCCTGTGTTTTAGTCATTCTTTGACCAATAGATAATAATTAGATTGCCATGTGCGGTGGGGTGATGTAGCTCTCAAAATAATAATACTTTTCTTTTTATATATGTAAAGCCATTCCTCAAAGGTTTGCATGACCCTGTTAAAATAATAGGTTTTTGTTCTGTACTGTAAAGACAATTAATTAAAACATCTTCCACATATGCATTGTTTGTCCAGTAGATATAAAAAACCCAACTCTGTTTGAAAGTTGAAAAAAAAAATTCAGAACTTAGAATAAAAAAAAAACAGTTTTGTGTATCTTTTTTTGCGGGGGGTTATTTTCATAACGTTATTTCATAACGTTTTACCTTTTTACACCTTTTCTCAGGCCTCAGGTTAACCCGTATTCTCTTCCTCCGTATAAGTTCTGAACTCTGGGTAGACTATTTTGAAAATATGACAGATTTTAATTCAACTACCTTGGCTTTAAATGTATAAATGTATTTATTTTAATAAATTAGAGCAGTCTCCAGCTCTCCATGGTCAGGTTTCTAGTTACCTTAAAAACTCTATATACCTAGGTCCCTTTCAGCCCCCCGAGGTCCTACATTTAAGGACTTTTTTCTTAGCATATTGTGCCATACTACTAAAACAAAGGCCATAAAGCTTTCTGTTCAGTGGCTACCAGGCTCTGGAACTCTCTACCATTGTCTTTGAGATAAGATTTACTTTTTGTTCTCTTAAAATATATTTTAAGGGTGCTTTTTATTATTTTTTCTTGGTATTCAAGAATTGTTGGCTCTTGGGGTGTTGTTTTACTTCAATGTTAAGTACTTTGTGTCATGCCTTTGGTTTGTGGATGTGGTTTGTCTTTGTGTGACTGTTCTCTTTTTTTAGCAACAGAAGCTGGAACATTTATTCACTGTTTCCCTTTATACCTGCTGGGAAGTAAAGCAACTGTCAGTTGGCTTCTTGCTGATTATGCTCAGTGTACTCTCCATCATTTCTAAGTGTTGTGCAGCAATCCACACTTGATGTGTGTAGGATCCGTCCACGCATAGCTGCTTATTTTGAAATGTAGTTGATTTGCTTCACTCTTTCCATGTCTGACCTCCTGTCTGGTTCATCTGTTTATTGAAATTGTTTTCTCCTCGATATGTAAAACATAGACAGACAATGGCAAGAGCTATTCCGCATGCCCAGGGGGAAACACCGCTTGCCAATGCAGTACTTGCAAAGTATTACACTGAATAGATGGACAAATAGTTTGTGTGAATAAGGGCTCAGATGACCCTTTTCTACCTGATAATTAACCTAAGTGTTTAGAACCTTGTAGGAATCCACATTACTCCCATTACTTAGACCTTGTTGTGTCAAGATTTAATAAAGATAATTTATTCCACTGTTGTCTCCAGAAGACATATATGACTTTGTTTACATTGCGTAAGGAGTTATATCCACTTTGTTTACTGCAGCAGGCAGTTACTATTGAATGAAACAGGAACCATGTTGCGGCAACACAGACATTAGCAATGCTAATTTTAGCTTCCACAGTTATGCCACAAATTCTCCAGCTAGTCCACATGATGAGCTTCAAAGCAAAAATAATAATTTAATGTAAAAAAAAAAAAAAGGCAAAAAAACTATCCACTGGACTTCGTTTCCAAGTTTGAAGACGTTTCAAGGAAGCTTTTTCAATTCAAAATGTCAGAAATAGTGTTGAGTTTAAGACTTTAAAGCCTCAAACTCAACCATTATTATTGAAAAAGCTTCATGGTTATCATTGGTTATATTATTGCTTGCAAATAGCAAAATAGACATACCATTTTATGTGATTAGGAATCAGATTTCTTGTTGTGTAAAAGGTTTTGATGCCTATCTTGGCCAGGTCTCCCTTGCAAAAGAGATTTTTAATCTCAATGGGTATTACCTGGTTAAACAAAGGATAAATAAAATAAATAAAAAAGGTATAAGGACAATATTTTATTTCTGGGAGGATCATCTAAATAAGTGGTCCCCCTAATTATCAATCATTCTGGTGATGTTTACGTAAGGCAGTCCTAGGTGCTAGCCATGTTAGCTATCTTTTTCTGTGCATGTGCACTTTCAGTCGTACATTTGTAGTAAGCTACGGATTCAGACAGTCATTGAAGCTCACCTTTCACCGTGGTTCTTTTAAAATGGTCAAGGATCATAAGAGAAAAAGTGTCTACAAAGTGTATGAGATAAAAAGAAAGGCCTTAGAAGAGGCGGATATAACCCGGAATGCTTTGTGTGGAGAGCTCTCCTCGCAAAGCATTATGGGTTTTGCTGTCACAGTGGCCCGCTGTCGAACAGTGTGGTGAAGATGGAATTACATTCCCAACGGGGAGCAAAACGTAGTGATCATCTGTCCAAATGGTCAGTCCCCGCTCTATATTTTGATTGAGGGATTTAGGGGTTACCTTAAAAACTCTATATGCCTAGGTCCCTTTCAGCCCCCGAGGTCCTACACTTAAGGATTTTTTTCTTAGCATATTGTGCCATACTACTAAAACAAAGACCATAAAGCTTTCTTTTCAGTGGCTACCAGGCTCTGGAACTCTCTACCATTGTCTTTGAGATAAGATTTACTTTTTTTTCTCTTAAAATATATTTTAAAGGTGCCTTTTTTATTATTTTTTCAGTCAGTCCCTGCTCTATATTTTGATTGAGGGATTTAGGAGGTTATGGCAGACGTTTGGACACAGTGAGCTTGTATGAGCTATGAGAACAGCAACTTTTAAACCGAGTAGGGACTGGGAGATATGGGCTTGTGCATGCTCTCTGGAGCGGGTACAGGGTTTTGCACGGGCTTTTTTTTTTTTTTAAAGGCCCGTGCAAATTTAAAAAAATTTAACAAATTTGTGAAAATCCTCCACAGTACCTTTTTAAGGTTTGCACACTCAAACATAAGCACAAAGGATAAACGAGACAGCTGGAAACAATAATAATAATAATACATTTTATTTGAAAGCGCCTTATCAAAACACCCAAGGACACTGTACAAGCAGATAAAACATTAAAAACAGGAATCCAAAAAGTACGAACATAAAGGTGCCACAGAAAACAAAACAGCAGGAAGTACAATAAAGCCAAAGGAAGAAAAGAAAGAAAACAACATTGGAGTGATGCATATGAACTAGATGTTTAGAAGTTTTGAATCTGGATTTGAAAAGAGGGAAGGAGTCCAGAGTACGGAGATGCGGAGGGAGGGAGTTCCAGAGGTGGGGAGCAGAGCGACTAATTGCCCGGTTCCCCATTGTGACAAGACGGGCCAAGGGAACGGAGAGCTGGAAGGTGTGGGAGAATCGTAGGGAGCGCGTGGGGGTGTTAACGTGAAGGAGATCTGAGATGTAAGATGGAACCAAGCTGTGGAGGGCCTTGAATGTAGTTAGGGGGAGTTTGAAGATGAATAAAGATGGTCTTATCCATAAACAAGGATTCACAATATATGGAAGGATTTAAGTAAGATCTTCCTGTAAGGAGGCCAAGGACGCCCAAAAAACAGCGGAGATGTACATGTACTTCAGAAAGCATACATAATTGTCCTAACACCTCCCAATTCACATCATACAGTGTGACTATCCGTTTACCACTGTTGACTCCTTTCTGGGTATCATCATCTGTTAGGATCTCAAACAGCAGATGAACATCATCTCCCTCAACAAGACCATTCCTGTGGCTACTGAGGAATTTCAGACTGGCAAAGATAGTGAGGGTGCACTTCTACATTACCATTTTTTAGTCCATCATCACCTGTTCCCTAACCATCTGGTATTCTGCTACCACCACCAGGGACAAGAACTAAAATCAATGTTTCATTTGTTCTGTAGAGAAGGTGATTAGCTACAGTATTCCTTCTATTCAGGACCAGCATGTCTCCACGTCTCAGAGACCAATGGGAAAAACCATGTCTGATGCCTCCCTCCAATCTTGGATCCAAACTGTTTTAGAGACCCTTCCCTTTGGAAAGAGGCTGAGGTCCATCAGGATCAAAGCTTTTGTCAACAAAAACAGCTTCTTCCACTCTGCAACAAGCCTTATTAACAAGGATCAAACTGATACCTTCCCAATGAAAATACAAATCTCCCAACACATGCAAATACTATGTTATCTAATTCAGGTTGTTATTATTGCATAATTTTAATATCTGTCATGGTCTTCCTTCTCTATAAAGAGTCAGGCTTCAAAACATCTTGCCTTTACAACTTTCACACTTAACCAAAGCAAAACTTCCCACGTGTGTAAAACACATCTTGGTAATAAAGGTTTCCTGATTCTCAGAAAATGCATTGTGAACATTTTAAATAATGAATAACATGAGCAGTCTAAAGACAATACAGCATACACAATAAAATATTTCACTGATGAAACACACACATAATGAATATTTTTTAGCCAACGACTTATTGATCTATATCAAATTATGTAGCTATAAAACACATTTAAGAATATTGATGCTTATATGCACAGCGTGACTACTGAGGATGTTTGTAGCATTGCTGCCTCACCTGGATTCCTGGCCCGGTATTTGTGCATGGAGTTTGCATGTTTTCCCTGTGCATTTGTGGGTTCCCTCCAGGTATTCTGGCTTCCTCCCAAAGTCTTAAAACATGCCTGTGAGGTTAATTGGCATCTCTCAATCATCCTTTGGTGTAAATGCATGTGTTGGGTGTAGGGTTGTAAGTCTTTGTTTGTCTCTGTGTTGCCCTGCAACAGACTCGTGACCCTCTCAATGTAGTCTGCCAGAGATAGGCACTGTCACCACCTTAACGGGAGAAGATGAATAGGTGGATGGATGTTTCCAGGGGTAGTTTTATCAAGCTTAATTAAGAAATATCATCCATTCACATTGAGAAACTTGTACGTTCTAATAGTTGTCGTTTTCTACCTAAGACCAATGGAGATTTGAACAGGAAACCTTGAGACCCCATTGCTGGAAGTACAACTTTTTATGTAAGGCTCAGTTCTTTTCACAAACATCATATTTTGAAAATTTAAAAGATAATAAAATTTTCTAATTTCTACTCATTTCTTATATTAAGGTCGTTAAAGCATTAGGATTCTGAAAACTGAGTGTATGCTAATGTTTCAAGGCTGCTAAAACAGCCACTGGCTTAAATATGATTGATAAATTTCCTCTGTGAAGGCAGCATAGCCCCACAGTGGCAAATATGGAAATAATTTGAAAGGAAAACATAAATGTAAATTGGTGAAAGCAATAAGTGTAGCTTTAGATAAAACCCTGACTGTCTGCAACAGCAAGTGGCTCCGTGCACGGAATGCTGAGCACAGCTATCCCTTGTAAACAAAGCTTCTGTTATTTAGTTTCAGTTGGCTTAATTAGAATGAATGAGAGGAGCATGTGCAACGAGGACATTTTTTTGTCAGTGGAGGAAGAGAGGACTTGGCCACGGTGGATGGAAAGCTGGACAGAGTGATAAAGTTTGTAGAGGGTGCTATAGACCAATTGGACAATGACAAACAGAGCCGGCAGCCCAAAGAACAACTATAATGAATTTAGCAAAACAACATACATGTTAATGTCCACTCAAATAAAATTATTGTGATTATGCTCCATATTTCATTCATGCACCAAGGAGATATGAAGTGTGTTTGTGTGAGCTGCAGGCAGAAGAAACATGGCTCTGTTTGTATTTGAAAGTGATTTGTGTGTTTGTTGTTCCAGAATAATATTTTGCATTTAGGTCCTGCTGAAGCTTTTCACATGTTTTTTATGTTTTTAATCAACCAAAATAATACTACGTTGAATAAAGCTTATAGCCAGGGTAAAGCAGATTTTATATTTGAGAGTAGAGAGAGTGGAATCCCTTAGCAACTATACTAAAAGTGCACTAATTTCATACTTAAATCAGGCAGTGCACTTAGAGATTACTTATTCTAAACTATATTTCATATACTTAACAATAGTATAGTTAAGTGTACTTGACTATACTATTGTTTACTTTATTGTTTACTAAAGTATACTTTAAGTATACTTTAGTAAACTTAAAAATGTCCCAATTTAGTTCAAAGAAGTATAACTTTAGTAATACTTCAAGTTCACTAAAAGTACATTGTTTGGTATACTTTCCAAACTTATACTAAAGTATTCTTAATCGGATTTACTTCAAGTGTGCTACTTTTTGCTATGGGATAGATGGATGGATGCGACTAATCTTTATGTACAGAGCTTAACCTACAGCTGCAATTGAGTTCATACAATATGTGATGCAGAGTTTTTAACTATATATATGAGTAAATGTTATTGTCAAATATTCTAATTATTTTGATTTGTTATTACTAGTCTTATGCATTTTTTTAAAGAGCAAATATCCCAAAAAATACCATGAAATGTATACATGTTTGCTGAATAGCCAATTTTGCTTATCAGGAAAAGCACTGAAGGCTTATAAAAGTTTGTATGCTAACAGCAATTTTGTGTGTACCAAGCAGGGGAGAGCTCTGCATCATGCGGCTGGAAAGAGGGGAGTGATCATACTGTGCGTTAGGCTATTATAACAGCTAGCATATAAGTGATTCAGACTGAGAGGTTTTCTTCCAGACTGGAACCTTACTCACCGTTTTATGTTGTTCAAAAAGCAAAGATGACGCCTATCCTGGTGGGGTAGCTAGTAAAGCTTGGCAACCCACCAGGCTTATAATACACTGGGGGAAACACTGCATGCCTGTTAAAAGATTAAACTCTTCACTTTTTGACTTTTGACTAGCATCAGAAGCAATTTCTACATCTCTCCACAACAATAACAACTACCCGTTTAAGAAGTCCTTACTGGAAGTTGGTTTTCAGCTCTGGTTCTTCGCGGCAGCCACCCATATTCCTCTCCTTTCTTGGTTTTTAAGGAGGTGATAAAATGAGAGGAATCTTTCTTCCTTGTTGGTTGGTACATGCACAAGATTACCATGTTTTGTTCATGTTTTCAGGGTAACATGGAGAAAAACTGCAATAGTCGCTGGTTGTGTTCTATTCTTGTCCAATTTGTTTTGCAGTCTAAGGAGAAGGAATTGTCAAGTGATTCATTGATATCAGCAGTACGTCGTTTTTGCATCGCCTTCCTACTTGTTCTACGCTGCCCTCAAAGATTTTTCATTGACTTCTGACTCTGGCCCCAACTGTGACTACCACTGCCTTTTTCCTGTTTTCCAGTCTGTTCAACCTGCCACAAGCCAGTCAGTAGTGTATTCAGCCACCCTTCACCTTTAAGCCACCTTCTTAAGCCTAAGACTAGGAAGTTCTACCAACCACCAGCCTATTTGCCCAGTGTATATCATTCTATCATTCTCAAAAATTGTTAATAATCCATTCAGCATGTTTGGCTGAATATTATTTTCTCTGTACCCTCTATTGACATTTCAAAAATGTAATATTGGAATTTTATAAATGTGACAAATTAATTGTCATAAGTTTTTACAGACATCTGTTGTGTACAAGCCACCTAAAGCCCAAATTCAATATGACATTCATGCCAATGATGAGGGTATGTAGGCCTCTATTGGACTTTGGCCTATAACTGCTAGCAAGATTTTTGCACTTCTTCATGGATTTTTCAGCAATTTATGTCCTTATAATGATTTTGTATCATATTAAAACTGTTACTCTTAATGAGTTGAAATTTACCCTACAACAGAAATCTTACTATTGGATTAAAGGACTACTATTAACCTGGAAATACAAGGGTTCTAATATATTTTGGACATAACCTTAAAGGTATGCCCAAAACCACAGTTAATGACACATTTTGTAGTTGGAGCAAGAACTACAGGTGTTTCTTTCTCAAAACGTTTAGTGTAAATTCTGTACTTGAGAGCTCTATCACTTGGAAACTGTAAAAGTACTTTTAGCCACCTATTGCCTCAAGAATATTGAGTATTTCAATAGATCAAATCAATGTATGTCCTTATAAAAAGAAACCAAGTAAAAAAAAGATAATTTAAACTCTGTGTATCAGATTTACTTAATCTTTCTCTAATTTTTCCTCTTCTTTTTCCAGAAATAAATTTCCAGTAATATGCATGCAACTTATTATGGGTCGATTAAATATGATGTTTAAACATCCATCTGTTCCGTGTGCACTCACTGACATGACATATAAAGGATGAGCGGTTCTGTAAACATAGAGGAGGTGATGATCAACAAACTTGAGGGTCAAAATTGGAACTGGACCTCAATTAGGTTTATGTCACTCTGTGTCTTGTCAGTCTTACACAATGTCTGAGGAAGTATCATTTATTTATTGTAAAGTACATCTGGTTAGCAATGCAAAGCACATAAACCAAATTGTAATTTTAATTTTCATTTAGTATACAACACCTTCCTTCATTAGTTAGATACACAAAGAGCAACAAGGAAGAGTTTTAACTGATGTGTTCAAGCATCAACAAGTCTCCCATATTGACTTTGTGTCACTACGACTTGGCCTTTTGTTTCGTTGGGAATGGCCTGTCAGTGTAATGGCAATAGAACCACCGAGGATTTCTTGGAGGAAAGACCGCAAGGGAAAGGTCATGGTGAATAAAAGCCTTTTAATCCAAGTGCCTCATGCCATACGCTCTGGGAATATCAAAGTCATCCTATTACTAGTGAGGTCAGACCAGGGCACTATCCTTGTTTGCCCACTCCACTCTACTGTGTTTGTTATGCCTAAATGGCCAAGGTTGCTAAGCCCTTGAAAAGGTTAAACCCATCTTCAATTTTTGCCTTTATGTGTACTTTTCCAACCGGTCGTGCATGGTGTCCTAACCTTAATTGAGTCATGGAAATAGACTCCAATTAGTGCACAAGTATTTTAACCTAGAATTCTTCAAATATAGAGAATAAGATATACATTTTGTTATTTGGTTCTAACTTTAAACATGGGAGAATTAATATTTTCAATTAACCTAATATTTACACTGTATTACTTTTTGCAACAATTTGTCACAATTGGCAATTGCCCCAAAACCTTTGGAATCTTGTAATCATTTACCATTATATATTCCGTTGTCTTGTTGATTTTTTTTTATTTTAGCAATTATCATTTTCCGACTGCTGTTGGGCTTTAAAAACATGTTTTGTAAAAATGGAAATCACAAAAAAGAATCAATCTTTGAACCTTAAAAAGTTGGATACTGGATTTTGAGTAGATATTTTGAAAGGAATTGAACACCCTTAATAAGCAGGTATGTTCTTCTAACAAAGGCATTGATGTCATCTTTGGATATTCTTGTTAAACAACCTAAATTGAGTGTTTGTCTTACAGTGACAGTGGAGATGGATTGTAAGCCTTTATTTTGGAAGCGTTGGCAGTCAAGGGGAAGACTTGCCAGTCCATTAAGTACCAGGTGGAAACATGTTTTCCACAACACTGAACTAGAGCATCAATCATGTCACGCTCCTACTACTGTTAGGCTCCTGCCACACAATGATCCAAACAAAGTCTAGATCAAAACAGAAGAGAAAAAGAAGAGCACAGAAGGAGATTTATGAGTGGTCACTATATGTGCCAAATGCTATTGTGAGAGATTCTGTATCACATCATTTGCTGGTCCTATTAAGATGCATCTTTGTCATTTGTTTACATGTGTATCAAGATAGTGAGGTATATAACGAGGTTAATCTGTGTAGTAAAAGTAATTTCTATTTTACTAAGAATCAGGGCTGCAGCTAACAATAATGTTAATAGTGGGCTAATTTATAGTATTGCTTATTTTTTTTTAGATTAGTCGATTCATCATGATTATTCTTTATGTTCTCAGTCATCACATTTTGCTGATAAAGTGACACTTTAGCTGCTTATAAAAATATTTTGATAAACGAAATGTAATCTGCTGAACTTTGAACATCCCTTTAGAGCCCCTTGTTGTCAATATCTTTTACAGTACTTAAATGCAGGAAAGATGATTCTGTAGCAGAAAATATGTCCAACAGCCATTTGTGTATTTTTGAATCATCTGCATGCACCAGTGCCCCCTCCTTCATAAAGTTCTCTGAGCTTGCATTTCACCTAGAGAGGCAGCAATGTGCCATGATGCACCTACTGTAGTCAGCAGGAAGTCTCCATAAGAAGAAGAGGTCTCTGCCAGGGTTATCACTGCAAATTATATTTACAATTTGTTGGTGTGTTCTTGCTGCTGCTGCTACAACTTATTTTGGGATTTAAACAGTGAGTAAATAGCCAAAAAAAAAAAAAAGCTACAGCAGCAAACCAGCAGAGGAGTAATTCTTTGTGCTTTGACGTGATGGCGGACAGCTAGCCAAACAGTTTATAAGTTACGCTCGGAGCCCACGTAAATAACGTACTGGGAGCACGTATGCAAAATGTTTGATTGACAGACAAGTAGCCAATCCCTTTTCAACAGTAGGCGTAGTGGACCAGCTAATTGTTATGGTTTTGTCTCTGTGTTATGGTTTTGTTTTATCTCTGAGTTTTCATTGGTTTTATTTTTAATTCTTGTGTTCTAGATATTTTTTATAGTATTTGAGTTCTTAGAAATTTTCCCGTTTGCCCTCTTGTGTCAGTCTCCTTTTCTTTAGCTCCCTTCTTGCCTCTTGTTCACACCTGCTCCGATTCTGCTAATTAGTCTGGTCTTTGTTTCTCTCTCCCATTTATTCTCCTCCAGCTCAGTCATTCTTTTGCTGGTTTGTACTTTCACAGTGGGGGTGGTGGTTTGACAGGACCCAAATACAGACACAAAAACTTGAGGGTTAATTAACCAAAAGTTCAACAGAAGTAAAAAATCCAAAAATGCTGAAAACCAGGAATACTCACAACAAGAAGGAGACAAAGTAATGACGACAAACCAGCAAATAATGGCTGAACAGGTGGAGAATAAATTGGAGAGAGAAACAAAGACTAGGTCAATTAGCAGATTGGGAGCAGGTGTGAACAAGAGGCAAGAAAGGAGCTAGGGAAAAGGAGACTGACACAAGATGCCAAACAGGGAATATCTAATAACTCATATAAAATCAAAGATACCTAGAACACAAGAATGAAAAATAACACCAATGAAAACTCATAGATAAAACTTGAACAAAACCAAGACACTAATGTTTTGGAGGCTCCACAAAATGGATTTAAAACCTCTTAAACACTAATAAGTGCAAGAATGCCAGCCATCAATTAAGTCATTTTAGATTAATCTGTAGACTTAATTTCTGAGAAAGACCTCTTTCATACCTTTAATACCTTTAGGAATTTTCTTTTAGCCATTTTTTTTTTTATTCAACAGGCTTCATTCTTGGTTAATATTATTTCTATCAAAATGCTGTTTGTAATGTTTGAATGTCAGATCCAAATTATTGTGCTCATCTATGGGGAAATGCAGGGGAAACCTTTGCTCACTCTTCATTTAAAGTACCAGAAAATGCAATGAGAATAGTGAATAAGGTAGGATATTGTGAGTCAACTAACAGTTTTTTTTTTATTTTTATTTTAAATAAAGCATTAAAGCTGAGAGACACTGTAGACCTTGAAGTACTTGAGTTTCTTTATAGGATGAAAATCAACATAATTTCAAAAATGTTTCAATTTTTCTTGAAATTAAGAACAAGTCCTTATGATTTAAGAGGTTTGGATAATTTTGAACATAGTAAAGCAAGGAACAAATGGTAAATTTAAATGCATCTCTTTAGTGTTGTGAAGTTCTGGAATGGATATACTATAGTATATACTATGTGCTTCCTTATCAATGTTGAATGAAAGCTCAAACAGAAAACAAAAAGTGACTATCAAAAATATGAGAAGAAAAAATATGAGAACACAATTCCAAATTTTATCTTGATAAGTTTGATTTGCTTATGAAAGAGTAATGTAAAGCTGTATTAGCATTATTTCTTCATGTAAATTGGAAAGGCAACATAGAAGCTTTGCTTCAGCTTATCCTTTTTTTGGTAAAAAAAAAAAAATACATATGTGTGCATATGTATCTGTGTGTATAGGACAATGTTGGGGGGGTGCTGTTTTTTATTTTTAAGTTAACAAAACATATAATCATCATCATTAAATGTATTTGAAAGCAAAAAATATAGTAATGTTTGTTCTCTTCATCAGATATTAACAGCATAAACATTAAAGATATAATTTACACCCCTGATGTCATGATCCTTCCCTCTTTGAACTTTTTGGTTCTGTTAAATTTCTTTTTGAGTTTTCATTAAGATTTTTATTTATGTCATTCTGTTTTGTTGGTCATTGGTTCCTTTTACATTTTGTGTTATATTTAATCTGTGTTGCATTTTATAAGTTGCTCTCTGTTGCTCCCTTTGTGTCCCTTCTAGTAACTTCTATCCACACTTGCTCCCTTTTAGCTGATTAACCCAGTCTTTCTCCTGTTTCCCATATATAACCCTCCTGTGCATTTCCTCAGTGTTGGTTTCTTTTCATTTCATCCTCATGTGTGTTTCTCCCTGGTGTCTCCTGGTTTTCATTTCTAGTTTATTGTTCCTGGATTAGTGTTTCTGTTGCATCTACATCGCTTTAAATCTACAAGAACTCATATCTGCCTCCTCAACTCTGCATTTGCGTCTCGCTACGCAGAAGCGGCAAGAAAAACAACAACCAAGGCGGACAATGATGCGGAGAGCTGTATTTATGTTTAACCATATTGAATAGATTGAGTTTTTATGGTTGGAAAAGACCACTAGATTCGCGCCGGCACTTCAATCCATGTTTACTTCCGTAAACACAGAGCACGCTGGCCTGTGAGGTCATTGCATCCTCTACTGCGCATGCAAACACTTGCGTTTTATGACTGCAGTTCACACAGGAGATCACATACAAGTCACATACATTTGGAAATATGAACGGCAACGCAAAAAAAATCGGATTTCACAAAAAAAAGGGAATTGAGCATCAAGGCCTGCAGTGTGAACGTAGCCTAAGGCCAGTCTTGACAAGAACACAGGAAGTATGTACTCGGGGAGAATGGGACCATGCATAACAGAGCTGTGTAAACTGGAAAAGAGGCATACTCATGGACAAATGATATCAACACATGCACGGTTAATCTAATGCATTTCCTGCATTATTAATGGTCTCTTGAGGATAATGCATTTTATTTTATTCATTAATTTTTTTTTATTTAATTTAATAATTTATCTTATTTTTTCATTTAGTAGAGGATTAACAATTAAATTCTAAAACTAATAATTATTCTACTGAATAGGCTGTATACAATACGTAATTAAAATGTTCTCATTTTATAGTGTAATAATGTTACACCAGCAAGTAATTAACAAACAAAGCCACACAAGTAAGTCAGATAAACAATTTTGCCAAATAAAACAAATGACAAAACCAACTCAACATCAGAGCCAGCGGTACCTCACACAAAACTAGGCCGAGAGTGTCATGACCTGCTGTGATGGCTGGCCTTAATTACTCATGCCTTTCACCTGTTTCACTCTTTCCAGCTCCTAATTATCATTAATCTCATCCACCTGCCAGTTTGCCTTATATTGGGCTCAGTTCCAGCTATCACGTCCAGATCATTAAATGTTGTTTTCTGTTCAGTCTGTTGAGTTCTGTTATTTCCAAGGTACATATCCTGGATCCTGGCGGCCAGTGGAAAGAGGGTTTTTGTGTCTGTCTCGTCTCCTGCTTGTCTACTGTTCCTCAGCTGCTGAGTCCTCTGGGTTTTTGGTTCTGTACACGGGGAGGATCCATTTTTATTCCAGTAAGCCTGGCTCCAAGAAGGAGACCAGTTTAAAGGTCCTGCTCAAGTTCTGGTTCCTAGCAACTCCACTTTAATTTTGTTTGTTTTTATTTCATAAATGCTTTGAACTTTCCTACTGGTTGTCTCACTTTGAATACTGGGTCTGTTCTGTCCCGTTTTATGTCAGAGAGAGGGCTACTGCAGATCGGCTGACATGAGCCCTGGCTGTGGTTAGCCTTGGAGGTCTGCTGGTTGCCAAGGTCCTCTCAATAATCAGAGCTTTTCCTTTAAAGTACTCACTAAATCAGTAAATGGGCCATATAGTGATGCTTAAAAGTATAATTTTCTCTCCTCAAACAATCTGGAAACATACTTTTGTAGAACCAGGGAAGCAGAAAAGTGAACTTTTAATTTAACACTTGAACTATGAGTGCTTCCCTGGAACCCAGTTCTTCCCGATGTGCATGCTGTGACAGTGGTTTATCTTAAGAATGCACTGGTCTGCTACAATGCAAGCTCTGTAAAAATGGCATGGCAAGAACAACATCCAGAGATTTTGACTGTTCTTGTGATTTGGAATAGTGCTCAAGCTGATAATGTGTCACGAGCACATGAGAATGCACAAGTAGGCATATTGAGAAGCATCACTTGTTACTTGAGGCACTGGTTTTATGTTAAAAAGAAAATTGGTTTGGAAAATATTTCTTCTGCCTGGAACTGTTAGTTTTCAATCACATTTGTTTAACTATTGAATTATAGTATTAATTTATTAAAAAAATAATAAATACTACAATGTGCACATAATTTTACATTTGGTACCTTCTTTAAATCATATTATCTAAAGATTAAATGCTATGAGTTACTCAGTACTTAAGTAGCCTTTTAATTAAATACTTTTATTATTATGTGACAATTTTTGGATGGCTAAATTTTATTTTTACTTAAGTAAAAAATTATGAAATAGTATATCATAATTAGATATGGTGGCAAAATGTGAATGTGACATTTTCTTGTAAAAATAATTTAGGAACACATTTTGTATGAATGGCTCTTGCATGAGGCAACATATTTTAAATGCTGTGTAACTTCTGAACCAAGGAATTTCCATTTGAAGTGTTACTGGGAATGCAAACCATACTGCAATTTGTTGTTTATACATTAAGTACAGTGGTAAATAGATGGAGCCCAATAATACATTTATAAAAAAGTATGAACCTGTGTTTGAATCTATGGACAAGCAGAGATGGATACCTGGCAACAGCATACAGAGTACAATGGCATGGCATGAAGAGAAACTGCTAGAGCAGCTTTAAATCATCAAATTATTGTACTGTAGCTTCTAATATACAAAGCATCGCAGATTCAATCATGTAATTTATCAATAATTTATGAAAAGAAAAAACTGAAAAATAAAAAAGTAAAAAAATTCTCAAATTTGTTTATACCTATGGAAACAATTAAAACATGACTGCATGATAATTAAACGGTAACTCTTAATGATACATAGGATCAGTTTACGCCTGAAAGACTGTAATCCCCTGGCTGGATCTGGAAAATCACAAGAAAAGCAAAACATCTTAAAAGGTTATTCTACATCAATAAAACAGCAAAAGGCTTCTAGCAACGCAGCACAAGTGTTACATGTGTCACAATCACCCTGGTTTCATGAAATTACATAGAGGAACAGCACTTTTTCCAATAGTTCCACTGTCAGAACCTCCTTTCATCAGAGATTCTCTTTTTTTTTTTTTTTTTTTTTTTTTTTTTTTTTTTTTTTTATAATTATCTCTTTTGCAGCTTGCCTTAGGTCTTGCATCCTAAATTAGCCAAGTGAGGATAATACTGTTGGTGAAAATTCAAGATGGCAGTTGTGCTATATTTAACAAGTCTCAGTAACTACACACAAGCAGCATGAATTAACACAAAGTGACACTTATATAAAAACAAATGAATTTTTTTTTTAAAGCACTCAGAAACTAAATAATTGTTTCATATATGCTGTTAAGGTTTTCTAGCTGTGCACAAAAACACATTTATGGTGCTTTAATTTGCAACTTTAGCATCCATCAAAGTTATATTCTTAATGATATCACCAAAAAGATTCAGGTAGTCATGCCCCATTTCCCTATAATTATTATTTCTGCTAATGCTAAAAGTAAGATAATTGCCCCTTTGATGTCAGATTAGAAGATGACAGTATTTGACTTTGATGTCACTTCGTTATGTGGAGAACTATTTAACATGATGGCTACCTGACAATGAGTCTACAATTAGCCACAAAAAGATTAGGAGTAAGGGATAAATTACCCATTCAATTTGGTAAACCATTCAGAAATTACTTAAAACTTTTAACAGAGCTGATTTTAAATTTAAAAGTCCAAAGTTAGTCCACTCCTATCTGACATAGATTTTAGAAATGTTTTCCTTTAATCATTAAGTTTGTGTTGATTGGAAGTTGGATTAAGACATCTCAAAATAACAGAATAATGTAATTGGAGTATACATTTTGGTGGCAGGAAACTGGGCATGGAGGACTCAGATGACAACTCAGAGTTTCCAAAATACAGCAGTTTAATGGCAGTCCAAAGGTTGGTATACTGACAATCAGTCAATAGGGCAGATGTAACCAAAAACACTACGCAGAGGAGGAGTCAGAACACAAAACGGTCAAAAAAATTACTAGAGGCTAGAAAGCTTGGGGGGGAAATGAGTGCAAAGGCTTGCTGGAAGAGCAAGCAAAGCAAACTGGCATGGGAGGAAGGAGACAGACTGCTTAAATATACAGGAGAGGATAATTGAGGGCAGGTGTGTTCAATCAGGTTGCCCTGGGTAGTGCAGACAGCAGAGGTGGGGCAAAAAAAAAAAACTGCCATGTCAGCATTTTGTTAAATATGTTTTACACTTTTCATATTCTAAAAAATCTTGTGAATTTACAGCAGTCATACCCTCTTATAATTACTTACCACCTATATTTATTTATCCATAGGTATTTTGTCAGCTTGTTTTAGATGATGAACTTGAAGTATAATGGTAAAATACTTTTTGCCATTTATCTTTAAAGTAATGGTGCAGGATATTTACCAGATTTATGTTAGGACGGAGGCTAGATTACTCCGGAACATTTCTTTCAGTCTGAAGAACATGTAAACCTAAATATGTGGGTATAAAAATGTAAAAAAAAAACATGGATCAGTAAAACTGAGACAGTGATGGAAAAACAAATGATACACCACCCTTGTTTTCTTTTCTTTTTCCTATTTCATTCTTACCTTTGGAACAAATAAATTAAAGAAAATGAGGGTGGTCTTATAATATTTTATATGACTGTAAAACTACATTATATGGTTGGTCTAGCAGATGAGGAGGAAGACTGGATCATATTATGAAGATCATATGCCTA
>NW_015150476.1:485018-507350 GCF_000732505.1 Cyprinodon variegatus | reverse complement strand
CTTTTATCCACAACTTTCTTTCCTCGTAGATCATTCTAAATGCAAAGCGGTCCCATACAGCATACCTATAAAGTGCTGCTGGCGCGTCTTCCAACTCCTGTTCTTTCCCACTCGCCATTCCGACACAATTCTCCACAACAACTGATTATTTTCTGCTACACCTGGCTGAGCTGCTTCGCTTCTTCTTCTTCTTGTTTACTACTGTAAATGTATGTACTACTTAATGTATGTATGTATGTTTGTTTGTTTTTTTTGTTTTTTGCTTGATTTATGATTTTGGCATTATAGCCAGTTGAAGATACCTACTTTGATTAGAAACTCTTTTTTTTAAATAAGGGTTTGAGAGACTACACTGCTGTCTCTCCTTGAAATTCATAATTAACTGCAGACTGGATGACACGGAACCATTTCAATCACATTGTAATTCTTCAGTATAGTCAACCTCTTAAATCATCTTTCAGGAGACTAATATTTGGTTTCTTAAATAAAATATCCAATATAAAGACAAAAAAAAAAACAAAACAAAAAAACAAGTCCTTAATGCTTTTAGGATAATATGGTCATATATTTAACCATGACAACCAAACCTTTCCTGTAATCTGCATTCAAAGGGATTTTATTTTATAACAAAATGTGCTTTCAAATCCTAATATCGTGTTGCTTTAAATTATAGCCAAAATGTTTGTTAACAGTCTCTACCTTGATAAATAATTGATTGCACAAGCTCTTTTGCATTTCTGTGTATTAGAATTTAAAAATGTAATATAGAGAGGTAGGTTGTTAGTCTTTGAGGCTTGGGAATGAGGGTGAGTATGAGTCCAGGCACTGGAGGATATGTCTGCCATGTTGTGCTTGAATAATTGCACCACAGGCTCTCTCATCAGGAGTAATAAAATATGAAGGCATAAGTCAGACTGCATTCCATGTCTCTGACAGGCAGTCACATTTCCAGGTATAGGCTTTTTGCAGCCCATATAGAAGTCTACTTCTCAATCTTTCTTCTAAATAATCTGAAAGGCGAACGTTTTATACCATAATCAAAGAAACTATCTGGCATATGCCTGAGAGGATTTAAGAATACTCTATGCTCTTTTAAGCTTTTTATATATACAAATTTGTATTTATACTTTCAATTATAAACAATAAAGAAAAAATGTGTCACCTTACATTTGACCAGCAAGGAAACTTTCAAATCGACTTAAAAGAAAAAGTCAATAAAAAAAAAAGAAATAAAAAAAAAGATTTTTAACGGATCAATATCTGTGACTCTGAAACTACCAACTTCTAAAAAGATTAAGTGATGCTTGGACTCAGTGGGAAAAGTAATGTCCCTGCTGTTGAAAGGTTGTCTGTTCAATTTAAATTTATTGTTTTGTATCACTCCTTTTATATGTATTTTTTCCACAGTCCTTGTCATTTCTTTCTTATATTTTATTTTAATATGTTTTATTAATGTTTGGGTAATATGTGCAGCAATATAGTCTTTCTCTCTTTAAAAAAGTACCTGTGAATAATTATTAACATATCTGCTGGTCATGTTACTTGTCATGAACTTAGCTGAACCCAAATACATGTATGAAAGTTTGATCAAGATCAATTTATAATATTTACACAAATATTTAATGGTTTGAAATACAGTGGTTATACAGTAAACAAATGTGGTTCTAACAAAATTGCTGTGGAAAACAGGCTTTTCCTCTTTTTATACTTCAAATAACTGGCTTAAATAAGTCAACCACATTTCTATGGGAGGCATGCTCCATAAACCTTTAACCTGTATGCTTTGAAGGGCCTTTATCTTGCAAAATCAACTTTTTTTAGCTTTTAACTATGCATTGATGCTATTCACATATCAGAATCCTGCTCAAAGTGCTACTTTGCTTGAATCATGCATCTCCAACTAATCATCATGAGTTCTGCTATCTGGGTAGCAGTTCCCTCATGTCCTCTAAAAATGGAATGCTTCACCTATCTTAACCACATGATGCCTTCAGTCTAAACAAATAACCTTCTTTCTCCAACTAGGAACGGTTGATAGAAGGCAAAGGGAAACAACTCCAGCTAGAAGTTAAGACAATGCAGCTCTTTTGATCTGCATTGACAGCAACTTTTCTTTTTAGTTAATGGCTAAGATGTGAAATGTGTTTTAGGTCATGAGAGGTCTTAGACTTTGTTCAGTGTTCAGAATTGGTGTGATATAATTTAGTAAATTTTTTCTAATTTTTTTTTCTTAATTTCTTGTGATTTGAAATTAGCCTTGAATTTAGCCTTTTCTTTAATGGGAGTGTGTCAAACCTTTGTGGTCGGTAAATTTAGTTTCTCTTATTTCATATATTCATATATGCTATTTACTCACTACAAAAGTTTTCACACAGAGAAACAGACTGGATGTAGAGAAAAGCCTGGTAACAGCTGTTTTTCAAACTGAGCTATCGGACCTCATCAAAGCAGCTCAAATGACTTGATGAAAACAAAGCAAAACAAATTAAATAAGTCTGGCTATAATTTTTGTTCCACATTCATCAAGTTTAAATTTGATTATAGGGAAGTTCCATTTTTATAAATACAGTTTTATAATATACATTATTTTGTATTTATTGCAATTCCTTACTTACTTCCAGACAACATATTTATGTTTTTTTTATTTGAGAAGGAAAGCATATATTTATAAAAATCAAATTCTCAAATTAAAGGATTAAGTAAAGTAATCTTTATTTTAGTTAAGTTATGTTCCACTTTTGGATAATCATCAATGCTTTTGACTGAGAGGGGAACTCATGGTACGAAAAATTTCCCATAGGGGAACACAAGTTGAAAAAGGTTGGAAAACACTGATCTATAAGGATCTACTGTAATTTCTGAGGTTGGAATATACAGTAAATGTATCACTGTAATAAATTTCTTTCTGTTCTGCATTTGGCTGTGTCCTCCTCCTGCCTGCGCCTCTCTTTTTTTTGTCTCTCTCCCTCTCTGCGCCGCCTTTCCTCTTCCTTTTACTACGTTCTAAGACTGATTCCATTGCTTCTTATCTCACTTGCACTGCTCGCTAGCTACACACACCGAAGCAGCTGGCACCGAAGCAGCTGGCATCAGGCACACATCACACACCCCTTCCTCAACACTCTGCTGTCTGTTTCCCTCCTCAAATGCTACTGGCCAAAGTGACCCGGTCTGTCCCTCTCTCTGACAGGTGTTCCGCCTGTCAGAGAAGAGGAGACACAGAGAAAGCAACAGACTAGACACCAAGGCAAAGGATTTCAAAAACTGCCTTTAGATTTAGGGGTTAAGACTATTTGTAATAAACAGTTAGGTCTCTTGTGCAGTTAGTTAGGTCTCTTATGCATTGATGAGTGATGGAGTTAGTAATTGGCAAAAAGCACTGAGCAAGTTTTCAAAAATGTAGAAAATGTTTGTAGAAAACAATGAAATTTATTTTGACTGGCCAGACAGCTCCCTGTGTGCTCTGCATCCCTCAAGCCACTGATCCTGGAATCACCACTGCTTTTCTTCCTGGCTGTTTGTAACTTCTTTGTTAAAAAAAAAAACCATCAGCAATGGTTCATCACTCTCTGGGCTTTAGGTAATTTGCAACAGTATTGTCGAACATAACATCCTAAGTTCAATTAAAATTTTGCTCATTCTTTGTTATAATTCTTTGCCTAGCTATTTAGCATGGCCCATGCTTCAAACATTAAGGCAGAACAGCTGACTGAAAAAATCAAACCATCAACACACAAAGTGAAAAATACTAACCTTTTACTACCATTAATGTTAACCGTGTAAACTAACTATCACAAATACTAACTGTATTGTATGATATGATATCTCTCAGCTGTCATGCCTCTACTGATTGACTTCTTGCTTTGAAATTTCATGCCCTTCTAGGCTCATAAAAATGATAATTATTTAATAATTGAAAAATCAACTGACAATGCCTGACACCAGTTTTTCTCCATCCATCTTTATATACAGAAAAAGAATGCAACCTAAAGTCATTAAAGTTATAAATCGCATACACTGTATTGTATTAGTAACTGATGAAGGCATAAGGACTTACTCTATAAAAATGTTATAAATATTTTAGGCAGCTCCTTTAAGTTCCTTTTTGCAGACCTCTGTCGTTCTGTGTTTTAATTAAAGTGGTGCAAACTTCATTATATTTTCATCAACATCTATAATTCAACAGAAAAAGACCTGAATTCCAATTAGTAAGTGAGCGGTCTTAAAAGTACAGTGAAAAATAAGTAATTTTTTGAATAAAGTGCTGATGTATTAAAGGGGAAAGTGACAAAATGATCAAATATTAAGCAAAAAAAGCAGCAGTATAAAAACTACGATTAAAACACCAAAGATTAAAATATTACATTAAAAAAACATTTTTAGAATACAAAAATGTTTTAGGAAAAATGATCACAAAATTTAAAAATAACAAAGCAACCAAATCAATGGAAAAAAGCTACAGAATCGTAACTTTATCAATACTTACAATATTTAGACATAAAGCTTTCCTCTGTTGATAAGTTTACCAATTGCAATGAAAATCTTGTTCGTACATTGCAGTTGTTAGGACAGCTATTTTATCAGATGGCCAGGTGGCTTTAATGAAACCAAGATTCATATGTGTTTATTTTCAAATACAAACAGCAGACTTAATAAACCTCATGGAGTGAGTTTATCTATCCTATACTAGCCTTTAATAGCTGTTTTACCTTTTTAAATCATTTCATAGATCCCTATATCAAAATTTTCCGGAATCTCTTTGTTGTTGTTGATGATGAGTAATTTTCCTAAGTTTGTGTCTGATCTCTATTTCACTTCTAATAAAGATATGAGAGAGTCAACCAGTCCTAAATGAGAATTCAATTCAGTTTATTTATATAGCCCCAATTCACAACAAATGTAATCTCAAGGCACTTTACAGTTCACCAGCTCATACAGTCAAACTGATTCAAAGTTTTCTATCTAAGGAAAACTGTTCATGTTGTGCTTTCACAAGCAAAGGTCTTGATTCAAGGATATGATTTGAAAAGGTAAGTAAGGGGTTGAAGGGATGGAAGAACTGGAAGTGAGGGTGAGGTAATCTGAATCATCATCTGAAAGTTTGGATAAGGAGAATCAGCATGAGGGTGTGGGGTTCTAGATAAGGCTTTCCCAATGCCACTCAGAATATCCCCACCACCAGATGGAACCTGCAGAAAGAAATATATGGGGATTAGGAAATAGAGATGGGGAAGATGGGAGTCTGAGGGATGAGGATGATGGGTTAGAGGAAAGAAGGAGGGATGAGGATGATGGGTTGGAGGGTAGGAAAAGGGCTGCGGATGATGGTTTGGAGGGAAGGAAGAGGGATGAGGATGATGGGTTGGAGGGAAGGAAGAGGGATGAGGATGATGGGTTGTAGGGTAGGAAAAGGTTTGCGGATGATCGGTTGGAGGGAAGGAAGAGGGATAAGAAGGATGGGTTGGAGGGTAGGAAAAGGGTTGCGGACTAGGGGTTTTAGGGTAGGAGGAGGGTTGCGCATGAGGGGTTGTAGGGTAAGAAAAGGGTTGCGGATGATGGGTTGTAGGGTAGGAAAAGGGTTGTGGATGATGGGTTGGAGTGAAGAAAGAGGGATGAGGATGATGGGTTGGAGGAAAGGAAGAGGTATGAGGATGATGGGTTGTAGGGTAGGAAAAGGGTTACGGATGATGAGTTGTAGGGTAGGAAAAGGGTTGCGGATGATCGGTTGGAGGAAAGGAAGAGGGATGAAGTTAACACAGGTGATAAGGGCGGATGAGGTTCAAATTAGGTAACAGACGTGAAGGTTTGGTAAACTGGGTATAAGCACACTGTAGGGTGATTAAATGCTTGTCTGAGGCATCCCACACCTAAGTAAACATGTTAATCTCTTTGGCAAGGAGATGTTAATTTTATGTTTGTAAGATGACAGTATTGGAGAAAAAAGGAAGTTTAATGCAGCAAAAGGGTGGATCTGAAAACAATTTATTTTAAGAGCAATATGACTTTTTTTTTTACAGATTTTTTTTACATTTTTGCAATTACTAGAACCACTAGAACCAGAAACAAAGTGAAGTATTCTAATATGTTCTGCAAGACAGGTTTTTGAATTCAGATTACCCTTTTCTAATGTATCACATTGACAAGTTTAATACTTGTTCCATACTCCTTTGAGTGGTTTTACTTCGGCTGGAACAGTGTTTCCCATCTTCTCAGCTGTTGACCCTCAAAATAACAGTTGAATAAGCTTATTAGGCAGAGTATAAAAGCTAGAAATAAAACATTTTATATAATTGCAACATAAATTAGAATAACAAGCTAAAATGTAATTTGCATCCACTCAGTATATTGTGTTGTGGTACTTTCTTATCAAACAGCACTTTAACAATAATAATTTTAATTTTTTTTGTTGCTGAAGCGTATCAACAGTGAATATGTATTTTTAAACCTCAAGAGTGTCTCAAGACAAACTCTGAGATTTGCCCAGCTGAAACCCCTTTACGTCTTGGGAAAACAAATGGTCTGCAGAAGATGGTATACCATTGAAGGGTGCAAGAAACTTTGCTTGGGGAACAACCATGAGAGTTTATCATCAACAATGTTTCTGCTTTTTAAAGTTGGGCACTGACAGAAAACAAAGAGAGTTTTTTGTTTTTTTCATTTGCTGCACAGAGAAAACCTCAATTAGGTTGTCATTGATTTTATAAAAGAGAGGAATAAGAAGATTTCTTTACCTTACCTGTTACTAAGATCACTCAATGTCTTTTCTAAATATCTTGAAGCCCCTGATAATTTACCTCAAGGGCTTCATGTTATGTGATCCAGCATACAGTATGAGTGATATGAGATGTTTCTTTGTGAAAGGCACAAAAGAAAAGGGCATGATAACAACATTGTTATAAAAAAAATAAGTTTTCAACTCTATTGTATTATTATTATTTACTAAGAATTAAATACTGTATGGTAGGTTAGTGTCTGTGGGTATAAATTCAACTCTGAGGATATTCTTATTTAAAGTTAACTTGTACCACAATGTAAACCTATCATTTTCAGTGCTGTTCAATTCCATTAAGTCTCAAACAGCAACCAGAAAGTCCTTAGCTGTACTCTTTGAACACATTTAACTAGCTTGGCCAACTTCAAGGTAAAGTGTTAATCAAGAAAAATATCCTCTAATAGGTCTGTATCTGAAAGTAAATAGGCAAGCAACAGGATAAGAAAACTATAATGCTTTGTGGCATTAGGCAGTGAACCAAATCAGAAGAGAAACAAAAACCAATACCTGTAAAGTTGTTAGCAGTGAGCAATTACACACCAGTCGGATCACAAGACCAGGAAAGAAAATAAACAGCAACAACTTCTGTGCTTTTATCAGAGTTAGTTTAAAAGACAATGAAATTAAAGCTGTTACTATTTGTGTAGATTGACAATTGCTTTATGCGATTAAGGTATTTTCTCTGTTAACTGAATTAAATAAACACCAAAGCAAAAAGTCTCTCTGTCATGTGGACCACTATGCATTTATTAGTCAAGGCCTCTTTTTGACAATGATGTTAACTTTGTCAGATGTCAATGTTTTTAAAAGTTAGCACAAATTAGAGGTCCTTTTAATGTGACATTAAGGAAACCTTCCAAAATATTAGCCCATCATCCATTACCACTCAAAAGCCTGGGGCTTTTCAAAGCCTGTGTAATGACTCCACACACATTTAATTAAATTCAACTAAATTTATTTGTAAAGCGCCAATTCACAAAACATGTAATTTCAGGGCACTTTACAGATTTAGTTAAAGCAGATCCTAAAGTCAGATTGGTTTAAAGTTTTTTATCTAAGGAAAAGCAGCTGATTGCATTGACTCACTGAGTTGACAGCAATCCCTCACACAAAGCATGTATGTAGCGACAGTAGAGAGGAAAACTAGCTTTTAAAGGAAAAAATAACCTCCAGCAAAACCAAGTTCAGTGTGAGCGGCCATCTGCCAAGGCTGACTGCGGTTCAAGGAGACAGAAGCAGACATACAGAAAGAAGCAGAGATACAAAAGGTGTCAATCAGCTCCACAGCTACGTACCTGTCCTGGAAACATACAGCCAGGTAGACGAGCACTGAGAACCAGTACTACTCTGAAAAACAGGCCAAGTTCCAACATCTATAAACAAGCTGCATTTTGGATCCACAAAGGAACACTCCTAGAGTTGAAAATCCTGCTTTTTGCAGCTGTTTAAAACCATCACTGCCCATATGTGTTTAGCCTTCTGTTTTTTGCAAAACCTTTCATTTACTGTAAATTCCCTCTTTTAAATTTCCCTATTAAGGAATATTGGATAAATGTTTTCAGTACCTCCAAGGATTATTTTTAGGTTACAAAACTGCTTTGACTGTACAGTACCTTGTGTGCAGAGAAAGGGTGAGAACAGGGATAGAATTGCAGAGTTGGCTCTGAAACCTCTTCCTTTTTTCACCCTTTTCTGCATATGCATGCTTCTAGATGCCTTTCACTTTGCTATTGGTACATATGAGTTGCCCAACCATTGTACAATAAAGGATATTTATTCTATTCTCTTTCATACATGGATCCTGTTGCTATGACCAGCTTGCCAACTTTTAAGAATATTATACAATGATAAATTTGTGAAAAGACTAGACATAGGGTGAAATAATACCACAATTTCTCTATGTTTGGGATACTTAGTTGAAATGGTGAAAAGAAATTAGCGACAAAGTAAAGGCTTGTTTAAAAAGATGGCTCTTGTGGCATGATTTAAACAACTTCAGTGATTTAGGGGGCAGAGCTGCTGATGGCTCAGTACCCCATGCTGGACATGCAAGCAGGGGGAATGCTAGATTCAGGTATGATAAGGATCTGCGAGTCTTGCTAGGACTATAAATGTGAAAGAGGTCAGTGAGATATCGGGTGAGAGGTGGTGGATGGCCTTGAAAGTGACAAGTAGTATTTCTGAAGTCAATTCAGCACCTCAATGGGAGCGGGAGGAGCAGCTGGAGAACAGGAGTGATGTTATTGGAAGATTGGGCTGTGATAATGATCCTGCTGCAAACTCAAACTGAACCAGTCAGAGTTTATGGATAGACAGTAGAGAATTGCAATATTCCAGATGGGACCAAGGAATTAACCGATATGGCAGTGTAGTCAGTAGTGAGGGGTGGATGCAGGAGGTTTATGTAGCATAGACAGATGAAGTCAGGCCCAGTTGCATAATTAATGTGGGACTTGAATGGCAGAGTACCACCAGCGGAGACAAAAAATCCACTTAAACTGAGTTTCAAGTTTGAAAAATTAATTCAGCTCACCTTCTTAATAATCAATGAAACTTTATAGTAATCAATCCTTTCTAAAAATGCTAACCGGTTTTTTGTTTGCTTCAACTTGTGTCCTGAAAATTAACCTTGGTTATCCTGGAGGCTGAAAAGCAACAAAGCTAGTGGTATGAATAATATTTGGCTTACCTTTATAGACATGTTTTCTTGGACTGGCATAACAAATCGTTATTTGCACTTGGAAAATAGTGTGTTGAGAATGGAGACCAACAAGAAAGGGGAAAAATTTTTACTATTTTGCCTCTGATGTGTTTTAGCAAAAAAAAAAAAAAAAAAATCTTCTTCAGAGGTGACTGCATTTTAAAGGAATAGGATTTTCTTGAGGCACTGCCTATAAGTTAGAGGATTACCAAGGACCAGGTGCTGGATACTCAGTGAGGTATGGGGACGTATGTTGATACCTGCAAAAGAGTGTATGTCTGTGTGGGTGTGAGGGATTAGGAGAGGGCAGAGCTTGTGCACAGCCTTGAAGAGTGTAAACAACCTTGTGTGCAGCACAGTACCTCGGGGCGTGAAAGTCTGATGGAGAGAGTGCTTACTGCGGGTAGATTCACATGTAGTTTCCTGAATTCATCATGACCCTGAGGCTTTATAAGCTTAAGGTCAGACTCAGGGTTACGGATTGTTGATTTCATTTTAAGAATGTTGATTTTAATTTACAAACTGAGTTAAACACATGCACATGATAGTCATAGTTTAACATATGTTTTCCTTATTGGATCAACAAGTCTTTACCCACTAAGCTCCAATTTCTTCAGTACCACAATGCATCATCACTCATTCAGTTATGTGCATGGAAAAGCTTATTGTCATCTTCTGTTTATAAACAACTCAATTCTGCATATTAAAACAAATAGATTAAAAGATTGACCCTCCAGGGGCAGCTCTCAGAACTTCGTCAGAGTAATGTGAGAAAAGAGGCATTTTTACTTTCCAGTTCATTAGGCAAGGAAATAAAAACGTAATAATTCTAATGCATATGAACAGACCTTTTTAAATTGAAAACAAAAAATCACAATGGAACAAAAAGTTCTAATGAAAATAAAATGTTTTGGAGTCCATTTTAAAACTAATATAAGATATATAAATCATAAAAATTTAATAATTTTTTAAGATGTATTGTGGCTTTTAGAATTCATTTAAAGTCAGTTTAGCAAAAACACCAGGAAAAAACATCTTTGCAAAGACTCAATAATATTCAAAGGTAGAGTAAAATAAAATTCATGACCATTTAAAATCGAAAGAGATGTGTTATTATATCAGGAAGAAAATTATAGACGTTCTCAATTATAATTCCTTCTTCGGAGCAACTCCCAGATGCATGAAGGTGCAACACTGATCTGTTCATAGAAATATTAATAATGATAAAATATGCATGTGGGAATGGCCATCAATAAGGCTTTTTAGAAAAAAAAGGTGGGCTTTGTCATCCCGAAGACGCTAGTGGTAGCTTGTAAGTGGGGTTGTTTATTGTGTCTTATACTAGTAGGGTTGGATGATCCAAGTGGAAAAAGCTGTCAATGCAAAGGCAAAATGTAAAAGAGCAACATTTTAGGTTTTCAATAAACAGTTTCTAAGATCTTTTCTAATAGGTGCTGTAAACTACTGTTGCCAACTTAGCAACTTTGTTGCTTTATTAACCAATTTTTCAGACCCACTCTGATGACCTTTTCTTTTCCAAAAAAAAAAACTAGCAACAAAGTTAGCGACATATTTCTTTGTTGTCGGAGACATATGCACACAACACAAAAGCACCATTCTGTCTGTGTTTACTGTGCTTAGCCATCTGCTATTGCTGCTGTAAGCCCCTGCCTCTTTTCAAAGCACTGCTGATATTACTCTACTTTGTGCTGGATGAAAGCATTACCAAATATGCAAATTTGGCAATAAAGTAATCTAGTAACATTTAGCCTCTTTATGAGGCCATTGGGGATTTTTCTTGATGGAGATCTGGCAAATGTGATTCTCATCAAGTACTTGGGTATGGCCAACATTGCATTTGGTACAAAAGCTGGTTATCCATTGAACCCCATGTTAACAAGCAAAAAGCTGGTTTAGTTCAAGATTTTTGCTGGCACCTATCCTGAACTTTTAGAATATTCATTGTATTGGTGTTTAAATATTCAATTCAATAGAAAAATGTTTTGTTGAACCCAAAGCTCTTTGTTAATTTTAAAACCTAGGTTGTTTTTTTTAACTAGTTTTTGTATAAGTTGATAGCTTCATCCAGAAAGGAAGACACTGTGTTGTTGTCTAACAGTCTTCTGAAGAGGATGCTCACTGTTATCCCTAATGTTATTTACTCTATGAATATGAAAATTTTTTTGTGAAATCCTCATCATCTCCTGAGTTTCTGGAGGAGTTCCCAGAACAGACCCTGATATCTGTCAGGTAGTCTTTGATCCAGGTGATTATTGATGCCTCCACGTGAGTCTTTTTGAGTTTCTGGCAAATTAAATAAGGCTAAATAGTGTTAAATACACTGCAGAAATCAAAGAACACGGTCCTGACAGTGTTGTCTGCCTTGTCTAAACGTTTTTTGCTTTGTTCAAATGGTTTGTTGAAGCAGGTGTATGATGGCATCTTAAAGTCCAACTCCATGCTGATAAGCAAACTTAATGGTGATAGGGAAAAAAACCTCTCTTAATCAGAATGAAATTTCTTTCAGATCGGACCGAGTCAGATTAAAATCTTCTGTCTGACATGTCTAAATTTTTTATCTGATCAGGCCTTTAATCCAATTATTTGTATCCCTGTAAAAGTAACTATTGAGGATTGGTGGCTATATTTTTTTGATACCTGAACAAGGCAGGAGGTCTTTCACATCAATGGAACTATGTCCTGGATCAGGCTAAGGCAGAAGATGTGTTTTAAAATCCCAAAGAGTTCCTCTGCAGTTCGGGACTCTGGGGCTGACACCATGTGGAGCTAGAGCCTTATAGGAATTCAGTCCAGCAACGGCTGGTGGAGTTTTCCCCAAGGGGGTCTATAAATTCATAATAGATGTATACAAAAAACAAATCAAACATACAGTATACTAAGTTCTCACACCAGTATATTTATATGAATGCCAACAAAAATCATAATAAAAACACTTTATGAAAGCAAAACATAATTTAATGTACAGGTTAATTGTTTGTACATACATCTTGCTCTTCTGAGGCTTTGTGAAAGCAAATTTGTGAGTAGATTAAATTGTCATTAAATTGTCCAATATGGTGTCAGAAACCTAGAAAAAATATGTACCAGTTTAATAATGGAGAAGATATTGTTCAGCTTTATATTTTTTTGATATATTAAAAATTATTTATTTTCTGAGAATTTTTTTTTTTTAAGAACAACTATGCAAAATAACAAACATGTAGAAAAAGTACACTATATTATATTATTTTCCATGTGAATCCTAGATTGTTCATTCTTCCTTGCCTTTTCTAAAAAGTGCTTTAGCTCAGTCCTACCTGTCTTTATCCATGCTGGGTCAGATCCTGACATTTGAAAAAGTAGGCAGGGAAAGCAGAAAAAAGTGTTAGCCTCGCTACATGCACTTAGCCAAGCCTTCTTGCTAAATCAGGTCCTGCAAAAGGAAATTTTTTGCACCATTTCTCTCTCTCTCTTTCTCCCCGATGTCTCAAAATCCAGTGACTCCACCTGTCAATCACCCACAACACGTCTTCGCTGTGGTGAGCAAATGCACTTCCTGTCTCCTCAGTTCGCAGCTTAGCTGCGCTCTGAGCTCTCCTATACCTTTGTATTGCAGAGGAGCTACTGCACATGTACAACTTTAAACGAGAGTCTATGGGCAAAGATTTTTAAGAAATATTTCACTAGGTATTTTATTACATCTAAAGATTAAATATTTTTCTTGCACATCTAAAAAATATATATTAATATATTACGAAATATTTAAAATTTGAATTTAAAATTAAATTATAGAAAAAAAAACATTTTTTTTCTTATGTCACAATCAGGGTCATTGGGTGGGTGGAGCGATGCCCTAGCACCCTCTATTGGCCAGCCGCTACTGATTCAGTCTCTTGTGCCCTCTCTGATTGACTTCTAGAGACAGACTAGACAGGTGGAAGGGGGAGGGAGAAGAACCGTTCTTAAATTAGGTTGAATACAAGCACATATAAGCAGGATGGCCCATGGCCAAGATGGAAGATGAAAGATTTGGGTTGCATGAGGGAAGCCTTCAGTCAAAGGACCATGTGATGTCCATTTAAATGTGGACAGGCGAGAATGCTGAGCTTTTTACCAAACTGACTCTCTTGAAAAATTTTACGTTTTTTGGCTCTGTCCATTGTTCCTTCCCCTTTGCTTAAAATTTGCAGTCTTCATTGTCCCTAACCACACACCTTTGATATTGTGCTGTTGGAGCTTCTACTGAATTAGTAGGAAATTGTGAGTACAGCTTGATTGGATGTGGTTCTACTCTAATACACATTGACTAGCAAAGTTTAATAAAATAGCTTCCTTATCTCATAATATAAAGTAGAAAGTTAATGATTGTATGCAACTTAAGGCCCAGTCCCAATTCACCTCATACCTACAACCACTAACCTTCACCCACATCAACACTACCTCAAATTGAATCTATTATGGTTAGGGCTTCATAATCTTCCATAAGATGGGACAAAAGAATAGGCAGTGGTGTCAAAAGTACACACATTTGTTACTTAAGTAGAAGTACAGTATAGATACTGCAGTTTAAAAAACCTCTGGTAAAAGTTGAAGTATCAACTTGTCCTCTTTACTCAAGTAAAAGTGAAAAAGTGTGTGCTCCAAAAACTTCTTAAAGTATAAAGTAATCTTAAAAAAAAAAAAGCCAGATACCACTATATGAATTGAAAGCTCAATTTTTTTGACTATTTCGAAAATGAGATAGGGCCAAGGATGAGGGAGGTCTTGTTGGTCACCATCTCCCGACCAAACTATTGGTACTTCAACAGACCAGGAAGCAGATTTCTCATCTCCATCAGAAACCCGACATCTGCTGGATGCTGATTTTTTTTTAATACGTCATATTAAATTAAGCGTTCATTTCTGCATGTTCTGCTCCAATGAATTTAATGATAATATCGCGCATACTCTCTTAAACCTCAGAGGATAAGTCAGAGCGCAGCAGTACAGGAGGACCAGCGGAGGCTGTAGGCTTTGCTTTGCGCAGGAGGTCTGGAGCGCTGCGGGGCGGAGCGGTGTGGGCCAGAGGTTGGGTCCGGATTAGCCAGCAGGTGGGTCCGGATCTTAACCGCGGTTTGCTAATCCGTGACCGCTGCATTAAACTGAAGCCAAAACTAACGAGAAACGTTTGTTTTAAAAAAGTAAGAAAGATACTTGTGTGAAAATGTTATGAGTAGAAGTCAGAAGTAGGAAGAAAAATAAGTAATGGAGTAAAGTATAGATAACTAAAAAGTGCACTTAAGTACAGTACCAGTATTTGTACTTCGTTACTTGACACCTCTGGGAATAGGAATGCCATGTTGATGCTCAGGTATGTTTTTTTGCCTTTGCACGCACATCGAACGATAAGACAAGGCTTTTTAAAATCAAAATGTAAGATAGAGAATATAATGTTGACAAGGGAGGAAATAGAAAATGTTCTTAAAAGGTTTGAGCGCAGGTTTTAAAAAACTGTTTAAATGCAGCCGTAGAAGGACTGTTTCCTTCCTTTAAGTGCTGTGTCCACCCGGTGGCCTTATCCTACCAACAGCCATACCGCTTTGATCCTCTGCATCTAGCCTCGATAGCTAGCCTAGGCCAGCCTTAGCCTCTCCTAGCTCTGCTCTTTTTTCTCCGACGAGTTTCCCTGCTCTCCTCCTGAACCAGCACTGGCAACCCCCCAAACCCTCCCAGCTCTGGTGTGCTGTTTTCTTGGCAGGTTCCTCTGACCTCAAGCATTGGTTACTTAGCTACAGGGCTGAGGGGGTCCCGGCTGGCCACTTCAGCTCTGTTCTGGTTCTCTCACTGCTGTGTTCTCGCTGCATCCTGCTGCTCCTGTCTAAAATCCAGAGCGCCACCTTGCCTTTGCTCTGTTGTTCGGGAGAATCTGATGAATCCATGGACGCCAAAGGCAAATGTTTTATTTGGCTTTCAAAACTAATAAAAAAGAAACTGCAAGTTGCTCTGTAGGATCCCTGTACTTCATGTTTTCATGAAGAAAAAAAAGGAAGTGGTTTTGCAAATTTTAATCATTAACAACAGCTCTGTCAAGGGGAATGGTCTGAAATTATAGCAAACTACTCTTAGAAATAGTTGAATTGTTAAAGGCAATTCTACCTGACACTCAAGAATTCTTTAAACTTCTGGCTTTGAAGAAAGAAATACAATAAAATCTCTAAAACAAATTGTTGTAATTTAACTAACCAAAATAGGGAAACCATTTAATTTACAACATAACTATAATTTTGTGTATAAACTTCTGATTTCAACTTTTGTCATAGTGTAGCATCAATTTGTCCCAAAAAAAAGCAAAAACTTGAATATCTTGAGAAGGTTTTTACAGTTTTGATATGGGAGGCTATGCTGCCTTTACTAATCTTATTTTACATCATCTTTTTTGAAGCAGAATTCCAACTAATAACTTACAATATCTGTATTTAACTAAATGTAGTAGATAGTTGGCCTTGCATTTATTTAACAGTCCTTTTTACTTAACATCGAAGCTGACAGCTGTGTTCTACAACAACTGGAAAAGAAAATCCTAGGTAAATACATTTTTTTTCTGTTTGGAAATATATTCATGGAACCTGGTGCCGAGTAGTATACTGACATGTTTGTTTTAAATTTACATACAAACACAAAGACTTCATGAAGCCGTTACCCTCTCACACCTTGATTTTGCCAGAAAGTACTGTGATGGCTGCTTTTGCCCCAAGGCTATTGTTGGATCCTTTATGCATAGCCCAAATAACACTCTCTTCACAAGGCATACTTTTGCAGACAAGAACAGATTTGTACACTGAGATGAAAACCATTCAGTATACACTGAGGCAGAAACACAAACAATGTCTGCTTTTCTTGGCTGAGTGGTTCCATCGTCCTATTCTGGAGATAGAGACGTTCAATAAACAATTTTTGGTTTTGTATCATTGCTCTATTCAAAACAAACTGATGAAATTAGCTTAAAAAGAGCGTAAAAACACAAAAATCAGAATAGTTTTTTTAGATATGAAGAAAAAACAACTTTACTTTCATTATCTTACAAAAAATGTTATATAGAGAGACACTTTACTTCAATTCAGCTATAAATCTTTTTTCCAGTTCACATATTGTGAGTTCAGAATGATTGTATGGATTTCATGCTACATTAGTAAATGTATTTTTGTTTTGCACAGCTTGAAACATGCACAGCACAAAACTCGAAGTGTTAAATTTGTCAGTGTAAATCAAAACTCATCTTTATGTCTACAGGTTTTTTATAACATAAAAATAGGACTCAAATTAAACTGAAAATCTTATAGCCATAAAACATTGACCACATTCAGTAATTATGAAAACTGTATATGCACACCACATGAGCCCTAGGCACTGGACTGTTGTGTGAGTCTCTTCTATCCGGATTACCTAAAACAATGCCAATAATTTTGTCTTAATGAATTCCCTCTTCCCTTCAGTTTAAAGGTCCTATATAGATGATAATGGTGGTTGGGATGCAGAAAGAATTGAAATTGTTAAGAACCTTACTGAAAGAACTGGGCTTAGAAAATTTGTCTGCAATTGTACCAAACCAAAAGGCAACTAATAAACTGAAAACTGCTGCTTTAGGATTAAATGATTGTTAAAAGATTAAAAAGTGTATTTATTTGTTTCTCAATAAATTACACCTCAGGTTTGTTGTATCATTTGCTGTCTCTGTGCTTTCACTGTATTTTTAGGGTTGTAATGTGTATTCGGCATTGCTGCTCTATCTGATTCAACCTTATAGATTCATAATGCTCAAAATTATACAATATAATGTCAAGAGTAAATAAGAAATGTAAGGACGTACAAATGTCTCATATTTACTTTATTAAGATTATTTTAAAAACAAAGAATTTTGGTAAAGAAAGACAAACATTTACTAATTATTACCAAGGTTTATTCTCATCAAATTAATCATATTGAAAAGGTAAAAGGCTGCCCACTTGAGCACAAAAATAACACTGCAGGGTTAAACACAAGTGGATGAACTGACAGGCTGTTTAATTTCACCGTTGTGACAAATACAAAGGTTGCTTTAACCCGGGCAGCTTCCATGTTCCATGTCATATCAAAACATGTACGTCAGTAATAAAAATAAAGGCTGGACAGCCCACTGATAACAGCATGCTGAATAGTATTCCAGGATGCACTCAATAGTGAGACATCCTGTCATCAAATTCAGACGTGACATCGCCACCACACAGTCTAGAGAATATACAATGAGCAAAGTATAATGTCAGTTTATACATATTTGGTATGTTTTTGGCTCACAGAGGAATTTAGAGGGAAAAGGTCAAACAGGGTGAGCCTGACTGCATTTGATGTGACATGCATCATCTCAAATAAGTGGAAAAAGTCAAATTCATACATTTAAAAAATAAAATACCTACAGTATTGTGCCTTGTTTTTCGGAACTTGCTCCAAATAACAAATCAGACTAAAGATGATTTTAAGAAAGGCTATAATACCATACCTACATACACAAAAAATACATATAAACATAACAGACAAGTTATTCTCTAACCATATTGCACAAATTCTCAAGTGGCAATTTGTACTGACCCTCTTTGTTCTGTCTTAACATAAGAAGACAATTAGAAATAAGAAAGTAAATGCACTTACATATAAAAGAGGAAAATATGCTACACATATCCCAAAACCTGTAGGTTTGGAACATGTCAGAATATAGCTAAACAAGAACAAATAAAACAGGGTATTTTCATATAGCCAATAATATGGATTTTATTTCAACCAAAAAAAAAAAAAAAAACCTAAACTAAGTTCAGAAGCAATTGAAAAGACACAATGATGCTTCTGTCTGAATGGTCTATTCAAAACTGACTTACACTAGTAATGAAAAGATACATTCAGTCGTTAACTTGAAACACATTTATGCATCTATTCTTCAGTTTTGGAAAAGCAATTTCATTGTACTTTTAACTTAATATTCAAAGTTTTCATACCAGAATATCAACCATCTGCTTTTCTGTATACCTGTACAATAACCTTTATTCTAATCAAAAGGAGATACTTTGAAACTATATGCCTATAGAAAAGGGGACTGCATTGTAAAAGGGACAAATACCTTTTCATTAGGCAAATAAGTCTAAAGAAATGGAAGGTTACCTTATAACAGACATCAAGGTTGTCACAGTTTTCCGAACAAATTTTGAATGGAGCGATGATGCATAAAGGTGTAGTAGAGTTCAAAGAAAGCATTTTAAACTCAAATGACTGCAAAACAGAAAGGATAAGCATGGGCTGGCTATATTCTGAATAAAAGCTAAATGAATATAAAGAAAAGGGGATATTTAAAAAAAAAAAAGTCATATCTTAGTATTTAAATCTGTACAGAAAAATACAATCACCAAATCTTATTATATATTTAATTGAATATATAAAGGTCTGTTCCACAGACATAAAACATGTACAGCAAATTTGTAGGTGATGTAAAGACCTGGTTTTCTCTGTCATAGTTGCAAAGGAAATTGAACTAAAATTTAACGCAGATGCTATTTGGAAGGCAAAATCCTCATGACAAATAAAGGTGAATGGGTGCTAGTTATTAACAAGCAAATGTGTGATTGCTGGAAATTGATTTGCAGTAATTTGGTGAAGGATTATTAATGTATTACTTAGCTCTGGTTATAGAGCTACATCTTAATAAAAGGGTTCTCTGCAATTAACTTGAAGCATTCGCCGATCATGTAAATACAAAAAAAAATCCATTTTAGTCTCCAATAAATTTCTTCTTTTATAATTACTTGGATAGTTTTGTTAGATTACTAGTAGATGAAGCACATCAAGTCTAATATGAAATGAAGGCTTAGGGAAAACAATATGATGACACTTATTTATCCACTGGATAACAAGATAATGACACCATGTTTATTTTGTGAGCTACAAATGACCCACAGGGCCACTTAAGGGTTAATATTAGGTAGCAAGAAATTAAAGTAAATCAAAAAAGAATAAAGAAAAACAATAACTTCACTACAGAAATCTAGTTTTAAGTCTTACCTTAGCTCCAGACTTCTACTAACTTAGAGGTAGCTATCAAACCATGATCCTAGGACTCCTAATTGATCAAAAATTATAAAAGGAAGTATTCCATTTTTTATTCTGAAATGCCAAGGCAAACAAATTCAATCTCAGTGATGTTGTGGACAAATTTCTCTGAATCAACTTTGCACAAAATCCAAAAAAACGTTTTTTTTTTTTATTTTTCAAAAGACATCTATTCATGTGTTTTTCAAAGCCTGTCTTTGGACCAGTTTGACTCTTGGATAACTATTATTGTGCTCCCATCACACAAGCACAATTCATTGGAAAGAATGCAGCGAATTTCCTGTTAGCTCTTGTGGGGATATGGTTTGTTTTTCCTGTTGCTTGGAGCCAATTCTTGTTTTTTTTTTTTTTTTTGGTTTGGCCTCTGTAACATCCTGTCTGAGGAATTTAAACGTACAGAGACTGCAAAGGAAAACATTACAAGCCTTAAACTTTGATAACTCACCCTTTATTCTTTTCCATATCTAACTACAAACTCCCAGATCAATTTTAGACATAGTATGTCAAAAACCACCTGCTGTGTTTGTTGAAACCACAACTTTAACAGGACAGGGTATAAGGGAATTATTTTTTAAGTACTGGCACAAAAAACAAACCCCATCAAGATAATATAGCAGTACTGGTGTCCCTGCCAGGTAAACCCGCAATGTTTTCATGCCATGCTGCTGGTCGGTGTGCTCTGGGTGCTTCCGATGCTTGCATTTGCGCTGCTATTCTCAGAGGGAGATGGGTTAGATGAAACAGGCTGTCGTTTTGCACTTGAACAGGGACATCCTGGGAAAAAAAAAGGTACAGGCTGATAAGATCCTTGCCACGGGCAAAGCTAAAATAAAATGATAAAGAGCTGTTAACATTTCTCACCAGGAAAATTGACAGCTGTTGATCTCATACCCAGTCCAGCTGGGTATCCTGAATAAAACACAAATAGACCATTTTAACACTATACTAATCAGTTTGGTCATTTCATAGTAGAAACACTGTATCCATTAAAGGAAAGAATGACTGTTAACATCAGTGAAATGTAAGCATAAAAAAGCAACTTTAACACTAAAAAAAGATCAGTTATGAGTAATATTTTAACCTTCTGAGGAAGGTGCACTGATAATGTTTTCAGTCAATAAACTGAATGATGTTCCACTTGATTTATTCTGGTCTTTGGGACAATAAGTAATTTCAGTTGATGACTGATTGTCTAAGTGGTTCATATAAGGGTATTTAAGTGTATTAATTCTATTTTGGCACAATAGTATTATGGAACCTACTTTTTAAAATCTTTTTCCAAAGACCGTTTGTGTTTTTGAAAGGACAGTTGAGATATGATACATTTTCCTTGTGTTCCATCATCTGTACTAAGTTAGAGAAGAATCTTGTTAAGCTATTTGATATTATTAAAAACTAACTTAGAGACAGTAAGGGATTGTAGTGATGTGGCAACAAAGTAATGTAGAGACGTGTCTCATCAGCATACACATGGTGGGAAATGTTGCAAAGCATATTTTTTCAAGCTAGGTAGAGAGATAATGGAATGAATAAAATGGACCTAAGAATTAGGCAGATGAATCCCTACATGTAATCTGGTTTTGCTCAGTTGATAATTTGGAAATCTCTTAAAACAGAACATGCATTTACCTGTTTTAATCTTGATAAACCACAGGGCTCCAATAAGTAACACTCCAATCAGGAACCCTCCAAAAGCGATGCCAAGAACACCGGACAGGCCAAAATCAAAGCATGGCTGGTCTGAAATGTTAATAAAACAAAACAAAAAATAAAGCAAGGAAAGCTTTGGTTAAAGGTTTGTAAAGGAAATTATCTTCACTGTCATTATAAGATCAAATATAATCCAATTTTTACACATACATTTTTCATAAAATGTGCTGGTAAAGTTGTATCTGATGTGATTCCCTCAAAATAAAGTTAGAAGAGTATTACAGTTGGCTTTTCATAAAGTTATAAAACTGCACCCAAAAACGGATTGGTCAATACAACCAAAAATGTTGAATTTTACTAATCTGGTTGGTAATCTTTTGGTTTAAGCAACCAATCTCTTCTGGTAGTGTTTTAACCAACCTATATTGGAATAAGGGCAAGCCAATACAAATTGGTACTTTGACCAAAATATTGGTTAATTAGTTTAACAACATTGAACATCAGAACCAGGGCTTGAACCTTTAACCCTACAGTTTCAGGGCAACGTGCAACCTGCATCCAACACTATTGTTACTGCTAGTCTGGAGTTTAAAACTAGTTAATGCTGATGTTATGACAGAGGTTAAAGCAAAGATGTCCATGCTACATTTACATATCAATGTAATCGTTCTATAGGTCAATCACTATTGCATACTATTACACACTATCAGTTACCATTTTCAGTGGCTGTCGGTTAACCAATTAAATTGGTCGATCCAAAAGCAATGGTTTTGTCAGTATCTGACCAATATATTGGGCATTTTAAAAAAATTTGTTTAATTAACTAAATTGGTTGTTTTTTCCAACTAATCCATTCTTAGAGTGTGAATTCACAGTGTATCCTATGTTTACATGTATGCATAAAAAGCTTACTTAGGTCTAAATATAAATAAAAAATAAGGGCTTAAGTAAAACATCACATCTTGTCTAAAGTTTGCCTGTGTTTTGCTTCCGATACCCTCTGTATTTTCTGAATTTTGCATATACACTGAGATCCATGGTGGGAAATTCAAAGTGTCCTGCTGTGTTATGATCAGGCACATTACTGTAGCATATCCCTTTA
>NW_015150476.1:460624-483545 GCF_000732505.1 Cyprinodon variegatus | reverse complement strand
TGGGAAATTCAAAGTGTCCTGCTGTGTTATGATCAGGCACATTACTGTAGCATATCCCTTTACTAATTTTTCTTACATGTTAAAGGGAAGGCAACATTTTTGAGAGAACATTTTATTTACAAGACTATTTAAAGTGCTGTACATGAATAGAACATAAATAAAAAAGTAAATCACAATGCCATAACAAAGACAAGTAAAGAAGTCAAAAGACTAATGTTGCATCAATGTTGAATGATTACCCCATATGCCCCATTTACACTACCCCTCTGAAACCAATCCGTACCGCGTTCGGACCAAGCTTGGATCAGTTACTGGAACCGTGCCGACCTTGGCAGCTTATGACCATTTACACATCATGCTGACACGGCTCCCTGCCTCCTATCGGCGGTCCACGACAGTAGAGCTCTTAAGGCGGGAATTACTCAAACAAAAATGGCGCCCCCATAACATTCAGTAACGTATCTGCCTCCTCCGACCAAATTAATCAAAAAGCCGGATACGGTGGAAAACCCGCAAAATGAGTCAGATGACTGTAAATAGGAGATGACATGGTCTGCTCATGCGCTCTTTGTTATCAGAGAACCGAGCCAGAACTGAACCGGTTCCAAGCCCTACTGTTGAACTAGTACTAGATTTAGCACGGTTCGGTTGTGTCTGGCATGGTTTAGTTCAGTTGCGTTCCATTTACACTCAACAGTTATCTCAGTTACAGTGCTCGGGCTGTTCTCGGCACGGTTTCAAAAGGGTAGTGTAAATGGGGATATAGTGGTCATATAATTATTTGGTAAAATATAGTATGTTGTAAACCGGGTTCTGTCAGTTTATGAATCCACAGGTGAGTAAAAGGCTTAGACAAACAGAAGCTATACATGTTTATCTGTGAAGTGTAGTTCTTTTTTTAACAAATTAATAAGAGTTCATCTGAACTAACACTATATCATAAACTAAGAACTTATTGCAAGGCTCGAACTCAGTGCCTTACATTATATTAAAAAAAATAATGTTTGAAATACATAAAAGAGGATATTCATCCAATTAATAAAATAGTTAAAGTAGTTGTATTTTTTGTAACACTTGTGAGTAACACTAGCCATCCGCCTAAACCACCTCCTTCATTTGGGAGGTCAATTACTACCTTAAAAAAAAAAAAAAAAAAACATCTATAACCTGATTGCCAGCCACTAGTAGAAATTTTTGTTTAGCTAAAGCCAACATTTGAATTGGCATTTTTCATTAAGGCATTAGATGTTTCTTGGATAATTTTGGTTAAACAGCATCACAAAAAAAAACAATGAGCTGGTGTCCGTCACCCTATGAGAGGTCCAGGACAAAGTTGGGAAGAAGATTAGAGATGAAAAATATGGCACTACTGAAAATGTATTAGGACATTACTCTCCATCCATATTGACAAGCTGAGCAACAATACCTTTCTTTACAGAGTCCACCAAAAGGACCATGAGACCTGTAAACCACCTTCAGAAATCTAAAGGTAAGGTAGGAGTATCTGTTAAGCTTTTTTTCATGTGCTTCACAAAACTCATTTTGATTGAAGAGGACCAAGATCGAAACCACCGATAACAGAGGAGGGAAAAAATATGTTCAGATTAGTTCAACAATAAACACCTTGACCTTGTAAAACAGAATGTGTATCAAAAAACTAACATCATCCTAGCCTTAAACAGTTTCACTTTAAAAACAGGTTTTGGGAGCATGATGATTTTTTGTGATACCGTTAAATGGAAAACTTAGAAGTCTACATCTCTAACATATTTTAATCAAAATTCAGAACTAAGACTCGATGCTGGATCTACCAAATGCTCTATACAGTATGTGCCCATCTGAGCCTGCACACTTTGTAGGGGTAAAAGGCTCTTAGATATATTCATTCCAAAAGACTTGTATCTGTAACTGCAACATATTAGAAAATATTGACCACTTTAATCTGTGTAGGAAAAAAGAAATATCTTAGATGTCCCTGCATCCTTTTGTGACCATATGATTTCAATTTGACGATGTTAACATTGAGAAATGTTTGGTTTTTCATATGCTATTGTGTCTGACTGAGAGGAATTGATTGTAAAATTGTAATTTACAACAGCACCATGTAAGCTGTCAGAAATCTTCAGCAAAACAGGGCCACTAGTCTTGTTCTGTATTGTATGAAAATCGAGACGGTGGAAACAGATGTTTTTTTTTTTCTCTCTACTTGCAGTGCTGCGTAGAGATCTTCTGCAAAGCAAGCAGAACATTTCTAAGAAACTAATCATCACCTGTGCATGAGTTTCTCTCACCTCCCTCTGCCCGCCTCCTGTTTCCTGCTGGAACAAGCTAAGTAAAGTTTTGCGATAGATTTCATATAACACAGCTCACATGCACTGATATAGCCTTGAGGGGGGTACACAGGGGAAAGAGAAAAAGGTTTTTTGAGAAAACATACCTCTACCCAACACACCAGGTGCATTTAAAATAAGATAGTGTGGAAATATGCTGGAGTGAGCAGATATCATTCTTTTCATTAGCAGATATATATCAATAATATTTGCACTCTTATAGAATATGCAAACATAAACGCTAAGAGTCAATCTTAAATTACTCAGGGCACTGAAACGGGGACATCTGGTGGCCTTTTATACGGACTGCAGTCCAACGCTATCAGGCTGCAAAGAAACATTCTTTGACCATGAAAGGGGAAAGAGCATCACAGCATCTTAAGGGGGCCTTCCTAAGAGACTTGTTTTCTCCAGTCATTGGCTCTGCTAGTTTGTATAAGCAATCCTTTGACAGCAAAGCTGAATAAACAGCGGCAGGAAACAGAAGCTGCCGTGCAGGTGGGGAGGTATGGAGAGACAGCAGGCCTGCATCATGACTCCCTGCCCCAGTATAAAAATGAGCAAACAGGAAGGATTGCTGAATAGCACACTCAGTCCTGCTTGATAAAGGCTTGAAGAACAATGCTGCCTGATGCCTTATGCTTATTTATACCTCTTATTCTATCTTCATCACTAAGCTTGTCAGATTTACACAGTTTAAAGAAAAAAAAGCAGTTTTTCTCTGACATACCTTCATTTATACAGGGAAACCAAGATTATTGATTGTTATTAATTTTAAGTAAACAAAAAAAAGGACATATAGACCTAAATTGTTGTATGTGAGTAAATTAAATGGTGGCACATGCGTTTTGCAATCACAGGATGTTAATTACTTATTTCATGTTGGAATCCCACACATCTATAAATTGTTTGTTACGATATATTTTTACATTAACAATAAGATATTTTTCAATAGACCAAAAGGCGTGGAAGCTCAAAGTACACATGGATGTTTTGTAACAATCAAAACCTTGTGTATGGCTTACAAACTGTTCTGTAGCTCAACATTACTTTGATGATTAAATGTTGATTCACTATAGAACCCAAGCCTTTTTCACCATCACAATGGTAAAGAAGCTAGTATGAGTTCCAGTGCAACACTGACATTAAAGCAACAGGTTTTCCACTGAAACAACAAGACAAAGATGGGAGTATATTGTACGCTAAAGTTTTATGTATAAAGCCAGATATTGTCTGACACAAAATGATATTCATAGATGAAACGTATCACTAACTAAATGTTGTGGTATTTTATTGAACTGAAAAAAAGCAGTGTCAAAAAAATTATTACGTTAATTAAGTTTCAGACTTGCGAAATGTATCAGAAAATGACTTTTTGTTAAAAACAAAAAGGTCAAGTGTTCAAAAAACAGCTAAATTACAAGTTCAGTGCTGTTTTTAGAGATTTATCGAGTAAAAAAAAATTTTATCTCTTATTTTACAAAATATATATTAGTGAGTCCAACCTGTCGATTGGTTTTTCAATAATATAGTCAGACTTTTTGAAAACAAAGCATTTTACCCCCCGCCAGCTGCTTTTTCTCCTGAGAGCTGTTATGTGTAACTGTGGCCACGAGGTCAACCTGCAGACCTTCCTAAAGGACAAGGCCCGCCCTACAACCATTCACTGGCCTCACTGAATATCCTGTGTTCACTGCTATGACAACCTCCCGGGCAGTATCCAGTGTGTGCTGTAAGAAACTATAATAAAAATTTAAAGCAGGCAGCACAGGTCAGTTACCGACTGACTGATTAGTAGTTAATTTCTGTAGGCATGAAAGGTAATATACAGGTTGTAGTTCTTTGTATGATAGTTTGATAAGTTTATCATTTGAGATTAGCTGAGTAACTTTTTCTTTTTGGATTAGAATTTTCTGAAAATGAACTCAGGGTATTATATTAAAAAAAAAAAAAAAAAAAAAGATTACTGACCTGGTGGTTGGCATGACTGTATTACTTCCAGATTCCTCTTCACTCGTTCTACTCCCAAACAATGCTGTGGGTTATATAAAAAGAACAAATGAAACCAAGTAAAAAAAAATGTGAAATTTGCAGAAATGAAAAAATCATTAACGATAACAATAATGATAAATATATGTAAAAAGTGTACATATAGGTTTTTTTTTTCAAATTCAAAACATACTGAGCTATTAATGTAATGAGAGATATTAATGTAACTGAAACAGAACTGTGTTAAGTAACAAGATTTTTGTAAAAAAAAAATAAAAATTGATAAATAAATAAAAAGAGGCTAAATCATAGAACATATAAGTTCTCACGCAAAAAAAAAGAAAAAAAGAAAACAAAACACCCTGGATGGAAGGGAACAGTGAAGACTAGGACTATTTCTTTGCTAAAGAAGATTCCATTAATAACATTTGGAGCGTGACCCAAATCAAATGATTGTTGTCCATGACTGGTGACCAGCTGGTGGCAAACAACAATTCATTCTTTCTCAGATCAGTGAACACACCATACTAAGCATTAATAACTTGTGCTGACAACGTCACAACATGGATATAAAGCAGACTCAATGATAGTTATTTTTAGCATGGGCGGTGTGTTTAAAACAAATGCGGCGAAAGCAGGAAGATGTTGGAAGACATACTGAGACATGACTGCATTTTATCCGGCCAGAAAAAAGCAAAATAGACACGTTTTTGTTTTTTTTTGAGTTATCAACCACTGTCTGTCAAAAAAAAACAAAAAAACGATAATTCGTATTAAGTTGGATGCCTTTCTTACAGTAAGTGCTTGCTTTAGATGAGTGCTTACTTTAAAAAATTCCTTATCAAAAAAGGAAAGCTTTAATAAAGAAAATATATTTTTTGCAGGGAGTTGCTTTTTTTTTCAAATATTGATTTAGGAAAGCAGAAAATCCATTTTTGGAAAGGGAGAGGCTCTACAAAGACACCAGGTTGGAAACCAGACATAAAAAGGCAGTATGTTCATACCTAATCTCCTGTGGTAGATAGTTACAAGTTTAATACCAATGGAAATAAATTTAAGGGAGTTTCTATAATATGAACAACGTGACCAAGCAAGCGGTTTACATGTCATACCTACTGTAAGGGGTCGGGCTTTCAGGAGCAAATAAATCGGAAGCAACCAGAAAAAATAAATATAGATACAGCTTAGAATAGCTCATGATCTCAGATAAGTAACATCCCCTAAAAATGTGGAGTCATTGTGAAAACATGGCTGCCAGCAACAGCAGCTTAGTTAGTACATATTGATGATATGACAGAAACCAAAGGCACCCTGGTGTGTGCATAGTGATTTACTGTCAGCCTGGATTCCAACATGTGCAGCAAATGTCACTGGGCAGTGCTTCATATTACTTGGATAATAACCCTAGACAAACCGTAAACTGTAAAACCAAACTGGGGATAAAGTGAACGGACAAGGGTAGCTACAATTTAAATAGCATGTTTGGAGTTTTATAAAGCTACATTTCATTTGCAATGTTAAAAATCAAAAAGGCCTAAAAAGAGAATAATCCTTCCTTCTATCATATGTGGATTATTCTTAACATTAGAATACTCCTCAACTGAAAATGAGAATATTTCTCCTTAGGTTACATTTCCTTTGGAATTTCTTTTAATAATGATGCATTGTATGTAAAATCTCAGACTCCAAGGTTTCAGAGGGAAATCAATTAGATTTAAGAAATCTCTTAGTCAAGTACCCACCGGACCGAAGCAGACGTTAACAGAGCATTCGAGATCCCACGTTGTGGATGTCACCTCTTGTAGCTGATCCAAGGAGAAGCTGAGACGAGCACTGTTGTGACAGGAGTCTACAGAGCAGGCCTCTAGAATGAAAGGGAGCTCTCTCCTTACAGAGCAGGAGGCCTTGGAGCACATGATGCAGCTATTCACCTTGAGGGTCAATTTTATATCCCCTATAGCATGTCCAGATATCTGCAAGGAAAAGAAAGGATGTTAAGTAAACTGAAAGGGGGAAAAATCACTCATATGGGCAAAAGAGGACTACAGTATTTTATACTGCTAGCAGCAACGTTGTCTACTCTCTGAAAAATGATTAGTAGATTAATAAAACCATTCTTTGTCATATTGAGTTAATATAATTCTGTATCTGGGCTGTTTCCTTTTTTTGTCTTAAATGTGCCGTTTTTAACAACTACACCATGTTGTTGTTTTCTGAGTTTGGAATATTTTTTTTTTCTTTTTAGTATAATCTTTTAGATTTTGATTTTCTGTTTTTTTCATAGCTTTTCTAGTCCAGTGTATACCTGTATGTGTTCAGTTAACCAATTGTTTGCCACTGACACACCTGAATTTCCTCACTTTGAAACAACAAAACTTATTTCTACTTTTAAAAAGTCACCTTACCAACAGAACATTAACCACCATCTATCATCATGATCCATTTTATCTGCTTCCATTAAAAGCATAGCAATGTGGTGTTAAACTATTTGTTGCATTTCTACTGAACTGCTTTTAATTTGCTGACGCAAAACCTTTCTAAGTTGGACACGAATAAATTAGTTTATCTCACTTCTTCAGTTGTATAAAGAGGTTAATATCCAAAGAAGTGGTGCTGATTACACATCTCGCCTAGTCTTCATAATACAGTTCTATATGGAACATTTTATTGATGACTACTGGAGAAACGATCAGTGAAACATCCATCATAGCACATGATATCTAATTACTAATGGTACAACCAATAATTTGCTGTCAAAAGAGATCTGTTCATTTTTTCTAAAACCAACTTTTTAGAAGCATTTTTCCTTAACTATTGTGGGGATATAATGAAGACAATTTAGATAATTTGATCAATAACTAAGGTTCGGAAGGAAGCCTATCATAACTTGCATCTAAAGTCTAAATTATGAATGCAAATATGATTACTTTTTTTTTAGCTAAAGTTGTATGAAGTGATATAAATTACATTAAATATCATTATTTAAGAACTGGATATTGGATACTGGATACAGATGGATGTCCAATACTATTTTAATTATCTTGAGAATTTAGATGGAAATACTTAAAAAAAAAATAAAACTCTTATTTTACTCCTTTAAGAAGGGATATCAACAAGACCTGGTTTCTTTTATTCAAGGAATGTTTTTATATCCCTCAATATTTAAGCTATGTTTACTCTTTTTGGCTAAAATCTCTTAGGAGAGACAATTTTTTGGAATTATTTAACAGAAGGATGTTGGGAGGTTTCTTGTGTGTTAAGACTTTTAAGAGTCCCTAAAGAGCATTTCAGTGAGATCAGGGGCCTCTAGCGTGTCTTTGCACAAAAAAACCTGCACTTGGAATGTATAAGAATGAGCTCTGTGTGAAAATGTGAGGTGATCCATACCTGCTGTGAAAATTTGAAGCAGCCTTACAAACTTTTTAAGTCCACAATTAAAAGCTTTACATGCCCACTGGAGAAGGGATGCAGTTTTGCTCATAAAACAGCTGCTAAGCTGCTACTTGATGAAACTCAAACCTTCCAAAATGGACATGGACAGAGATTTGCAGATCTGGCACAATCCGGGACAGAACAAACAAATATTTCTTTTTATGAGATTGATCAGTTCATGTGTTTACTGATGAGTAAAGACAAAGCTAACTGGATGGATTGCATGTTACACTGTGCAACAGTAATATGTTTTGAGCTGTTGTTGAAGCTTGAGAACTGGTGCCTATCTCCAGGGCCTATCTCCAGTTGTTTAAGGGTGAGAGGTGGGATACACCCTGGACAGGTCGCCAGTAGGTAAAGAATCATTTAACTAAAGGTTACTGGTTCCTGATTAAGCAAATCATTTAATAAAACATTATTTGGCCAAATTATTTTGTATTCACCTCATGGATTTGCATTGTGAATTGGTTTGAAAACATTCCAATTTCTCTAGATGAGTGAAAAGCAAATTTGATCACATCCCAAATTCTTCCAGATTAACTTTGGTTTTTCAAACACAAAATCCATCTTAAACTGTAATATGGTTTTTAACCATTTTTCCCCTTCCTCTTTGTACATAGTAGTTTAGTTTAGTTTAACTAGTTTAGAGTTTTTAACTGAAATATGTTTGACTTGGAGCTGAACAATTTTTGTCAATAAACTCTTATATTTTGAAAGGAAGGTGTCATGAATGTATTCCATGTATGTGCATAATTACCTGTTTGACCAAGTTTTGAGTTTGAATCACTCTTTCATTTATTTTTTTAACACACAGCTAGTAGGGCATGTCTTCCTAGACAATATATGACAGCCCCAAAAATATCAGATCAAATAAGATATTTACCACCCCTACGGGGTTGGGCAATAAACATCTTAAACTATCAGAACATTATTCAATAATAATCCAATGTTCAGCTGGCTGGGCATTGAATATAACAGAGTAAAAAAGTATCTAGGTAAAGGCAACTTAAGTACTTAATAACTTAGTAATTATTAAATCTATTATTTTAGATTTAGGTTTCACACATCCATCCGTCCATCCATCCATTTACTGTCACACTTAATCAATAAAATGTTCTGCTAAACATCTTGGTTGGAGCCTCGTTTGACAGGTACCTGTGAGTATTCCTGGTGTTTTAATTGATACAGGCAATTAAGATAGAAAATGGTGTATGATATGAGTGAGTAAATGTAGCTTTTTAAGAAATGCAAAAAAATATGTATAAATGCAATCCTACCTCTGCATAAATCCTCTTGTTAGTTGGCAATCTGGTTTCAGGGTCTAAGGGTAAGCGATAGTCTGGGGAGGTATACAGTTCCATCGTCAGAGGCATCTTGTTTGTGGAAGCAGTTGTGGCTGGTGTCATCTCTTTTATCATTGGTAATTCAGCTGTAGATGTTTCTAAAAAAAAAATACATTTTTTATAAATAGTGCAACATTCATTTTGTAGCTTTGATCATTTATACTTTCTGCATTCTTTTACAGTTTTTATTTTTTTTTTCATTAATAGTGTGATTACTAAAAGTTATACCTGTCAGATTGTTTTGTTTTCCAATCACCAGAAAAAGGGTCGGAGCATTCAGTTCTATTTCACTGTAGCTTGTGAAGTAACTGGCTTTAAAATATTCCAAAGCCATTCTCTGCACGTTCTCTGCCTTGTCACCACTCAGTGTACCATTATATGAAGCTTTGTATCTCCCTAGGATTTGGGGTAACTGGATGTCGTTGTTAGACTAGAGGAAGAGGAGACAGAATTAAAATAAATCATTTCATACTAGAATACCATCTTACAAATAAATGCTTGTACTTTTCGGCACCTTTTCTATATTCAGTCATTCACGCAAACATTGGCCCTCTGAATACCATCAGTAGGCAATGTGGGTGAAGAGTCTTGCCGAAGGACAATGACTGAGACGGTTTGAACTCCTACGCCATTGTCGCCCTAAGTACTAAATAACGAGGAATTTCAACAAGCACTGAAAAGGCATCTTCTGATGCAAGTGATTTGAATGTTCTGTATTATACGCACTGTAGCTTGTTACAAATAGACAGAAATGTGTCCTAGTGTCAGGCAAGAAAAATTTTATTGTATAGAACATTTGAGTTTTGCGGTTATTCAAAGTGCTTAACGTGGACAGAACATGGACATTTAAAAAAAATTTCACTGTAGTAACATTTTAAACACAGGTACAGAGAAGTTGGACTATAAACTTAAATTAATGAGGATCCAGAAAACAATCTAAAAAGAACAAACAAAGAAAACTCTAAAGAAACTGGATTTTTTAACCAAATTCAAAATAACTCAGGGTTTCAGTGCATTAACTAATTTCTGGGAGTCAGTTCCAGATAAAAGCAGTATAAGAACCGCATGCTGTACCTGTTTGGTAATTTAAAGTAAAAAAATTATATATTGACAACATGTCTTTAATGCTTTTTAGTGCCAAGCAATTCTGTAATTTATAAACTACCTAAAGTATTTAAGTTACAACCTCTATTTGCTCTATTTTCTGTTTTTTCTTATGAATATGGGCAGCAGCACTCTGGATTAACTACAGCTGTCTGATCACATTTTCAGTAGACCTGCAAAGACACCGTTGCAGTTATCAGTTTTCAAGATGAACACTATAATAACTTTATCAAGATCCCATAGGGAAGTTAGTCCTGGAACGCTGACTTTGTTACTGTCTTCATTTTCCTTCTGAAGGTTCAGGCCTTAGTCAATCCCTACATTTACATTTGATGCCTAATCATTGGATTCTAGCTGTAAACACTAAAGTTGAGGATCCACCTTTGATAGTACCTACTTTGCCTCAAAAATATTTACCACAAATGTGTTTATATTCTTAGATCTTTTTAGATATTCTTTCTATTCTTAGTCTTTTATTCTTAGGGTCTATAATGGCACATCCATGATTTCACACCTACCCAATGCTTAAATAGTTTTAGCCAGTTTTTTGCCTTTTTTTGGCTTTAAGTAGTTGCCAAATTGTAATTTTTAAACTTTCTTTTCAATCAATAAATAAATACAACTGTTGCGATATTACACATTTATAATAGGGACTGTTTTAGCAGTTTGATTGTGCTCTGAAAAGGTTGCAAGTACCCGGTCCACTCCCAAAAGCCTCCACTCTGGGCTCCTGAGCATCACCCTTAACCCCACACTGCTCCCTGGGCCCCACACAATGACAGCCCACCACTCCCCAAGGGGATGGGTCAAATGAAGAGGTAAATTTCCCCACTGAGGGACAACAAAAGGGATTAACATTTTTACATAATGGCAATTGATAACATACACCATTAGAGATGAGTTCTAATAGAAACAAGAGTTTGCCAAAGGTTCCTTGGTCCACATTGAATGTAACTAGCACTGAGGGAATCCACATGTTATCTTGGCTGTGCATGTAATACGAAGGATTTGTTGAACATTTGCAGCAATGAGCCTCAAGGGGTTAAGATTGTGGATAAAATATTAAAAGAGCAGGAGGAGGAGCCTAGTTGAAGTATAATGTTTTCTAAAACTGAAATTCCATCACCCATCTATGCTGATCGTATCTAAAGTAATAAAAAGTAACATGGAAACTTACACCAATCTTCCAAGAATCTTCCCTGAGGAATGTCCATGTCGTGCCCTTAGGGCCTCTCAGGAACAAAGAAAGCCCTTGTGTTTTAACAAGCAAGGATACATTGCTGCCAAACCGAAAAAGTAGTATTATAAAAACCTTTGCCAAGAAACAATGAATGTAAAAATGATCTTCCTTGAAAATATCACGGTTACCGAACAGCAGATTCCTCTTTGATGTTTATGACGTGAATCTCATCATGACCAAGGCTTTGTGGCTCTGGGGTGCAAGATTTGTGCCAATTTGTTTTAATCTCAAGGAAATTCTTTCTTGTGATATCTTCATTTTCAAGTACACAGTTTGAAGAACCTGGTTTGGTTCCTATAAAACAAAAAAAGGAAAATCCAAGTTAATCAGTTATCATTGAAGAAAATGACGTCCTATTAAATGTTATACAGTAGCTCATTGGTTGTAATGAGCAAGTCAGTGTTACGCTAAAGCAGTACCAGCAAAGATTCTAAAGTTATAAGTTTGATTCAGGTGACAGTATCTTAGATTGATTTAGCATTGTGCTGTAAGTGAGACTGATGCTCAGAGAGGAGGTTTTCAGACTAAGTTCCTCAATTGATTTGTGTCTTTCTGAACTAGAGAAGGATAGAAATTAAGGGATTAAGCTCATTTCCCTTTAGATAGTACCACGAGAATAAAAAAGAGCACTCATCACATTCAGCAAAGACAAAGCTTGTCTTTGGATCAGACTGCCTTAAGATGGATTTGTTCTTAAATATGTTTGCACACTGATACCCCTGATGGCAAGAACTTGTCACAATGTCCTTAATCTATACATTTTACGTGTCTATTAGTGGCCAGTTTTTTTATCACCTTAACTTTCAAAATGCTACTGTTAAAGAATAACATATTTCCTTACTTTGTGTCTCTGCTCTTATTATACAGAACTAGTTTGGACATTTTTGAAATGTCTGGTTCTTGAAAAATAATTATTTGTACTGAATAACTTTTTTATGTTTAATATTAGAATACATCTTCCCATGGTAAAAAAAGAAAAAAGACAAGAGTATGATGAGAAATTCCATCAGCCATTAAAGGCAAGGTAAGCCGTAACCAATCAACAGTCCATTACAGGAAAACACAAAGAAAGACCGTCAAGTTTATTTGCTAATCAATGCCAGTCCAACTTGGAAAGACCCAGGAAGAAAGCAGACATAGGCTCAACTCAGTTAATCTTTTTTTATCATTTATATGAGTGAAAACCCTAAAACCAGGAAAATACAAACAAATTGTGAATTATTGGAATACACTTTTTGATCCTTGAGTCTTAGTACTGTAAATAAAGGTAAGCATTGTAAAGCATGCAACTATATTATAATTTGCCAAATATAATTGACTAATTAACAGTATTTTTACTATTAATGCGTTCATGTAATTATTCAAATGTCAATAATTAAACCAACTATCATAATATAAATCATATCTAGCCATCTAAAGGTACTTTTCCAATCCTGTACTAAGGACTAAAAGTTACCCATACCCAGGATTCAAGAAATGAAACTAACTAGATGTTTAATTTAAAATGCCCTTAAAACAAAAAGCTTTTTTAAGATCTGAAACTCAGAATGGATCAAATAAAATGTTTCTCAAAATAGTCTTAGACAAAAATGTCCAATGTAACACAACAATAGAAATCAACCAACTAAACATGATGACACAAACGCATGAGGCCTGTATTCTCAAAGAAAATAATTTCTGGTCTATTTAATTTTTTTGACACACTTCTATAGTGGCCTTTGGATGACCCTTCAGGGCCACCGTGCACTTCAACTTAATCTAATGTGCTGTTTTACCCAACAAAGCCATGCTTCTGCGTGCGTAATGAACATTTCTGCGGCTCTATTTTACCTAATTAAAACCATACTGCTCACCAGTGTGTATCCGCTCTCTTATGGCATTGATTGATTAACAGTTAACACCTGTCTAACCTTATCAAGTCCTAAGTGGAAGCTTCAGAATACAAGAGTGTGACCAATAACTAGAGCCCCCTTTTGTGTAAACTGAAAACTATTCATATAAAACAAAGGTAAACAAAAGGTCTATGTTAAAAAAGAGAGAGGTGCAGCGGAAAGGCTGAAACTGTTTTTGGACTCAACGAAGACAGAGTAAACACACTCCCCGAGAGAAATTTAGAGAAGCCAGTAAACTAAACTTAAATGTTTTCTCTACTATAGGAGGAGGCTAATGTATGTGGAGATCACCCACACACGAAATCACATCTCAGAGCAGAAACTCTACAGAATTTTTTTTTTGTGGAATTTTATCCCACATTCTCCTCATGACAATTAAAAATGTCAGAACTAAATCGGCACTGAGAATAAGATTTGGTGTTGGAAAAGAATTCTTAGGATTCCTAAATTAGGTACTTATGTTCTCCAAGAGGGAGAGAAAATATGAGGTCAACGGTTGTTTAAGGTGGTATAAAAGCTACCTTAAAAATTTCCCCTGAGATGCTGGGGACTCACTTCATTGTTATAATGATGCGGTTGACATGCAGCAAGCACTGGGGTTACTTCTGTGAGGTGGGAGACCAGGGTGGTGGAGTCAGATTTTATTTTTATAGTTTGTTAAAGCTCTTCTGTGTGGTTCATTAAAGTCCTATGTCCATATAGCCTATGTATGCATTTGAAAATATTTGGACAAGTGTGCACAGACAAGAAGTTGTTCAGACCCATACAAAGATAAACAGAATATTTCTTACCTTCTGCTTCTGTCAGTGTGATAAGTGAGGGATTTTGAAGAGTAGTGAATGATGTCACTCCACCAAATCTCTCCTCTGCCCAGGTGATCAGTTTTTCTTTTTTATCAGGGACATCTTCTTCGAAAACATTTGGTTGTGTAACAACCGTTTTGATTTTGGAATTAATTATCTGCGAAGCACAACACAAATACAGAAATTCATTTTCTTCACTTAACTACAGCAAAAAAGATTTTGCTCAGTGTTTTCAAATCATCATGTTCCCCTGTCATTCTTCTCAAATCCTTTATCCTATCCCTCCCAAACCCCTCATCTATTTTTTTAGAGCAGGGACTCTGACTCTGAAAAAAAAAAAAGTTATTATGGTTAAGTGTCCACAAGCCCAGTTGCACAACCTCGTTGGAGCCAAGGTCTTTCCTTTGCTTCCTGAGTGGGGCCAGGAAATGGGACCTTTTTAGCTTTGTGCGTCACCATAGTCGGCAGGAATCTGGCTCCATATGAGGTATAAATATATACATCAATCTCGTTGACTAGACACTGCTGTTTCCTTGTCTCGGCCAATGGGAAATTATGTAGTTTACATGTTGTGGTCCATGGATAAAAGAGCAGAGGAATGCAGAGCGAATAGTTTCTAAAAGGAGCTTATATCTGCTGAGAGCAGCACTGCTTTACTAGTGTTACAAGTGTAGAAGTGCATTAGAAAATCTCTTTCAACTGCATTATACAAATTCAGAGTAGCTTATCTTTTGTTCAAAGCTTTGAAATGCATAATGCATATTAGATCCTGCTTCACAAACTATCAGACTCCTCATACTATTCCACTTATGTTTGGAGAAGGAATTCCACAGGCTGAAATGGATTCTATCTCTTGGATGCAAATTAGGTAATAATTAAAAACAAGTTATAATGTTACAAGTGTTAAAACCACTTGTAATGTTTCTAAATTATCTTGTAAGTAATGATGGAGTGTCTATTCTCTAAATGACTCACAATGACTGTGGATGTGGGTTTTTGTGGATGTCTTTGCGTCACAAAGCAGAACAAATTGTGTAAGCGGGGTAAGCCAGAGGGAGTCTTACCTCTTTCTACATGAATATTTGATTGACATAGGATTAAAAATAGTATAGAGAGGGACTGCAAACATAAAAAAGAGAGTCATTCACAAGGGGAACAGGCAGATGGAGAAGTCTGAAAAATTGAGAAAAAGGTATAAAGCTTAACGCCATGGAATTTTAATCACATTACTGTCAGTGATATTCTAAAGCTACCAAAAATATTGAAGGGAAAGTCCAAAAAAGCACCAGTCTCTAATGGGGGATGAAACGAATAAATGATTTGTATTTTTTTATTATTAATTAGTCATCAGTGGTGTTGAGTACAGGTCCAGCTTCACATCATAGGCAATATGAATGTCGATCTATTTAAAACTGATAAGTATGAATCATTTTATATTTAATATAAAGAATGAAATAAGAATAAATCTCCTTGACAACCACTGACTTGCTTCCATCAAAAAAAGGTATGACACTCACAGAATTTCAGTAAAATAAAAGCAATGCTAATGCCTTTTTTGTTTACATCCTTCTGTGAACGTGTCAGCCTCGTGAGGCTGAGAGGAACCATGACACTGAGGCCTGCTGTCACGCTACTGACGGATACTTTCTTGGATTCTCAACAGATGTTTATTCTCTTACACTGAAATCTCTGGCAAAGCCCTGTTATCCAAAAGTGATAGAGCTGATCCCACAAAAACATCCTGCCATCACAGTGAATGTTGTCCAGGCTCATGACAGGACATGATACAGGATGTGGTACTACGCTGCTGTCAGCATATCAGTAATTGTTGACATGCCTGGGAGCATGTCATCACACTGATTAGACAGCTGTTATTTCACTTAATATACTCATACTCATAACACAAAAAGGCTTGGAGAGGATGTCTCAGTTTGTAGTTTATTCATTATTTTAAATCACTCTTGTCACAATAAAATTTCTAACTCTGCACAATGCTGTGAAACACTTTCTTTTTTTAAGCACACAAGGATTAACAGCATATGAGGCAAATTCACTGAGACTTCAACTTAAGTAAATTGTTTAGCAGGCAAATGAGAAATAACAGATAACTTTCAAAATGCTGAACAGTGCGGAATAATCTTTTTAGCATTTTAACCATTTTTAGAGGGGTTAATAGTGCTGCCAACATCTACTTTATCTAAATCTGTATTTTTTTTTATTACACTGGGGAAGAATTCATTGTATTTCCTAATTCGTTATTGTTTTGTTATCTTACATAAATTGTTCAGTTTAGCTGAAATTAATATAAAATTTCCATATATCTGAACGTGTTATAAAAATTGGAAGATTTACATAAGGTATACTAATTTGCTTAAATTACTATAAAAAATAACATTACTAGTACTTACCAGATGAAAGCTCACCACTTTACTTGATTTGGATGATAGATATATTGTTTTAAATTCATGTTATCAGTGTATAAAGGTTTAAAAATACCATTTATTGGTACATAAAATTTACAGTGTCAAACCATCATCCCATCTTGTTATTGGCTACTTGTTAGTTTAATAGTGTAGATCAAAAATTTAAGATTTGTCTGAGACCAACAGAAAATAGTAAATAAGAGTTTGTTATATTGAAAAAGCCATGTGTGAAAAATAAAAACACCCCTAAGCACCCTGAACACTAGTAGAAGTGTAAGCAACCTAGTATAGGGATGCTTTTCCTCAGCATGGACAGGGAAGCTGTTCTGACATGATGGATAGAGCTAAACACAGAGCAATTCTGAAACAAAACTTGATAAAAGCTGCAAAAGACTTTGGGAACAGGTTCACCTTACAGCAATGACCCAAAGCATTCAGACAGAGCTACAACAGAAGGGCTTAAATATAAGCCTTAGAGTTGCAGTTATAAAAATCTGTCCAGTCGGACTGAGGTGAAAATATTTAGCAAAAAAAATCAAAAAATCTTTGTAAAATGGACACCATAATTTAGTTTTAACTTGTCACAATTTGTATTGTGTTATTACAGTAAATCCAAATGGAATACCATAAAGATTCTGACTGTTTTACGCTTAAAAGAAAAGAACAATTAATTTGTTGAAAAGGTAGATAAGATTATTATACTGACCAGAGTTTTAACAAACTGGATGAAAAGAAAAATAGGAAACCTTTATAGAAAAATTAAAGGAGGCTACTTACATAAACTTTTACATCTTTGTTGAGTTGAAAAAGGGTAAAAGCCTCGTTTGAAGACGTTACAATAAGAATCAATGGCCTTGAAATATTCACGTTGAGGCCAAACACTGCATGGTCCTGAAAAGACAAAAACAGACATTGGGTCATATCAGTTCTGTTGAGTTTTCATATTAGTAACAGCAATGCAGACATTTACATATAATGTTAAACCTGTCTGAAATAAGTGGTGTTTGAATAAAAGGTCTGGACATAGCACCCTTGACGAGGTAGACCACTGCAACAGGGTTTAAACAATTAAACTATGAAATAATGTACTGGAAATATTTAATCATACCTGGAACCGCTAGAAAAGTTTGATTCAAAACTATACCAGGCTTTGTTGTACCATGGAGTCTACAGTATCTTGCATCGTACAAACAAAACTCAAAAGAATCTCTGAAATTTTTAAAACACTGTCTATTTTTAGTTCTGCACATTTTCATTTTACTTACACAGATTAATATTTCACCACAAAAAGTTGCAAAGTAATGATTAGAAATCTAAAATATCATGATCAGGTTCTATTGGTTTAAATGTAAGTATATTCTGTTTTGTTAGAATTCACCTATTTTGTCGAATACTTTTGTCATCTGTAAACGTCTCCATCTGCGCCTAAATTACCCAACATGATGATGACAGCATCAAGGGGAGATAGTGTGCTTGCTACGTCAAGTTTAAAAATACCCCCCAAATGCAATTCAATTCCGTAAAAGTTTGATTCCCTTTCTTTTCAACTATAGATCAGTGAGGGATTTGACAATCCCTCTTGGTTTTTTGCAGCTAAGCTTTTAAATGTCACCACATGCTTCTCTGTTGAAAAAGCAGTGCCAGTCATTTCAGAAGGGCATGTATTTGGTGGGGGGGATAAAAGCTCTCTTTCCTGTCTACTTTTGCAGACATCAACGAGGTAATACAGCTTTGCCCCGTTAATACACCTCTGTACTGTGCAGAGGGGGGAAATGTAATTATTTTTCACATTGTGCAATGAGCTGTATTTTTTTAATTCATGTAATATGTCGCTGAATCATTGGCACAAAGGGATCATTTGCAGGAATTCCCAGTGTTTTTACTTTAATTTCATAAATTTTAACCAGTCCTCCCATATATGTGTAATCTCATCAAAATTTTGAAGAATATAAAGCCCCTTAACATAATTTACCACATAATGTAATGTCTCATCAGCTATATTTTATCCATTGTAACATAATGGTGATGTGATTTGCTAATCACCGCTACCGTCACTCTATGAATCAGCCTTAATTACTATGCTCCGCATGTGCATGGGGTAGCGTTGGAATAGCTGAGTTTTATGGATGCCAATGGTGCTGAGTGGTGGCAGAACAGTAAATTGAAGTTTAGAGATATATATTTCCAGTCTAACTTAATACAGATAAATCCAAAATTTTATTACTTTTATTTATGTCCAAAAGATAATTGGATTTAAGAAAAGTGGAAAAAATTGGTTTTTATTTCTTTTTTATTCTTCTGCAATCAGTTCAATATAAAATCTTGCAACGACAGCTTGACAAATAAAAGAGTAAGAAGAACAAAACATTGAAAATATCCTTAGGAAAGGGTTTTTCTTTAGGTTACTTTCATGCACTTTTGATAAATATTGATACAAATTTCTCTTTTGGTAAATATGCTTCTATTAAGGACTGCTGCATGTACAATGAGGACACCAAGGACACGGAATTAATCCCTTATATTGAATTTATCCACTCACTACCTGGCATTGCCAGAACAGAGTTGTTGCAAGCGCAAGCTGTGGCTGCACAGATTTTCAGACGCCTGCAGAGAAAATTAGGCCTAGGGAGACCGAAGACAATTTGTCAATGAGCCAGACTCAGATGCATTTTGAAGAAGCTGTTAGCATGCCGAGTGTTAACAGACGGAAGGAGGTGTTATCCTGCATGCATACAGGCCTACACTAACAGTGTCTTGTGCAAAGTGGGATTGGAGTAATGACTGCAACTAATAAATGAGTCCATTTTCTTCTCGAGGGAGAAAAAGGCTGTGCATATGAATGGTCTTAGTCATTTATAAAAGATTTTGTTTACTTTGTCAATTTTCCCCTTCCCCTTTGCAAATATTACACTTCTGGATATGGTACCTCAAAGTCCCAAGAAAATAAGGAATACATTTGAAATAAAATAATGTAAATATTAAAAAATGGATACAGAATTCAGAAAATGTTTTTTTTAATCATTCCACAGTGTTCTTGAATGCTTAGTGCAGCACTGAAGCATTTGTCCGTAAACTATTACTTGTATATATTTTCCATGTGCACACACATACATATATAATATATAACACATGCCATGGGATATAGTGTGAATGTGGCAGAAAGGTAATCATGTTTTGATAAGTCCACCTGCCTCTGTGCAGAGTATTTATTACATATAGCCAGAGATGACAGATTGCCCAAATGAATAACTGAAAAGAAAAACCTGAGTTGTTATTCAAACATGAGACTAAACCTACTTTCATGAGGTGCAACAGCACAGCATCTTCTAAGAAATACCTCTGGGGTTATTTCAGCTGCGTTACATCTACATGCAGTAAATGAATGAATGGCATTTCCTGCTGAGCCACTGCACCTCAAACAGAGACACCTCAGTGGTGTTTTCTTTAAATACTCCTTTCTAATGAGCTTCATTGTTTTACTGCCTAGTCCTGTGACTTTGTTCTTGAACTTTGACCCAGATTACTCACCTTTTGCTACGTTTGTTCCTAAGATTACAGGATGCAATTGTTTTTTCTCTGACTGCTTTCTCTGTTTTTTTTCTTTTTTCTTTTTTTCAAGGGCCTTTGCTGATGCAGTTTCCAGTTATTCTTTTGGCTCTCTCTCCCCTAGGTTGTGTCGGCTCCATTGGTCTAGTCTCGGCCTTATGCCAAGACCCCAAGCCAGTGTGACATCAATGGGCCCAGCACACAAGCAGCCCCTCCCAGAAAATTCTGCTTGCTTGTGCAGCCCCTTGATGCTCCTGCTATAATTCAAAGAATGGTCAAACTGTGATAGTCAAATGCCCTCGGTAGGTTGTAAATCAGTGAGAAAATAAAAGGAAGAGAATGGAGCTGATAAGAAACTTTAAAGGACAAAGAAAGGTTTAGGCAGAGTCACCCTCCCTCCTGGATGGACATTTATACTCCCTTCTTTTCGTCTGAAATATCGAGAAATATCACAGGTGAAAAGATTAGATAAGGGTTTTCTGTAAAAACATCTTCTGACAATCTTACCTGCTTTTCCATTTAAGAAAACATCACTCCTGTGCCAAATCCATCCATCCATCCATCCATCCATCCATCCATCCATCCATCCATCCATCCATCCATCCATCCATCATTTTTTATTGAGACTATATAAATTAATTATGAGGGAATGTTTGTGTTTAACAGAATTAAAACACTAAAATGTTGCTAACTGTTGCCAGTTCCTTGTACAGAAATAGCTGGAATGTCAAAATGCCGATATATAATGCTGTTAAAAAACAAATCTGCCATTTCACAAGCACAGTGGACTGAACCGCAGAAAGGTTATTTACTACAATCAATTAAATACCTATTACTGGTCAGGACAGAATCCCCCAGTGAATACTCAATTTTATCTTTGAAGATGGCTGTGCACAGTTACTGTTCAAAGCGAATTAGGATGAAGGGTTAGATCTAACAATTGATTCTATATCTGATTTGAAATCGAGATTCTGTTTAGTCTTTTGTATGACTAAACTGATATTTATTGTTAAACATATAAAACCTCATCTGCTTTCATTTTCACTCTGCATAAAATGACTGATGGGACAAAATCTTTCCAAATATGTTGAAATCTGTTGTATTATCTGGAGAAACATTTCTATAATTTGGAGCAGAGGTCTGGTACTGCAGGGGGATGGACTCGTGGCGCAAGATTTGCCTCTAAAGAGACTTTTGGTTAATTCTATTATCATTAAGGACAAATGCAAAGATCTGTTTGCAACATGTTGAAACTAAGTTGAGAAATAAACCTTTTAGAGATCCATCTATCATTGCTAACAACAGCAATGTAAAAGGCAATGTTCAGTTAAGCCTGCCCAGCTTTCCAAGAGCAGGGAAATCCTTTTATGTATTTTACAATCAGAATGGATTGATAGGATTGCAGTGCATTGCGCCATCACAGGCAGAATGAAGACATCTGCTTCAATCCACAGGAGAAAACTGAAAAGAAATACTAAAAGGTTGAACTAAAAATACCAAACAGCAGCTAAATAAAGGTTATATAGAAGACCCATATAAAGAATAAACAACTAGCTGATAAAGGAATGAATAATGTGAGCTGACCGACAGCACCAGGCAGTGAAAAATGTGCTCTAGCTGAACAATAACTGCACATAGATTAAAAGTTTTCTGAAGTAAGTTTTCAATGTCATTCCTTTAAAAATTGTTTGAAAATCCAATTGGCTCAGTATACTGTGAATATTACTATTATGTGTATGCGGGTGTGGGGGGTCATTTTGAACACTACCAAATTAATTAACTACCAGTGAAAGAAGCCTGAAAAGAACTGGCATGTTGGGAAAATTCTTATCTTTCTGGAGCGTGGAGTGGGATTTAATGTGTTATTTTTTTATATTTTTTGATCTGGAAATGTAGTTTTCTTGGGCCCATTTTAGTGTAATGATTAATTTATCTAGCATATAGGACTCAAATCCCTGTTTAATGTGTTTTAACATAGGCAATAGTTTTATTGAAATTCAAAGGTTTTTGAATTTACAGCATCGGTCTACAGCTTAGCTGCTACAGCTTTCCTCTAATCTCCTATGTGTGCATTACTAGCATTCACTTTTTTTCCCTCCTGGGCAACATCAAACTGTCAGTGTTGAGTTTATCAGCTTAGCACATCACTTGGCTCAGCTGCTCATTCTGAACTGAAATAATTCTCTGCACATAAAACAGGGAACCAGGTTTGACTGAGAACAAACTAATTCATCAAAAGCTTTTTTTGATTACATCTGAACCATTATAAGATGACAGCCAGCCAAAATGTACAGAATTAGAAAGCTATCCTAAATCTTATCAGAGGTTCTGTATTTGTGAGCCAAGGCTTGCAGGTTAATGCTTTGAACACAAACAATCTTACATTTTCGTTATGTGTCAAATTATTAATGTACACAAAGGGCACAGTTATATATTCTAGTGTGAGAAGCATCAATAAAGAATCGCAAACTTGACATGTTGATATTCATTTCTAAGCAACCCATTTTTTTATTTTTTATTTTTAACAGCTGAGCCACAGTGTTATTGTCTCCATGCCACACTGTTGGATGCAATAATTCATGCAGAAGGAGGTTTGTAAGGACTGAATGCATACTGTGCTGTACATAGACACTGCTTTTCAATATGTCTGGATTTAAAAAATGTTCTATGGGTCCTAAGTGATGCTGTAATCATCTTAAGAATTTTAGGATTTTACTGAAATACTAAAGTTAATAGCATTCAATATATTTCTTTTTATGTGAGATGCTCCTACATACGTGAGTCTTGCATACTACTTTTCTATAAAAAAAAAAAATATA
>NW_015150476.1:428240-460459 GCF_000732505.1 Cyprinodon variegatus | reverse complement strand
ATACACTGTTTAATGTTTAAGTGCTTGGTAATAATGAAAATTCTGTGTCTCTCAAATAGATAAACAGTGTTTCAACACCTACAACATTGATGTTAATGTAATAGAGAAAATATTGGTACGTCTCGGGCACAAGGATACTCTGTGAGGAAAAAATGCAAACCATTTCACAAATATGCACAGTTTGTGAATGCACCGAAGGATGTCAAGGATACCAATACTGTCCTATTCCTTTCAACCTGTATAGATTTTTATTATTTTGATCATTAGAAGGAACATTTTTAAGAAACCACTTACATAAAGGTTTAGAAAGAGAATGAGGGGAAAAGGGAGTGGGTATTACAGCATATGTGTCTGCATACTGGAACAATGTGTAAGTGGGTCACTATTTTCACAGTATCTAATGTACAAAGTGTTTCTTGTAAAGGAGTTTGTAGAAACGTTGCCTTTTACCAAGAAGCTCCTGGGTTTGTATACCTATCTTGACTTCTTCTGGCCGGGGTTTGCATGTTTTTCCTTGTGTATGAGTGAGTTTGTTTTGCATTATCTGACTTCTTTCCCTAAGCATAACTAGTCTATTGTTCTGCCCTAATTTCTTCATGTTTGAATGACTGTTTGTCCTCTGTGTAAACCTATCATGGAGGAGTAACTCGGTTTGAATGTCTCTTATTCACTGTTTGCTCGAAATAGACACCAGCAATGAATTATTAAATATCAAAGTTAATAGAGATATTAAATAATACAAAGGTTTGCCCATTAAATCATATTCTGATAACTGCACCCCACCGCTTGGCAAAGTAAAGTACAGTTTTACCCATTAAAAGACTTCCCACACAAAGTACAGTTTTATTTTTCTTGTTGCTGTTTTATTTATTTATTTTTTTATTAATTAATTAATGTATTTATTTATTTGATAAATAGACGTCAGGGTTTCTTCTTTAAGCATCTGTAATAGTTGAAGAATTAGTTGATGTTTTTTTTTATCTAAACCAAACAATACTTTTTCATTCATTTTCTTTTTAAAGTCATTCACAATAATGTGTTTTAATTTCAGTTTCATCTTTTTATAACTACAAAAAATTGAAGTAATTTCTCTTCATTTTTTTATTTATTTTATGTCCATGTTTTATAAGCAAAAGGAAATAATAATTATTCTCATTTCATATACCTAAATAAAATTTTAAAACAACAACGAGTGTATCAGGCTCCAGGGGTATTTTTTGACTAGAACATCCAACTGCAAGAACATACTTGGGTTGAATTTCCAGCAAAAAATTAAATTCTAAAGGCATCAATAAGAACTGTAGCAAATATTAAACATTAAACACATGTATCAAAAATGCAGCAAATATTAAAGTTTAAAATTTCAGGATTCTGATGCAAGATTGCAGTATAGCAGTGATTCTCTGGTTTTCACCTGCTGGGTTAATTTTAAATAGATAATATAGATTGCTCCAAGCTGTAGGAGCTTTCTGTCAAAATACTGAAATAATATTTATCTTTTTTAACCAGTTTGTATTCGGTTATACACAAACTAATTTTGAACAAATCAAAAATTCTTACCGTGTTCCATATCAGGTTAAGAATGTGGATCTCTGCTTTGTTTTCTCCAACAAAATCAGTCCAACAGCCCATTAGCATCTCCCTCACGTAGTTCGACTGTTGGTCTTTCGGCTCGCATGTCTGACTTAATGCTGAAAGAAATCAAATGTAAATTATTATACATCGTCAGCAGTGTATTTTTGTCTCAGACATAAACATAGAAGTCACTGTATTTTCTTGTCAAGGTTACCAGTCTAACTAGGACAGCGCTGTCATATTTTGTCATTACACTGACCCAATAAAAACCTGTGTTTAAAAGCCAGAAAGCTATCATTTAACAGATAGGTCAGCTTCGCTGTATTACAGATCCCCTGCCTAGAACAGGCCAAAATTGTTATTAATCATCCTGAAAGCTTTTCCCTGGTTTCATCATGTGGATGTTAAATGTGTGGGTAGGACTACATTGTTTAAAAACATATCAGCTGCTCCACGTTTATCAGACATGTCAAACCTCTGAGTCGCAGTCATCGATCAAGACTGCTCACTTGGTCTCTGTTATAAGGCGGCTGTTTAACCTGCGGATGCTTGTCTCTGGAGGCTGAATTAATCGGGGCGAGGCTGTGCGGTCATGGGTGAGGTTGGTTATAAATGCCTGCTGTTTGAATACACGCACACACCTGAGCAGTGTGTGCGTGTATTCTATTGAATTTGTAAAAATTGAATTAGAGTGAATATGGGAGTGTGCTCTAACAAGTGTGTGGTTGATAGCGACAAATAATTCACAAGCAAGCCTTATTTTTCAGAGTTAAGTGTAAAAGAGTATTTTTTTCTCTTATCTTACTTGGTAAAATCTACATTGCTATTTTATCCGGGTTCTGTTTCTAACTAGAAATTGTAAAAGTAATCTGAGATGAGCATTTAGAAAGTCACAGTCATAAAAACAGTGAATTGCTTGGCTATTTATACAAGTTTAAAAGAAGTACATGGCTTTTTTCTTCTCACTTTTTAATTCAGAACTTGAATGTGTTGGTTTATCATATAAAACTTCAATAAAATGCTTGAGATTCAGGATTTTGACCTATAAAAATGGTAAAGTAAAAGGGATTTTTGTATTTTTTAAGGTGCTGTAAAAGGAAATAGATATTTGACTGTAGCAGACCAAGATCCTCCTCCCAAAAAGGCCTGTCATTTAAAGGCCACACCATAAAAGAAACAGCTAGTTTAGTAAGAAATGGTGCATGACAAACTGCTTCACTGGCTTTTATGATGTATTTGGCCTGTTCACCCAGAGGACCACCATCCGTCTGGGAGATGGTGAGAAAAGCAGGGGAATGGGTTAATGGTCATTTATAAAGATTGCAACACAAACAGGATATCTCTTATTTAGAAGATAATGATGAGAAGACTTGGTTAAGGCAATATTATCCCTATCAGCAGGACATAGATTGAGACAAACTTGGAGGGAAAGCACTAAACAGAAGAAAGGGGTTTGAATAAGTTACATAAGAACATGAATGATAGTAATTGTTGTAAGCTGGCTAAAAAAATGAATCATTTGACTTTTATTACCATTAAAAAAGACACAGTTTAAATTGATATGTCACATAATGGATGGGATTTTCAATAATAGAAAATTTGCTGCAGGTCAGGGGGAAAAGGAATGGAATTCTGTATCAGTTGTCGGACTGTGGTTTAGTATTATGAACTGCAAATCTTGTTGTAAATCAAGATGGAGGATCATCTGTGCCCATTTGCCTTCTGTCTTCCCTGCTCTCACCACAGAGGTCAAGGCTCGCTTCCTGTTATTCTGGCCTTCTGCGTTAATGTCTGTTACTCAATATCCACATCCATTAAGTTATTTCTCTCTTGTTCTGCTGTGACAGAGTCAACGGCCCATGACTGTCACCCGAGGTCTCGGTATAAATCACACTGACTTAGCAACAACGTCTGTGTGTGTATGACTGAATATGTGTGTCACCATTTTTTTTACGAGTCACCATAGGATATGAGGAACATTCATTTAGCTCCCTTGACCCCGGAAATGCCAATGGCTTTGCTAAGCGGTTTGCTGGTAAATGAGGTATATAAGAGCCATTCCATCCTCTGTCCCCTTTATCTCCTTATATCAGTCCCCACCATTTCCGATTCCACGAGAGGATGTCTTTATGACTGTCAATAGTTTCCATTTAGATTTAAGGGATAAACGTATATAAAAGACATAAAGTGAGACTTTTTTCCAATTAGTTGTGAATAATAACCCTGGGCGGAAAACAAGGTATTTAACGCTTAATAAACTGAGTGAAAGTGTATAAAACTGTATAAAAACATAAATAGTTCTTGCAGATAAAAAAAAAATCAAGAATCAACAAACGCCACAAACCCATTTGTCAAAAAATGGGGGAATAAATCCCATTTGGTCATTTTACTTGTCCAAGTGTTTCAGCAATGTTTTCTAACCACCAATACATTACTAAAGGATACAGAGGACTGCTTTCGAAAATGACAAGCATCTGTTTTCTGGTTTGCTCAATTGTGCACAGTGCCATCAGGCTACCCGTGCAACTGTGACCATCATAGGACATCCCGGGATCAACTTGTCATTAACTACATTCTGTTCTGTTCAGTGAAGAAGCCTTATGTTTAGCTCAGCAAACAGTACTGTGTTTGCATCATACATTTAGTGGTTAATCATATGTATGTGAACAAAATGCACAACAACGCAAAATATGTGTATATATATATTTGTTACAATAGGCTTAAAAATCCAGTTGATAAGCACTCCATTTCTGTGTATAAGTAGTATTTCTACTTTTTATAGCTTTAAAGATAATCTGCAGAAGATAATTAATTTTCGCTGCCATTTTGAACTCCTTAAATAATGTTGCACAGGCCAGAAGTTTCCCAGATAATTATGAAGAGTGCATTACTACTGAACCAAGGCCTGTGGTTACGCTGGTTCTTATCTTTGGGGTGATTAATCTTCAACAAAATAAAAGCTTTTTTGGCTAATATACATCTTGGGGAACTGTACACAGGAAAAAGTTGTAACTTTCTGACTAGAAGTTCTTAATCCACCACTGTTATTCCATTATATTAGTGAATGTGCATAGAGAGTAAGGGGTGTGTAAAGTAATATTACAAAGAATACTTTAAGAAACATTCTTGTATAGATTTTTCTTAATATAATTTTGCAGGATAAGCTGAAACAATTACGCAAAATGTGATATTTCTAGCTAATGTTTATTGCCAAGCTTTTAATACTTAGATCCAACAAAAAAAAAGTATTTTGATGAAAATAAAACTGAATATCTGAGGAAATAAGCTTGATTTCTGATCATTTTAAACAGAACACTACCATTTATTTAGGATAAGAATCAGAGTAAAGAAAAGAAGAATCCAAATTTCCAATTTTTCTCAAATCTTTTTCTGTGAGGTGTGATCTACTTTCAGTTCTGCTTTTTCTGCCCCTTTTTAACCATTCTTCCTTTCCTTTATGGTACTGTGGACTGTAATACACAATTTTCTGCTTTGTTGTTAGTTCTTAAAATTGTGCATGACTGCAGCATTTTCAGAGGTCATAGCTGGACTACAAAAAAGGTAAAAATAAATGAAAGGAGGCAACAGAAAAGTTTATTTTCTTAGAGGTCTACAACAGCATAATCCTGTTAAATAATACTTATCACTTTGCAAGAAAGCTAATTTAAGTAAGGCTGCTTTAAAGAATGATATGTTTTCTGTGGAGACGTATTGGTCAATCATCCAGGCTCGGTTTCTTGTCAAAGTATAGCTTTGCCTTTTCACATTCTGTATGCTTGATGTTTTTTTGTTTGTTTTTTTTTTGGATGAGATTTATAAACGAACTGCCTTCAATAGAAAGTCAATTTTTACCCAGCTTAGGGGAGTTTTGTTGAATTGGTAAAGGAACAAATTGATCTGGGGCTGATATCAGTAGCCAACTTTGAGGCTGAACAAAGCACAACTAAGTCCCTTTTTTATTTAGCTTTCAACCCCTAATACAGAACACACTGGATTTGGAATAGTTGACAGCTTGTTACACAACCCAGAATAAAGATCCTTCCGATGCTGTAAACATGAGCTGAAAGACTGACAAGTGGGGCGATTTGCATTACTTTTTAGCTCAGGTGAATGACCACTATTACTCAATTTTCAAAAAGCACCTTATTTGATGATAATATGGTGATGCTGTTTATACATTGTAATATAAGGGCATATGTAAAAGAAAGAAATTATTCTTCACCAGAATAGCAATAGAGTGTTTTGCAACTTTATAACTGGAAAGTTGTTTCTCGCTGTATTATTTTTAAATACAAGTATTGTTTATCTTCTGCACAATATGATCTGTCATTTTCGTTGTCTGCCATGTGTTTGGCACCACACTGAGTGGGGGGATTATTGCCTCCGCCGACGCAGAATGTCAGTGCAGTTACCAAAATCCGACAGTATGCAAAATGTCTGCAGAGAGTCTTAGTGGGCAGGTAATGATAACTCATTTCTCATTACGCCAGATTCACAGTAAAGCAGAAATTGGACAGAGAGTTATGAATTAAGCCTTGAGTTAATGTTCTTTATCATTTTGGGAATACAGGCTGATCTGCAAAAGGATTGCAACCCAAAATCATTGTCTTAATTGATACTATACAATAAATAAGTAAGTTTTAAGCATTTTGTTTACATTAGTTTTGATATTTTGAAAAATAAAGTGTTAAACCTTTTTTTTTCAGCAACTGCTATTTCACTCACAATGTTGTGACATCACTTCTTCTAAATTGATTACCTCTACATGACAGGAAAGTGAGCAGCTTTTTTGGATCAAGTTTATCATCTCAAGAAAAATTTAAGTATACAATAATTAAGGAAAAGTGTTGGATTGGACTTGATAAATAATATCTTGTGAATTGAGATCTAGATTTATTTTCATCCACTGTTTTTTATGCCTGCTCTCATTGTAAACTACAGTAAAAAAAAAAAATAAAGTCAACAGTTCAAATTAAGTAAATTAAGACCTCCAGAAAGTCCAGCCAGACCACATGGCAGTTCTATGAGGAATGTGAGGGAAGAAGAAATGAGGGGGAAACCCTGATAGCAAAACGTTAAGACCAACTGTCTCCCATGGTCTCCAGGGATAGAGTAAACTGTTTGTGTCCAGGGTCGGGCGACAGAGTCATGACGGCGCAAGAGGAGGGAGGGTCAGCGGTCCTATCAGAGTTAGTCAAAGAGGAAAAGGGGAGCTTCAAGGCTGGCTAAAGTTTCTCTCTTGACTCCACACACACACACACACCTATTGTCCCAGTGTTTCCGCAGCTGTAGATTGAGGCCTGACCATCCACAGGAAGGTAAACAAGCTCTTATCAGTGCTCTGCAGGGGCATAAACTGTCCCCTGGCCTCTAACCCCTGCATACTACACATTACACATTCGATACAACACACAAGCTTCCTGACCATGTCACCATCATATTCGTATTCCAGAAGCTCTGTCAGAAAAGAGGAGAAATGCTTATTAGACGTGTCAGTTTAATGGCTTATGATGATTGTGTGTGGATATTTGGGCCAAATCCTGCTTCCAGTGTTTACTGGAGAGGAACTGAGGATATGAGAGCTGTTCTGGAGACAGGCTGTCTTCACACTAGCACTGTTTACACCTCTGGGAGCCATTTGTCCGTCTACTCATCGTTGAACTCCAGCAACTGGCATTGTTGGCTTCACTTCACGTCTCGTCTGCTGCTAGTAGTCATTTCAGTTTTACTGAATGAGATTATGTGTGTGGATATTTTTTAGAAAGAAACAGCATTAGGAACAAAAACATTTTTTAATGGTAATGCACGTAAATTATCTCAGGGGATTTATTATATTCTAGGAGCCATCAGTTAAAGGGGAAAGTATGTTTCATGCATTGGCTTATGTGGTTAAATTTTCCAAAGTATACTGAAAGAGCACAAGCAAAACACAATTAATCATCTTAAGATTTAAGTGGTGGAAAGGCAGACTAATTTAGAAAGTTTCATGCTAACTGTGTGCAGCCACAGAAGACTGAGGCATTAGGAGATTCAGTGCACAGTGGCTGCTCCCAATCATTCGAGATTGATGTAGCTCCCGCTCAACATATGCTTCATGTTGAGCCAACAGAGATTACCTTGTTTTCCTTGACTGATTTCTGCCAGCAAATATTAATGCTTTCCCATATGACGGAGGCTTTATAATGAAGGCTTCAAGAAAGTGACAGCACACACCAATGCGTACCACACAGAACTTCCTTTTCCTTCATGAGCATAAAGGTTTCTGAATTATCTTACAGTAAGATTTATGTGACAACTTAACATTGATGATTATATTTTTACTGTTTAACTAATGAAAGTGTCCAGGCAAGAGGGAGTGTTGCAGCAGAACTGTTACTTTATTCCCTCAAGCATCTGTAAAAGGATTATTAAGTATCCAGAGTTTGACTGTGTGATATGATGTAGTAATAGTGCAAAAGCTCATATTAGAATAATCTGTCAAGCCTTCGTCTGCCGGTTACTAAATTTTGAAATATCACAGAAATGTAAGGGAATAAAAAAGATACAGGGAGGAATCTCTCGCCTCATCATTTCTACACACACACACACACACACACACACACACTCTTAGAAGCCTTATGGATGTCAGAGAGACACTTCTCAGTTCTTTAAAAGCAGATAGACTTGCATGGCACCAGAATCAACAGGAACTACCCGCCATGTGTTCGCATAAAAACAGCACTTCCTTTACACTTCATTCTTGTTAGTTTAAATTAAATAAGTGTGAATATGAAGCTCAGAAATGAAATTTGAGGAAAAGAGATTCAATTGTAAGTTTTTTTAAGGGAATACTTCATACAAAAGTGCATCTTAATCTATTTATAAGCTTTTCCAAAGCCTAATAAAATTCTTATTCTTCTATATCCTTTGTAAGCAAAATGACCCCCCAGATTTTATGTAAACTTTAATACCTTAGTAGTATAAATTAATGTGATATGGTAAACTCCTAAAGAATCCATCCAATGGCAAAAACACATGATAAGCATGCATAGAGTAAACGAACTGCAGTTATTATATAGCCATAGTTAGGCCCAGAATTCTTCATACTGAGGCCATATTTAGGTTTTTGATCGTCTTTCAAAAAGTGCTTGCCTTGATTCGAATCAGAAACAAACTTTTGGGTTTAAAGAAACCAGTTTTGAATCTAACTCTTCCAGTGGGGAAAGTCATTCCGTTTTTTTTTTATTGTAATCACCATATATTTTATCTAAATGTCAAAAAAAGCAACTTTTCGATCAAATCTATAAATAAAATCAAAAATATTCACAGAATGTCTGCAGAGGGACAGAATAGAAGCCTCAATTTTATTGAGAAAAAATATATAGTATACAATTAAGTTTTCTATAAATTTTGATCCAAAATATATATTAATATTGACCATTGATAATAATGCCAACATCGACAAAAAAGCATTCTGAAGTCAGGTTGGACTCAGGCGAGAAAGAAGTAAAAACAGTATAAATCGGTCAATCTTTTGAGCATTGGTGACGATTTATGGAGGCAAATTTGTCCAGATGGCATTCAGAAGGTTGTAGACTTCCTTCTGGAAAGTTAACTATGTTTTTCCTATTTTTTGAATTAGAATAAGCATTAGCTGACCTGGCAACTGACTGACAATCAGTGCAGAACGCAAGCAGGCGAGTGCTGGTGCGACACTCACTGGCCAGGAGAACTTAAACTCGTAGCTATCACCTTTAAGAAGTCCTTTTCAAATGCAATTTCCATGTTAATATATAGATGGTACCGGGGATTTAATATATTACTCAGCCCCTGAACTAAACCATAAACACTAAAGAAAATGACATCTAAATAAAAATAATTAAATATTATTTTTATATAATATTCTTAAATCTATCAATCTATTGCTGCTCCCTCGCAGCATAAATTACCCTATAGGCCTGACTATACCTGCCTGTTATGCTAGACCTTGCAGAAAAGTGTTTTCCAATTTAGGATGCCACGTCGGCTAACTTTGGATTGCAGGATTACTATCTATGCCGATAGCCAAACTAAGAAGTTGCTAACAACAACTTGCTATTCTTGATGAAAAGCAAAGGGTTTAAATTCTATCCAATAATCATGTCTATTTACCTACTACTGGTTTAATTTCTTTTAGTCTTGAGTGATTAATTAGTAGATGTTTTTTCTCTATACACTGTTAATCCAAATGTGTTATTTATACCGCTCTCCTTTTCCCTCAGATTCTCACTTTCCATCCTCACACATCTGCATTCACCTACCTGGTTTTCATCTCACTGATCTCCTTCCCAGCTGTTAAATGTCAGCTTCCCTTTCTTCTGATCTGTTCCTTAAGTTACCTGCAAAGTCAGTTTAGTTGGCCTTCTGTGCTTGTATATTGTGTGGTTTATCAAGCTACTGGACAAAATCATGCAATTTCCTTTTTACATTGCTTTGTCAAAACAGTTATATCTGGCTTAATCTGCTATTTTGACACAGTTAGCTATAAGTCTGAGCTGTTCTCTATGTTACTGATATAGCATTGATTTAAATTGAAAGATCATTTTACTTGTAACATATAGTGCCACTCTAAGTATTATTTTTTAAATAATTGATGTATTACCCTGTTTTAGGTAGTAATTTCTACTTTGGGTAATTTCATAAAGTTAAAAAAAGAACATTTGGTTATTTGTTGCTAATTTTAGTTCTTGTGCAAATATAAAAAATTGGTATTTTACTCAAGGTTTCTTTACCACATTATTGATGTCCCACTCCACACTTACAGTAGATTATTGTGGTAAATTCAAAAGGCATTACTGGCAAATAAAATAATTCTCTGCAATGAAACCAAACAGCAGGTACAATCTCTGACATGAAATGGCATACTAAACCAACGTTTAGAAGAATATAAAATAAAAAACTCAGAGGAAACAAAAATCTTCATGATATATTATTAACTCTCTGGGCTCTGAGGGAAATTTTAAGGACTGACAGGTAACATTCTCAAGTGCATTTAGAACTATTTAAAGGAGAACATATTCATTCAGAAGGTAACTTTCCTTGTAAAAGTAAGAAAATAAAATAAAATCAAAGCTCTATCAGACAGGTGTAAAAATTGCACTTCAGAAATCATGTCTGAACAGAAATGTGCATTTTTGAAGTGAACATTTTTTTACTTCAAGAGAATGAAAATGTTATATGAACATCTTTACAAATCTAGATCTGTATAACTGTATCCATACACATAGTCAAGTTCAAGTGAAGGCCATACAGTAAAATGCCTCCCTGACAAAACTCAATGGACTCAATTCAATTTTTGCTGGATTTGACCATTATAACTATATTTTTTGGTAAACTTTTTGTAAATTTGTGAGCAGCGAAGAAATCCATATGCCTTTTCTCTCTAAACAAGTTTTATCAAGTTTACCCCCTAATGTCTGTACTGCCTTTAATGAGACATTATAATCTTTGTTTAAAAAAAAACAAAAAACAACAAACAAATATTCTTTGTCCATGCAAATACTCTCCTGGATTTAGAAAGATCTCGACAGGTAGCTTTCTGTTTTGCATTAGCTTACCTACTAAAAACACTCATCTGAATTCCTGTTCTAATAAACATGTGCTGCACATTTCCAGTGTTTGTGTTTGAACAGGTCAGATGGACAATCAGATAAGAATACTTAACGCTATGCCTTATCTTCACAGACAGCAGGCATGCTAACTTGAGCACAAGTGGTCGCCACGCAGACGAGGTATTTATCTCAACCACTCCTAATGAGCCATTCAATGCCAATGCAACAGCGTAATGAAAAAGCCTTGCACCGGAGGTTGCAAGACATGCACATAAACATGAATTACATAATGTTGAAGTGCAACCATTCAATAAACTAAGGGTCAATATGTTAGCTTTTCAAAAACTCAATAATAAATTCTTTAAGTGGCTCACTTTTACTTCAGTTTAATTTAAAAAAATGTAATTGCTTCCATTGGGAAGCTAAATAAAAAACTATTAATGTAAATTAATTTAGATTAAACTATTTTTTCCCCTAATATATTTCATATTTACCACACACAAAAGGAACTATATACACAATCTAATCCGTACAAACGCAAAGATGTGCTTGAAGATGTAAAGATGTCTATTGCAAAAACAGATACAAAAAAAGACAAAGTGTTGGTGAGGCATCACCACACAGATTTTTTCTTTTTTGTATTCAAACAGTGGAAAAGAAAGGCACTCAGAAATGGATTGTTATTTGGGAGGGGCATAACATTGTGAGAGATTGAAATCGGTCTGAGGCAGCGACAAGTGGTCGCGTCTCCCTGCCACCCAGTCTGACTGCAGGCTGAGCTGGCTCTCTCCAGTGAAAGAAGGGAAGTGGACTGTTTTGACTCTCCAAGCCATTTTTAACATGACATTTTTTTTTTTTTTTTGCTTCATCAAGTCCTTTTTTTACTTAATGTATTCCGACTCAGCTCTACTTCTTTGAAACCAGTCATCTTTTTTTCCTTTCATTTGAAATGGTTAACACCCAGTTTTAGATCCCCAAAAGTCCTCTTTTTTCCGAATGTTTTGATTTCTCCTCTGTCTGATTACTCAAAACTATTCATTTAGGAGTAGTTTCACTTTGCTTTCATATCTAAAAGTCTTTTATAACTTGTCTTGTCCTTTTGCTAGTTTTCTTTCTTCATTTCATTTCCTTCACCTCTCCTAAATCTTTCGTCTGAACCACTTATCTGCTGTTTGACAGTCACAAAGATTTGACCCCCCACTCCCTCAATGTCTCCATGAATCAGCCTTTATGAACTCTCTTATCTCTGTTTGTGTGTCTGTCTAGCTCTGCATCTCTCTTTAAGATCCATTTTCAGCCTTCTAGCTCCCACCCACCCCCCTTCCAGCTACGGACTAATCACTTTTGTACTTTTCCCTCAGCCCGTGGCGGGAGACTCAGGGGTTGGCAAAAGTGCAGCAGGAGGTCTGGCAGTTACCATCATGAAGTCTGGGTCCCTCTGGGAAAGCTGCTGCAGCAGGGGGCATGCTCAACACTATTTCCCAGCCAGGAAATGCTGCACACACACAGTGCATAATCACAAAGACTTCAGTCAGACGCAAAGATAATTGTAAATCTGTCCAACTGCCACAGCTAGCTTTTGTGATAGTGATTATAGTGTTTGGTCTGAAAAACATAATCAGAAAATTGTTTGCTAAGGAGGTGGCACGTGGCTAGCTTCCATGTAACAACAAGCCAGTAAAGCAGAATATTACCCAACACCTACAGTTAATGGAATAAATACAAATATTCAAGAAAGTATTTCTGAAAATACAACTTATGTTGTGATTTTAACTTCTGCCTCTGACACTTTAATAATTTACTTGTTGCTTTGAGTCCGGTGGCTTATTCAGGTTTGAACCCCAACCTTTTAATATATTACCGTACTGTACCAGCTTTAATCATAAAGCATTCTAAACAATGACAGGAAGAAAGTACAGCACACAGAATAAATAAACAGGTGTATTATGATAGCATTATAAACCAAATCCAAAATCAAATTATAACTATTTATTTAAGAACCTATATTGAAATATTATAATGATTATACACTTGGTAAGAAAGAAGTATAATGGAAACAAATAGTAAATCAATACCAAGGACAGCTTAAAAAGTCCACATTTCAGATAGCCTCAGAGACCAAGAAGAGGAGATGGGTTCAAAGAAGAGATTCAAAATCAGGCAGGGAAGATGCCTATTACATAACCAGACATAAGACATTTTATTGTACTATGATATTACCAAGGTTATCTCCTTTGTATGTTGTTTCTGGATATTTACTGAGTATACATATTTTAGAGAAATATGTTTCAAAGGGGGTATTGGTATTCTTTAATCCCATCAGCATGTCATGGTCTTTCTGTTTGTAGTTCTTTTTTGCTTTTTAATGAATGATTACCATTAAAGAAATGCTTTCCATTTAAACTTAGCTATTTATAAGGTTCCTGTACATTATCTTTTTTTGGATAATGTTCTCTTTCAAACTTGCATATATTTGTTGTTTCCTTGGGAAAGTCAATACCTTTGCCTGCTGATGGTGGTCAGAGGGCTCTGTGGCACCTGTACAGCAGCTGAGAGCCCCAGGGCAGCTGTGGCTACAGCGTAGCTTGTCACCTTCACTGTGTGAGTGAATGGGTGGATGACTAAATATAGTGTCAAGCATCCTGACTTGAAAAACACTATATAACCCTATATAGAGACTGTCTACTATTTAATCTAGTTAAATACAAACATTTCATATGAATTCATTCAAATTAATATATTATTACATTAAATAATGTATATATTCTTCTTAATAAACAGGTGTGATGGATTGATGAAACATGACTGTAGAAAGCCAGAGTTCTTAAAAATTTAAATGATGCTAAGTAAAAACGACATGTTTTTTGTTCAGTCATTTTTCAAAGGACAAATTGGCGTTTCAGAATGATCAGCTTCTTTTTTATTTCTGTTCAATTAGCTGACCTATGTAACTAATATGGATTAACCATGGGCATTATTTAAGAAATGGGTGCTAAGAGGGATAACTAAATTTATTTTGGCACGGGGCATTAAATAAACATTTTAGGCAGTGGATTACAGGTTCTCCAATAGGACATAAAGATTATACTCCTAAAAACAGTATTACATTCCAAATCAGCTGGTATGATAAGGCTGATTGTGTAATGTAATATTTATTATATATTAAGAGATTAAGAGAAGATATCAAATATTTTTGTGACACTAGAGGTGAGAAACTGAGAAACAACAGTTTGGGCCAAAGCATATACGATTTGTAAAACAGTGGCGTTTTTGACTAAATTATCCCCATGGGGAGGCACCGTAGTGAAACTAAGACCTGTCTGATATTGTCTGTTTTACTGAAGCCTGAAAAAAATCTGCTCAGAGACTATGGATAATTTGCTAACAAGAAGAGAGAATTTTGACTGGTTTAAGCATTACGGATGTTTGAATTTTCCAGGTTTAGGATAGAAAAGGGGTGATCTTTTCTGGATTAGAAAGACATGATTAGTGGTTCACCTATATGCAAAATTCCTGAATAATGAAAACCAAAAAATTTAACTAGAAAACCAGTATTAGGTCTTATAATCAGTCTTTCCAGTCTTATACAAAAGAATGGAATAGGTGCTCCAGATGGTCTTTACTGTCATATAACTTTTGAAATAAACAATAATTAGGCAGGTAATAAATTCATTTGATTTTATATATATATATATATATATATATATATATATATATATATATATATATATATATATATTGTTGTTGTTTTTTGTCTGATCTAATATCCCAATCCAAAATGTCATATTTTCTATTGTTCCAAGCCAAAAATCATCTTAATTAACAGAAATTGGAGGATGGGTTTCTAGGTATACAAAAAAAAGGAAATTTTAATTAAATACTGAATAGGACTTTTTATTGATAAAGCAATATAAGATCCATGCTTATTTCTTTTGGTGAAGCGCTTCAGTAAAGTTGAGTGGGAATTTAAAAGGAGCTGTTGCTTAAAGTCATGCTTCATAGCTGTCAACATGGTCGAACATATAAAAAGATTAAATAAAGCTAAAGCACTGAGCTGAAGGAAAACACAATGCAGCACTGCTTTGGCCAAGTGTGTCATGGGATTTGTAGTGAGCTGCAGGCTATTTTTGATTTACTTTAAGTTTTGTGTGTTTACTTCTACTTTTGAGAAGCTTTTCACAACATCTGTTTCTTGTCACTTTAAGTTGATCGGGTTTGAATCAAAAAAGAAGCCGTAAAATAAAGTGCGCATACCCACGATACATTTCCACATTTCTGCATTTCTGAAAAAGAGTAATTTGGAGAAATTATTCAAGCTATGGTGTAAAACACTTCATGTTTTTTTTAACCGAGAAATAAGTCTTAATCCCAAGAGACAATGTTAGAGAAAATGATAAAATCATTTGACACAAAAAATGATGAATACTGAATGAAGGAGAAACAGCAACTCATGTATCTCTCACCAGTACTTTTGATTAATGCTTCAGAAATCCAGAGCAAAATATCAGAATACTGCTGTAACAATGTTCCACTTCCCCTTGGGTTTTCACCTAAAGCTGCACTGGCAGATGCACAAATAAGAGGAAAGGAAGCTCCCCAGAGTCTCATTTAAGACAGGGAAAAAAAGTGATATTGGGTTCAGAACTATGTGTCATCCAGGCAATTAGGACTGAACTAAACAGCTCCCTGCAAAGTGTAGCAGCAGAAAGCGAGACTGATCCCCTGCAGTGAAACTACATAAGGTCAAACTCTCGGCAGGTTTGCCAGTTGGCCAAAATGCAGCACTGTATCCCTGCCACCAGCACCCATGCTGAGATGCTGCTTAGTACCTGGAGAAAGGCTGTGATTTGTAATACAGCAGGTCAGTAGGGGAGCCTGGTTTGGGTAGCAAGGCTTAGTTTCCTAGAAAGGAAGTTGAAAAGTGTTACGTCTACTTTCTTTTCCTGCAAAAGAGAGCTTAAACTATTGATTTTATTTTGGACTGTGTTTAAACAGTCTTGAATATGGGAAAAAAAACACTTGTCACTAAAATATCTTTTTGACTTTTAGATTTTATATTGGACCACTGAATATTCAACTACATTAAAAACGGCAAATGGGACGGGAAGGGACGGGGTATGTTATATGACTTTCACAGATATACAGACATTCAGTTTTTTTAGAAATATCATACTGACAGAGTAGGCATTTCTTATTTTGGATAGAAGACTCAAACCATTCAAAGTTAAACTAAGACTAGAATGTAACAGTGACTTTAAAAAAAAGTCCTGCAAGTGCCTTACAAGAGCATCTATATATTTAGAATTTTCTTGTCACACTAACATTTCAATCTTTTATTTATGTTAGTCTAGAATAATGACCTATTCATTCTAGATTTTGAAATTTACATATTTTAAAGAATCCACAATAATTAAATTGGCATTTTCTAACAGTGACTCCTGGAATGGGAAGATTTTGAACATGACCAAAATATTAATATCTCTACACAAATTTAAAGCCAGAGTAAAGATATCTAATTTAAAGCACTTTTAAATCTATTATTTCTCAAATCTCATGGGAGGTTTGGAAACACAATTTACTACTGATATGGTTGTGTGTTAGATATTAATCTCACTTCTGGAAAATGGGAAATACTTTGCAGCAAGTTTTAGAGCTCAGGTAAAGAGTATGGAACCTGATTTCAGCTCCCTTGGTAAAGGAGAGCAGCATTGTCTTCCAAACCTTGTAAGGATTACAGGCTTGAATCTGTTACGGTTTGTCAGCCGCTGCATTCAGGTTAATAGATGAGGGACGACTTGGAAGGATTACATAAAATCAGCATCCAAATACTTTCTTGTGTCTTGGGACACATTTTTAAGAAAAATGTTTCAGAGCACTGAAACCTTAAAAACTACAGTAACAAATGTTTCCCCGGGTGACCTGTCAGTAAAGAATCCCATTTGGAGCAAGAGAAGCTCCAAACCACGGATGTCTTTGATGTGGAGTTTTTCACAAGGAGCCGTTCTGAGCATTGTCTGTCTCTGCAAATCATGAACAACCGCAGAAGGGACTTTTATATTCTTTGAAAAATGGCATCAGTTAAGGTGCAAAGAAAAGATTAATATCTTCTTTTGAACTTTAGTTTGAAAAGGCTATCATTCAGGGATTCAGAATTGACTAAATCTGCAGCCCTTTTGTCTAACGTTTCACCCTGTTTCATTTCCATAAATACAAGAGAGACAAGAAAGTCTTTAGATAAAAAAGGTGAAAGACATAAATATCAGCTGGTAAGACTTACATGAGGCTGCCAGGGCGATGCTCAACAACAGGAGGCTCCTCAACAGATATCCCTCCATCTCTTAAAGTTTTGTGTAAATGCAGGATCCCTGTAGAATGTGATGTTCTGTCAGTGGTTTAAGTTTCCTTTTCTGGTGGTAGAGCGGCAATGACTGTGGTGGTAAAGAACAGATAATTAAACCCTTAGAAGGTAAAGGTCAAGAGAAAAAAAATAGGTAATCAGCAGAGAAATATGGTGATTGATAAGAATCGTGGCCGGACGCCTTCAAGTGTCATAGTCCCATTGTATCAGAACAATATCAAGCAACACAAAAATAGTTTCTGCTGCTAATAAAGCATGACTTATAATAGATAAAAACAATAGAAGCGTATATTTCTGCCCTTACAAGAATTCCAAGCATGCTTTCATGAAAAACAAAAATAAAACGGAACAATGCAATTGTGAAAACAGACAGGTCACTGGTCACTTAAACATCATGTTCAACAGGAATTTACTCAGAAGACAGAGAGGCAACATATCGGCTTGTTTTCCTGAATCTCAATCAGGGTCCGAACCCAGAGGTTATCTTCTGGTCAGTGAACTTCTGGCAGAACGTTTCAGGAAGCTCTGCAGCATCGTCGTCTTTAAATAATACCGCAATGCCGAGATCAGATATCAGATATAATTCTTATAGAGAGGAAAGGAAGAGATCGTGTAAACTGTTTACACAGCTCCAAGGATACCAGAAAGTCTCATTATTCCCCTGAACATTACGAAGAGAAAACTGCTAGAGAGTGTGAGAGAAACGCTGAACTGCTAATTTGGGATCAATTTAAGGGAAGATTTGTTGTTTGAATTAAGTCCTTATGGTAAACCCTTGGAGCAGCAGTTTAGACTAGCAGCAGACACCTTCATTTGTAGAGGTTTCTGTTTTCCCAAGTGAAATATCTGACACTGAAGGCATAATCTACTGATATGCAACCCCTGTGAATTGTTTTGATAAATAATAAAATGGACTGGCGCAGAGTCAAGGAAAAGTATTTGCTTTTGCCCTCTAAGCTTTCAGGAAATATAATAGCAAAGAGAGAGTGAAAGCGAAAAAAATCAAAACTTACTTTTTTTAAAAAGGTGGTTGCCTTAAGGCTTTGTAATCCAGGGGCAGGAATGTGGCTGCATTCAGCAATGTGACGATGTGTGGACTTTCCAAAGTTTTTGTTTCTGCTGGGGCGGTGCAGACTGACTTCTGTTCCCCTCCCACAGGATTCAGTTTTTTTGTCTAACTGTTGCTTCAGAGAAGAGAAACACATGCTGAAGCTTTGTGAATAGTAGGGAATGTTGAACTGAGAGAGAAAAAAACCCTAATTCCCTTCAGTTTACATAAAGATCAAGAGAGAAGAAAGAACGCTAAAGGATTCTCTCATTCCCTCAAGTTTTAGAGAATTGGTTTATTTAATTTCTATAAAATTAGATATCTTGGGTTTTTCTACCAGGGGATGAAGCCCATAAATGAGTCACTAAAGTTTTATTTGGCAAGAGCTGGATATCCGTCCCCTAAATTAGTAATACCCATTGTTGTTACAACCTCCTCATTAAATTCCTTTTAAAATCCGGGAAAAAAAGACTCATCTTTTTCTTTAAAAAAAAAATATGGGGTACTCCTGAAGTCTTGCTTTATTATTATTTTTTTTTAACCTTATAAACATCCTGGTATTTATTCCCAGAATCTACAGGAACAGTCTCAGCTGAAAGTATCTTTTTTTTTTTTTACTCATTGTAACAAAATATATTTTTCATCTAAGCTAAGAGAGACGTGACAAGCAGCAGAGTCAGCTCACTCTTATATCAGGGGTCCGCAACCTTCCTAATCCACATAGACATTTTACCGTGAGCCAAGTTAAATAGAAGTGGTTTGGAGCCTCTAATATTAAATGACCTTTATTTAAAGCACAACCTATTATTTTTGTAATATATCTGCAATAGGAGATCTGTTGCCAGTTCAAAAAAAACCTGTTAATTTGTATTTTTAGTTTTTAAACATTTAACAGCAAGTGTACCGTATCTGAGTTTTTCATTCCTCTTTATCATCAGTCATTTTTGTTTTTTCAAATCCTGATTTATAAGATCAGATGCATCTAATGAACAGAAAACCTATAAAAAAAAAAAAAAACAGATCACACAGAAATGCCCAATGCATCACAAGTGATTCAAATTATTTTTTTCACTTAGAATTATTCAAAACTTTTTTTTAATAATTTTTCAATGTTTAGTGCCGTAACAACTGTAGTTTTGAATATTTGAATTAAATTTTTATGACAATTGTTTCATGGCCTTTTTCAATAATAGGTGGGAAAGATTTTTATCCATTCGATATTATTTAATGTAAAAATAAAAAAATAAATAAAGATTAGTTTACATGTCAACTACAAAAACTATCTAATTACACGTTTCTGGTCCTTGAATATAATTTTGTTTTAAAAATGGAATTCAAATGTTCTTTAAAAAAACAACTTAATCTGCTAAGGATAATATTTATTAATATACTATATGTCATTTTTAGGCACTATTAAGAGCCAAGAGCCACTTGGTGCAGACCACTCCTCTATATAATATGAAGGTTCCTGTAAACCTTTTTGTCCTTTAAAATAGTTTGAATTTGGGGAACATTTTCATACATTATTGTGCATTATCCTGTGTATTAACAGTGAAAATTAAAAGAAATAGATAACCCCATCCGATTCAGTCAGTCTTTTTTTAAAGCTATAAAATCAACTAAGCATTCATATTTATTTTGTGACAAACCCCATAACCTCTTAATCAAACCCTTAAAGTTTTGTCTTCTCAAAATTATGACAATGGCAACACTGACATAATTTGCAGGTGAAATATGTCATACTACTAAATACTTATAATTATTTTCAAATTTTTATTTAGCTGTATTTTCAATTCAGTCTACATAAATGTCTCATTTTATAGATACATTGGATACATTTCCATTTCATTGTACTCTACCACCAAAGTACAGTGTAATTTCTTGTTTACACCCTTTAATCTTTTATATTCGTCTTTGGCTTCCTTTTTCACTGATTTTCTGTCCCATACTTCCTACTGTAGATATATTATTCAGTGGCAAGTAAAAGACCCAAAAGCACTTAGACCTAAGAACCGTGTCTTATATCTCCACATGAGTGATGGCAGTAGAACCTCCTTCTAATCCATGCAAGGTAAACTAAACAGCTAGTGTATTTCTGCAGGCACAGAACCACTAAATTACTTTGGTGGACATCATGGGAATTGTTGCTGAGGAAGTGGACTATTTTAAATACATACATGTTAAACTAAAAAATAGATGGAGGAACTACGGTACATGGGTGCTCTTTACAGAAGGCTCAGATTGGACTCTACCCAAGCAGACTTAGAACGTTTGCAGTGCACAAGTAACCCTTGAAGGCCTTTTTTTTTAATTCTGCTGTGGCATCAGATATGTTTTGCGGTGCAGTTTGTTGGTGCAGCAGCTTATCTGTAGCTGAGAGGAAGCGGTTAGACAAACTCATTAGGAAGTTAGCTTTGTCCTAGGATGCCCCTTTAAGCCAGTGCAGGTGGTGGGAGACTGAAAACAGTAGCAAAAACAACGTCACTGTTGGATAATGTCTCCCACTCCAATCATAAAACTGTTGCTGAATTGGAGAGTTCCTTTAGTGAACGGCTGATGCATCTTACATGAAGCTGTTAAACTTTCAGTGCTCCCAACAAACTGAATAAGTGTTGCATTATCAATGCAGTTATTTTTACAGTTTACAGTAACAGCCACCTGATTATATTGGACACATATTTAAATGTCATCTGAGTATCCAGTTTTGGTAAACACACTTTGATTTTGTTTGTTTTTTTCATTTTGTGTTGGGGGGTCTGTTGCCTTTTGCTTTGTCACAAACACATAAAAATGTCTCTCCTATTGGACGATAAAGGATAAATTTTTTCAATTTATTATAATTTTGATATAATGTAATGCAATCAGAAAATAAAGTACTTAGGCCTTGGAGTTCAGCTTGAAGGGTTAGAGGTGATTATTTTCCTATAGTCTGTTCTGCTTCATAAAACATATATTTTATTTTTATTTGTCTTTTTAGGTTTTCTGGACTTCCAACCTTATACCTACTGATATTAACATTAGCAACTACAAAATAAAGAAATTATTTTGCTTTGGGATGGTCCTTTTGTCTTTGCTTGTGATATGGATATCAATATTGTTCTTACTGAGGTCCTTATATAGCTTAATCCTTTGCATTTCTGGTCTCTGTTTTTTTTTTAATCCCACACTAAAGTGAGCAGTTGTACAATACACATGTGCCTTCAACATGCCTAAAAACATTTTTCTAATAAGCTGTCAAGGTACCAGGAAATTTGTGTTTGACTGTTAAGGAAATTCTGCCACATTGCAAAAAAATAAACTGTCACACGTTGCACTGTAAGCCATAACAATGACGGCTTAAATCTCATTTAAAAGCCTGTAGTGAATTTGTATTATAATGATCTCCCGTTGCCACCTCTCACATTACAGTGTGAAATTACTGGTTAGATGTTGACTAAAAGGGTGGTGCTTTTCTTTTAGTCCTCATGCTGTTTCTCAAAATAATCCCCCCAATTCTCTTCTTCCTGCATCTATGATTTAATTATGCTCAAATGTTGGCTTTTTTTTGTAGTCTGTTCTTTTATTGCCCATGTTCCATCAGTTCTGGTTTCTGGCACTCTATTGTTCTCAGACCCACCTGCGATCTTGTAATTTTCAAGTAAGTTTTTGTATCCCTCAGGAAAGCATTTTCTGTGCAATTACAAAGCCATTATAGAAAATTACACACCTATTATCAGTTAAAGGTCATTGCCATATTTTATGGTCTATACTTGCAATTCATAAGCCAAAGATATTAGTGAGTCCATTAGTGAAAATTGGTTTGCAGGTATTCCAGCGGCAGTTTTTATAAACAGAGAATATGTTAGATGGGTATCCACTCTTACAGATTTTACTTTTAGACAAAAACCCAATCTAATAAGAAGAATGTTTTGTGCAGTCGTGCAACTTGAGACACCTAAGAGCCTGTCCCCTAGACAGAGCATAGAGATTGATTACATTGTGCTATAATAAAAGGTAGGTAAAAGAAATTGAACTACAAACTGATGATGTTTCTGAATTCAGTTTAAATAGAATAGAAAAAGACAACTCGTCACATTTTTTTGCTTCACATTAAACTAAATAAACTTAGGGTTTCAGCACTTTCACAATAACTGGAAATTGGTTCCTGGAAAACAGAGCATAAGAACTAAATGTTTTTTTGTCCTTGATCAAATTTCTTCAAGTCAAATATTCTTATCCTGTGTCTTAAGCTCATATAGAGGGATCAGAGGTTTCTGTGCTACATAAAAAGCAAATGTCATCAACTTTCCTTGGAATCAATAGCTACAGAGGTCCAAAATCGATGTGGTCTTCAAAATGGCTTAAAAACAATCGGTAGAGAGCTTTTTGCAATACCGCTTCATGACCAAGCAGTTGCATCCGAACCTTATAACACCAAGTCCTGTGGAAAGCATCGGATGGGGTGGTGTAAGTCCCAACGCCACTGGAATGTGGGAAGTAAGTTATTGTGAGATTTGTTCCCTGATACTGTATTTTCTGGACTACAGAGCGCACTTCACTATAAGCCACGCCCACTACATTTTTTGACAAAACTGCAAACTTGCATAGAAAAGCTGTACCGGGCTATAAGCCTCTCATATCTACTGAACTGTCTCCCACCAAACCTGTAGGAGGAGCTCTACATATCGCACCTGGAGTAGGAACGAATAAGAATGCTAGCTCCCGTTAACTTGTTAGCTCGCAGCAATAAGATCTTCTACTAAAAAATTGGGGTTTTTTCGGTTTTTTTTTCAGGTTTTGCAGGGTTTGGTTCCGTTTTTTTCTTTGTTTTGGCGGTTTTATTCGGGCAATTAATTTTCAAATTTTTTGATTTTTTGCTTTTTTTTCTCTGTCATGCCTGCTTCTACCATGTTCTTGTGCTAAATAAAAATTAGCCCCTCATTCTCCAACTTTGACTTCCTCCTCTAGGGTTTAGGAAAGATCTACAGAAAAGCTGCATCTCATAACCCGCATGGTTCAAAGCGTGGGAAAAAAGTAACGGCTTATAGTCCGGAAATAAAATGCCAAGCTGGCAAAATGTAAAACTGTTCAAAAAATGAATCTATATTTAAAGCTCTGTATATTTGATCTGTACTGTTTTAAATTTGTTTATCCAATGTAACAAAAGCTTGAGGTTCTCAGGGAGCAATGTTGTTCTTTGGCTGTTTTACCACCATAGAGAAAGAATTGCGAAATGGTAGACAAAACATCCTTTCCTCTATGAAAGGACTCAGAGAAGTCATCCTCTCATTGAATCAACTCCTCACAAAAAGCCCTGTGGTTTAGGAAGAAAACAGAATAAAACATAAACACTGAATTTTTCAATGGGCCTCCAAAACTATTTGTAATATAACTGATTATTTCTTTGTTGATGGTTGACCCAAGAGGAGGGACAGTATTGATAGATCAGAGAACAGGCATGGTGGAACACGTCCCTCTAGATACTAATGTTGTCCTCACACCTCTGATTATGTCATTTTAAAGAAGTACCTGACTTTTTTTGGTCAATATCTGTTTAGCCAAAAACAGCAACAGTACAAGAGTGTCAAATTTGCAGAACTTAAGCAGGACATATATGTTAAAATGTAGGAAAAAATGGAGCCTAAAGTTATTCAGACGTTTTTGTTTTCAGCCTAGATGATGTTTTATGTCTTAACTCCTAAAAATCTGACCTCATTCTATCAAACAGCATCTTCATAGTAATACACAGGGGACTTCACCCCGAGAGGGTCTAGATTTGTTCTACTTGTATTTCTCCCTAGATTATTTGTTCCATAAATGCCAGCAGACTTCATGTAACTTGCATAGCTGATGAGGAACAGGTTAGTGATGGAATTCATCTCAGTGCCTCAATAAAGGACACTTCTGAACCTGCTTGCTACTTCAGTGGCATTCCCTTCCACACTAGCACCCCCCACCCCCCGGTACTTTTTCAATAACAGGAAACAATCGGCTGCCGTCTTTCATCGCAAGCTGACGTTGGTTCCCGCTCGGTGCCACTGGGTCTCTATGCTGCCAGCCAGCCAGCCAGCCAGCGCACAGCCAGTCTACAGCAGAGCTAAGAGAGAATAAGAGTCTGTGGCGGCTTCCTTGTTTCCTTATCGTCTTCTAAGGGAGATGTTGGGGGGGGGTCTCACGCTTAGGGTTTTGCTGAAAATATCTTTGATGAATCCAAAATGAACAGAAGCCTATCATCATTACAAAGACCTTTAATGTACATCTCAAGTACTCTAAAGGAAAAGACGCTTGTTGCAGAGTAGCCTCATTTGATAATTTAGATGTTATTTATGAAGGGAGCTGAGAGCTTTTTGTTGGGATTAAGGTAAAGTTTCACTTAAGTGAAGGGTGGCGACAGTCTATCACAGAGAGTGACAGACTGATTATGTTAGAACAGTCTTGTGTTGATAACTAACCGGCAGATGAAAAAACCCAGAGAACCCAAATGTTTAGCTTATAGTCAACTAAAAGCTTTTGTTTCAAATAGACCATGTGGGTGGTTCTGCTCTAACCTGCCCTGTTATGTTGTTTTTTTGTTTTTTTTTACATTTACAACCACTTGACTATAAATCAAAACAAATCCTGAACAATTCCCATGCTTACCATGAAACACAAAATTTTTTTGAATATTCAAATGCAGCAAATTAAGGGAATCAAAAGAAAATATGCATTTACAGTTTCTAAATGATCGGGAAAGTCATTATTCTTAAAGCACATTACAAAAGCTGAAATATGAAGCACTGAAAATGCTTTGAACATTTGTAATAGCTTTATAATAACATCTTTTTTATTATTTCTGAATGCAGATTATTGAAGCAGTTACTCAGATTAAAAGTCTACGTTTTCTGGGATATGGGCCTCATCGGTCTACATTTACGTTTTAATAAATCAAGTCCATCAATATTCAGTTTGTGTCAAGTCTTTGAAATATGCACAAAATATTACTTCAGTGTTTCATCTCGCATAACCAAAACATTCCCGCTTGAAATGTTTTTCCAACATTTCCAACATCTGATTCAGCAAAGGTTTGATATCTTTACTTTAACGCGTCAGTTCAGCTTATTTTTTTTATCCCAAAGGAAATAAAAAGTTGTAGTACGGTAACTTAGAGGGCTTTTTTCAATTACTTGATGTATATGTTGGTAGCTGTAGGAAAAAAGGGTCTTCTACAGTGGTCTTTCCTGCACAAAACTCTGTTATTTTCTTTTGAATAATGTGTGTGTATATATATATATATATATATTTATATATGTATGTACCCCACCTCTCGCCCATTGACTGCTGTAGAGCACCCCTCGCGACCCCAATTGGGACAAGCGTTTAAGATAGAATAGAATAGAATAGAATAGAATTCAACTTTATTGTCATTGCACTGTCACAAGTACAAGCAACGAAATGCAGTTAGCATGGGTGGAGATATTTATATATATATATATATATATATATATATATATATATATATATATATATATATATATATATATATATATATATATATATATAAATTCTCATGGCCACTCATCATGGCTGCACAGGAGCAGGCCCTAAGCACCAGAGCAATAGAGGCCCAGATCTACAAAACCAGACAAGACCCCAGGTGGAGACTGTGCAAAGAGGCCGCTGATACAATCCAGCACATAACTGCAGGGTGTAAGATGCTGGCAGGGAAAGCTTACATGGAGCGCTATAACTAAGTGGCTGGAATAGTAAACAGGAACATCTGTGAAGAGTATGAGATGGAAACCCATACGGTTTCCAGCCCATATAGTAGAGAATGACCAAGCCAAGATCCTGTGGGATCCTGTGGGATCTTGGCTTGGTCAGTATCTTGGATCTTTTAAGATCCAGATACTGACGGACCGAATGGTAATGGCAAATCAACCGGACATTGTGGTGGTGGACAAAAAGCTGAGGAAAGCCGTTGTGGTTGACATAGCAATACCAAGTGACTGCAACATCAGGAAAAAGGAACATCAGAAACATGAGAAATACCAGGGGCTCCGAGAAGAGCTGGAGAAAACATGGAACGTTTCTCCATACTACAATTGGTGTCTGCCTTGTCTGAAGGACAGTGAGTTTGTCAATGCAGGTGTATGATGGCATCTTCAATGCCATGCCGTTGGGTCCTCGTCATTGGGTCCTGAAAGCTTCTTGTTTGATTGCTCATGTGTGCCAACAGGAGTTTTTCTGAAGTCCTGTTAGACCTTGACGATGTATATAGCGTATGCCTTACATACCAAAAATCTGGTAAAAATGCTGGCATACATTAGATAAGTTATGGGTCAGTTTTGTAAGTTATGCGCATGCTGAAGGACACTGAAACACATGTTGACATATGGCAAATATGTCGAGAAATATTGAGCACGCTCAAAATTTCTTGACGTATACCAGCATATGCTTACACGTGGGCCATAAGTTACAGGTAAGTTATTTGGTTGTTGACATACTTTATTTGTAAGTTACTCATAAGTCGTGGTGTCTTGCTTAACCAAAACCTATGAGTAACTTGTGCAAAACTTATGCGTAACTTATGAGTAACTTATCTCCAATGCATATAAATGCATAACGCTTTGATGTGTTACAACCGTTGAACGTGTTTCTAACTTACAGCTACTGTGATGTCATATTGGCAGCATTTTGGTATAAAATGGGGTGTGGAAATCGTCTGTACTCCAGGCTTCATGATGAGCAGACGTTCCACAATAGATGGAGGATTCTTTTTCATTTGGTGGCCGTTAAACAGCAACTAGGTTAATACCGCAATCAAAGAAATCTTTCTATGCAGGCTGGGCACATGGCTTCCCCTCTCAGGACACTGGCTTGTCATATTTCATGGGCATTACACTGCTGTGCATTATATATAATTTAGGCTGTCTTTGGAAATAAGTTCTGGACTCGTAATGAATACTCTATGTATACACCCAAAATTGAAAAAATACATAGAAAGCTCAGCGTATGCCAGTTTTTTAGAAGATTCTGGGAAGTCAGGCATACGCTGGCTAAATCGTCAGGGTGTGAGAGGGGCTTAAGGTAGGCTTCCTTAATTCTGACCCTTGAGATCCAGTGCCCTGCCCATTTTAAATGTGTCTGTGCTTCCACACCTGAATCAAATAGCTGAATTACCTCCTCAGCATGCAGCCAAGTTTTCCAGATTTCTCCTAATGATCTGATTATTTGACTCAGGTGTGTAGCAGGGACATCTCAAAGGTAGAGGACAGCAGCTCAGATGACCATAATTTAGGAAGTGTGCCCTTGGACCTTCATGATGTGGGATGTCAGGGCAACAGGTCAATTGTCACTGGCATGCAGTAATTGACACTAAACCAATTCTTTGGCGGGGTTTTGTCTGTTTTTCTGAACAATCAGCTTTTTTGTTTTGTTTTTTTTTTTTTTGCAGACCTCTCTAGCCCACACAATTTGACCTGCATGATGTAGTTCAGGTTGAACAAGGGTTTCAGCATGACTTTATGATTTGCTTTTCTTCCTCTTTTCACAGCTTTCTGTGCCATGCCATGTATTTTGCAGATTTAAACAGCATGGAAAATATAAGGGGTTGGATGTAGGTGACATCAAATAGTCGACCTTTAGGGTATTATAAGTTATTTTAAGCAAAGGTACAAAAGTATATTTACCCCTGGCATATTAGGGTTTTGGGTAATATTTTAATGCTAATAGCATCTATCCTCTAACAGGAAGTCAGTACATTTTTGTAGTCGTGGAGTCAGAATTATACTATAACCTTTGTAGAATAAACTAAAGACCAGGGATTTTCATGAAAATTCCAAGACTATTATCCAATCAGCATTAAAGGATTTGTTGCTATAATGGTAGAAAATATTTTAAACTAAACATTGAGAAGTTTATATATTAGTTAATGTTATTTTGAAATAAATCTAATTAATCTAATAATCTAATCTAATTAACTAGAGAATCTTTTTTTTTCTTACTGCTTAAATTGCTTCATTATCACTTCAGGGATGTCAGCTTCTTTTCCCCTGCAGACATTTCACTGGATGTTAAGAAGCATAGTCTCTGTTTTGGAACCTCAAGTGGCCATTTAAGGAACTGCACTTAATTCCATGTTGACACTATTTAGAAAGGGGTTTTCCTGTGCATAGAATTTCAAAAAGCTATCATTCTATATTCAACCTTTTTGGAAATGCTGTGCCCCGAGCTTGGTCAGTGAAAGTTTGGTAATTTATTAATTAATGCCACTAGGCTTGAAAACAATCTTAATCAATAAAAAGAAAGATGTAGTCCTGCGAAAATACATCTTCCACAGAACTATAACATTGTTTTTATTTTCTTTCATTTTAATTAATTAATGAATGATAATGTTATTGGAAGACATGCATGTTAGGATTGTAAATCATTAGGTTTTTAAGAGTTTTTAAAACTTGTGTGAGGTAGTCTCATCTTTAAGATTCATGAAACTGCAGGTAAATCTAGACTGCACTTCTTTTCTTTTTTTCCACAGTCGTACGTGGTGAATTCCACTGCTAGCGTAACAGATCCTCTTTGTTTTCAACCTTTATAAAGTTAGAACAACATTCCTGGCATTCAAGCAGCATCCTCAGTGACTTCATGAAAGCATTTCAGACGCCTTTGCTTGATTGACTTTCCGATGTACACATCCTGTCCACCTTCAGAGGCCATTTTCCCTTTCCTCATCCCTACAGAGCAGAGTCATGATCAGAGCTGTCCTTGGAGAAAAGTCAGGATATGTGGTGTTATGTTGGCTAAGCTTTTGCTGGAAATACGTGTGTTTGTGTGAGAGAAAGATGAGGAAGGTGAGAGGCAGAGGAAGAGCAGCTGGTCATTTTGGCCTCAAAGGAGTTGTTGGAACAACACAGGAGAACTGCTGCTGCTGCTGCAGGGTGTCCTGTATCCTGTTGTGTCTACATTATTCAGCGTCCTCGTTGTGATTTATTATTAGAAAGCATTTCCCTTGTTGATTCCTTTTAAGGTAGTTGTTCACAGTTGCCAATATTGTCAGTGCAGGGAATAAAAAAAAAAAAAAGTAAATAATGAGATTTAGGGAAAAAAAAGTTCAAATTGATACCATGAAAGAATAAACATCAAACTATATGACTAGTAAAATCTTAAATATCTTTGTTTTAAAAACTTTATAGAGATCTTTTCAAATGCGTAAAAGTTGGAGCATTTACAACAGCGCAAAATATCTGTGCTTTAAACATAGTTGAAATACAAAGATCATGAAAAAAGGAATTAAAAGGTTTTGCCTCAGTAAACCTTATGTTATAATTCTGTCTCTGTTTAAAGGCAGAAGGAGCCATATTGAATCAATGCAATAGGCTTTACTCTGTGAAGATGGAAAGTCTTCCCCGAACTGTGATATTTCCTCGTAATTCTTAATTCTCTGAATCTCCTATTCTTCTATTTCCAATCAATGTCACAATGTACTGAAAATACACAAGTACCAGTGACAAATTTCTTTTGACATCAGATCTTGAAGCAATGGACTGTTAGGGAAAAAGATATAGATATTTCAAAGTTTATTGCCTGGCCTGTTGTAACTGGCTCTAAAAGCAGAATGCTTAACCCTCAAGAGAGAATTAAGAAGGAAGTCTTCTGAGCTAAGAAAAAAATACTTTTCAAAATGTTTGTTACATCATTATTCAATACATTATTACCAGTGCATCTCAGCAACGTACTTTAGCTGCATATGGCACACCAAAGAGCCCTGGAAAGGATAGTGAGGGGAGTTAAAGAGGTTTTTGAAGTGACCATCTCCACTGTCCAACACCTGTTTTAGTGTCACTGCAGTGTGGCATTTAAAATTGCTGAGACCCCAAATATCCTCTCCTTTATCAGGCAAACAGTGCGATAAGAAAAGCAGTTACCAGCCTGCTACACTGTTGTACCTTTGTACTGTTAAAACGCTGAAATGCTGTTATTATTATAATACATCTTATATTAAGACTGTGGTTTAATATGCTTTAGCTGTTTAGTATTTTAGCTGTTTTTTTATCTAAGTATTTAATCCTTTTGCACATTAAGTAGCTGAATGATTCCAAGAAAACAACATCACATATTCTTGGAAATGATATGTGTTACAATAAAATGAAAACTGTCGTTTTCATTAAATTGGCATTTGACAGTTTTTTTTCTGAATAGAGTAGTCTGATGAAAGACTAAATCTTTTACTCATTCTCCAGTTATGTTTGTCCTTGAAAACTCCACACATAAATTTAAAGGAAAACAACATCCAGACACAGCTCATCCAGTCATGTTGTTTTACTACAGTGCATCAATAGCCTTGGAAACCTGGGCAAAGACATCATCCACGGGCAGTTCAGAGTCCACCTGCAAGTTTAGAAATACAACATCATGAGATTTCTACACTTCCAACATGCTTTATATTTGGTTGGTGTACTCTGTGAATGTCGCACACACCTTCCTCACAATGCCACGGCTCTCATAGAAAGCAATGACTGGCTCAGTTGCTTTGTAATACAAGTCCAAGCGTTTCTTGATGGTCTCTTCATTGTCGTCAGAGCGACCGCTGGTCTCGCCACGCTTCAAGAGCCTCTTAACCATGGTTTCTGCTTTTGCGTCGACGTACAGCAAGAGGCAGGGTTTGCCAATCTAAGGTCAAAGATAGTCTGCTCAATTGTGCTTTCTGAATTCAATGCTGAAGAAATAAATCTTGAGTTTTTCCTACCTTCTTCTCAAACTCCTCTCCCTGCTTGACCTCACGAGGATAGCCATCAATGAGAAAGCCCTTAGAGACATCAGCCTTGGCAATCATGGCATCCTTAATCATGTCCAAGACGGTGTCCTAGAAAGTAGAAGCCAAAGGGGATAAAACCTTCACTATCGCATAGTCGCTTTAACAGAAAATGCATAAGAGATCATTTCAAAGTGTGGATGCTTTCTTACTAGGGGTACAAGCTCCCCTTTCTCCATTATGGCCTGGAGCTGCTTGCCCCTGTCAGAGCCAGAGGCTACCTCAGCTCTCAGCAGATCTCCAGAAGACAAGTGAGTGTAGCCATACTTTGCAACTATCTTCTCACACTGGGTGCCCTTTCCTGAGCCAGGTCCACCTAGGGAGACACAAAACCCAACATGGTAACATGCAAGAAACCAAATAGTAATAAACATTTTGCTGGTGAAATAAGCAAGGACGGGCTCAGAGTGCTCACCCACAACAAAGATGATTTTGGAATCCTTGATTTTGTCTGCAATAAAGCATAAAATATATAAGTTATGAATACATACATAGTCATGATGACTTCCCAACAAATCTGGATTTAATCCACCAAAAAAAAAGAAATTTAGATAAACCTTCTGAGGTGACTGTGGGTGTACTTTCCATTTTATCTTTAGGAACAAAGAGTCTTCTTGTGCAACAAGGTTTTTTTGCTCTGCTTTCCTTGCAGTGGGTTTGTGCTATTACTCAAACTGTGTTGACATGGCAACTGTTGCTACCTAATTATGTTATTCTATCTCTACAGCTCTGATGTAGCCAAGGGTTAAAACAGAACTAAAGGAAATGTCATAAGCCTACTCATTGCAGAAAAAAACCCTCTGAATTTGATTATTTTCATAGATATTATAAAAATGAATGTGTGCATTGAAATGCTATATATATATATATATATATATATATATATATATATATATATATATA
>NW_015150476.1:424663-427886 GCF_000732505.1 Cyprinodon variegatus | reverse complement strand
GCTATGATTAAATCAGTTTTTATTTATTACTTCATTTTATTAAATGGGAACAGTATACATACATATATATCTATATCTATATAGATATAGATATAGATATATAATGTGTGTGAGTTTTAAACTGAATTGTATACTCAATCCTAGAGCAAACATGATTTCCTCAAAGAGAAAAAAAATCCTTTAAAGCATTTAAAAAACAAAGCATGTTTCAGTTCAGTCATAGCCCAATGCCTGAATAAATAAACTAACTGTAAAGCTTTAAGGAAAATCTTGTTTGACCTTTAGTGTTCTGCTGCTGCAGTACACTAAATATATATATATATATATATATATATATTTAGTGTACTGCAGCAGCAGAACACTAAAGGTCAAACAAGATTTTCCTTAAAGCTTTACAGTTAGTTTATTTATTCAGGCATTGGGCTATGACTGAACTGAAACATGCTTTGTTTTTTAAATGCTTTAAAGGATTTTTTTTCTCTTTGAGGAAATCATGTTTGCTCTAGGATTGAGTATACAATTCAGTTTAAAACTCACACACATTATATATCTATATCTATATCTATATAGATATAGATATATATGTATGTATACTGTTCCCATTTAATAAAATGAAGTAATAAATAAAAACTGATTTAATCATAGCTTTGTAAAATAAAATTCATATAATAAATCTAAAACACTAACTGCCCCCAACAAATTCAAGTACGAACAGTGACCTAACTATATTTCAGCAGGTGAAGAAGTCTGAATATTTCCTGTAAATTACAGAAAACACCTGACTTCAGTGATTGCTTGTCTTGTGTTATTTGTTAATGTATACATATGTATGTTATAATATAATATATATATATATATATATATATATATATATATATATATATATATATATATATATAGATAGATAGATAGACAGAGAGAGAAATAAGTAAGTACACTGAGTTGAAAACCAAAACCAGTGCAAACACAAATTGCAATAAAAGAGTAATAATTGGACTGCTTATTTGAACACATGAATACGTCAGACATTTTCATTCCAGCTGTTGCTACAGCTTTATGATGCACTAATGCAATAATGTATTCTGCAGCCAGTCAAATATCTTCTTTATCTATCTTTCATTTACTTATACTCACGAAAATAATCTCCAAAGCATGATACTGCCACCATTATGATTAATCATAATAATTAATAATCTGATATAGCAATATGCAGTGTTCAAGCAAATTCTTCTAGATGTTAATTGCTATATGAGTTGTGTCCTACAAATAGAACCTCCCATGGCTCTCTCTTACCAAGGGCTTTCTTCTGCTACTCTTCAATAAAGACTAGTGTGGAAAATAGAAATAATAGTAACTCTTCAGGCGTATTCTCCCACCTGTAAATATTTGCATTCATCTACAGAATTCTTGGCTGCTTCTCCGATCAATGCTCCCCTTGTTGGGTAGGTCAGTTTAAGCAAACCGAAAAGCCTAGGTTTAGCATATTTCTTCCAATTTATGATGATCAATTAAAAAGTCCTTTAAGAAACAAATTAATAAATAAATATTGCTTAATTTCTTTATAACCTTTTGGTAGAACTGTGTAGTTGTGTTCCCTAAATGACACCTAAGGAATTCAGAGAAGAGGTTCTGTATAATGAAAACCCACTAATATTTAATAAATAGACAATGGTTGTTGTTGTTTTTAGGAAATCGGTGTGATGGTGTCAAGTGGAAAAACACACGTTTATTGACATTAAATTGAGTAATTGTGCTTTGAGATAATCAATCACACAGACTCAGAAGAACATGTGTTGAGGCTTTGTTTTTTGTGTAATAATTGGAAAGGTTTCAATAGATATTAAATCATGTTATTACAAATTTGATCCTGTTTATTTAATAATAATTTATTTAATGAATAATAAAATTGATGATTCTATTTTCTGCATTTTTTAGTTTGCAACTTTAAAGAAATATCTAGAAAATCCAGGCCTAATTGTTCCACAGACAGAACTTCTAAAGAGGACAGGAACCAGTTAAGTGAGTATTTTTGCAGCTGATAAATAAAATAATGAGGAAGTGGTTTGTGTGTCAGCAGATGGCTCAAGTTTAAAAAGCAGTTTCTCATAGCTGTAATCTTGTTTATGTTTCATAAATGTCTTGTCTCACTTGTAAACAATTATGTTGCATTTTATATGTATTCATTATACCTTTCCTGTTTTGTCTTGATCATAGTTTGCCATTTTGTCAAAATGTTAAATTAATTTTGTACGACCAAAAGAGTTTTTTTCTTTAATGTTCTTTTTCTACTTTGATATTCAAAACGATCTAGTCTGTTAAACTCTGAATGTATTTGCATCGTCACAGATAAAAAGATGTGCTCCTGGTCCAGCCAAATACATAGAGGAGGATGTATATTCTAAGTTAGAGCAAAATAAGTTTAATCTCTACATGCAAATAGTTTTATACGTAGGTGCTTATCAACTTCAAGAGTCAAGCTGTTTTTGGAATTGTCCTTAAAAAGTCAATAGATATAAAATAGATAGAAATGGTTACAATACTAATTCCAAGCCAATATGCTTGGTCAGTGGATCACCATCAAGACCAATAAGAGGCATGGAGAACATAAAATAAAGACTGCTGTCATTAAAGTGTAACTTACCCCAATGTAAAAGCATAACCCCACCCCCAGGCATATTTTGGAAAATGCCTCTTAAGAGCACAATATCAAGACCCTGAGGGGCTAAATCTTTGGAAACACTAAATCAAATTTTTCCATCTGATCCACCAGAAAAACCGTGTGCTACCAGGTAGTGGCATTTAGCACTCACTGAAAGGCATTGGGCATGACAACACCCAACAAGATTTTCTCACAGGTGGTTTGCGTAGCTCCGATGAGATAGACCCCTAGTCTAATTTAGTCAAATGTGGAAAGAGAGACGCAGTTACATAATAAAACACATCCTGTTTAGGGGAAAAGAAAAGATAAAATCTGTCAATTGCCCAGGGAAAGAGTCAGTTTTGGAGTCGCACAGCCCATATATAGCAGGCGGACAGACTCAGGCCTAAACAATAATGGAAACATAAAAAATACAGTATTTTTCAGGCTATAAGAAGCTACTTTTTTTCCCTCACTTTGAACCATGTAGCTCAGGGGTCTTCAACGTTTTCCAGGACAAGGACCTCCCAAACTGATGGCAAGATGGAGCGGGGACCCCTAATTATATATATATATATATATATA
>NW_015150476.1:414359-424363 GCF_000732505.1 Cyprinodon variegatus | reverse complement strand
TCGCCGAATGTGTTCATTGATGCCTGAAAGACATCTTCTGCCTCCATTTATCTGTTTACTACAGTATGGTGAATTCATGTTAATGTGAATTTAAAAACATTTCAATTAGAGGAAAAAATTGCAGGGTTGAATGTAAAAAAAAGTCTTATCAACCAAACTTTCGCGACCCCCATGCAGTACCTCCATGGACGCCCTAGGGGTCACGGACCCCCTGTTGAAGACCGCCGATGTAGCTTATAAGAAGGTGCAGCTTTTCTGGATTTTTCTTAACCGCCAGAGGGGTAGGTCAAAGAAGCCCCATCTTTTAGTAGAAGCTCCTATTGCTGTGAGCCAACAATCTAACGTCCCCCCTCTAACATCTATATGTAGAGCTTCCCCTACAGGTTTGCTGGGAGACAGTTCAGTAGATATGAGTGGCCTATATATGCAAGTTTCCAGTTTTTAAAAAAATGTAGTGGGCACGGCTTATTTTGCGGTACACCCTATAGTCTGTATACAGTCTATACTTTACCATTAACAGGAGTTCAGGAGGACAGGATATGGATTGACACTAACAAAGTGGGGCTTTGCTTTGTAGCTGTGTCAGTTATTTAATTTTTTTTTTATTCATTTATCTATTTCTAATAAATTTTCATAATCTGTCTCAGTGGATCTGCTCACCCTGCATAAGAGCCTCTTTATATGTACTGCAGCCAGTGTAACATGGAAAATAATGGAATCGGAGATTAAAACAACTGTGACCCATGCTGTGACCCGTTGGGATGAACAGTTTGGGTTCAGTGGTGTGGTCAGGACTAGGGGAAATGGCAGCTAGCTTCATTTGACATATTGAAAGAATGTGGGAAAGATGATTATATATAAAATAATGTTGATTAAAAAAAAAGGTTTGACTGAAAATGATGTTCAGATCACACAGTGAAAGGGCACTCTAAATGAAAATTGTTTTAATCTAGATTTAAAGCAACTCAGGGTTCTGCTACTATAACAGTTTTCTGGAAGTTTATTCTAAATCAGTGGAGCATAGGAACTTAAAGCTACAGCTCCATGTTTCGTTCTGGGTAGGCAGAGTAGATTTAAGTTAGAAGATCTGAGGTCTGGGTGGTTAATTAGTCTGTAATGTATTTTGGTGCTAAGCCGTTCAATAATTTATAGACTAACAAAAGTGTTTTAAAGATTAGTCTGTGAGAAATGGACAGCCGATGTGAGGACTTTACTTAGGCTTTACTTTCCTCGTTTTAGTGAGGATACAGGCTGCAGCATTCTGGATCAACTGCAGGTGTGGTACTTTTTAGGCCAAGCTGTGAAGAGACCATTGCAGCAATTAGTTATACTAAAATGAGCTTTCAAAAGTCCTGCTGAGACATTAGTCCTTTAATGCTGGATATGCCAGTTTTAATAAATGCATAGATTTTTAATAAATGTGTGCTCTAATTGTGACACAAAAATCCAGCAAAATAAAAAACACACACCTACTGCTGATATATTTTTTTTTTTTTAAGAAACTGTGGTCGCATTCATAGATGAAACAAAAAGGAATAAAAACATATCATGGCCTGTGCAATGGTTTTCTTATGGCAAGTTTAAACAGATTTAATCAGTTTAACCATTAATGGATGTTAGAATAGTATTTCAGTCCAGCTACCATGAAATAGAACTAAAATGCTGTTTAATGATGTACTTATTTTATTTTCAGTCTCCCAAATGATGGATGGTGCTGTATTCTTAGGTGTCTGGTTATACCATACCACGCACTGACCCCATAGCCAGTGTAAATGTCACATGTGGGCAGTTATCTGAGTCAGCATGGTACCTCTTTAGGAATCTTGGTCTGGCCTATTATGGTGCCCTCCTCTGGGAGCTTTGGTTCTTTGGTAACTTAACCAGACTAATAAACTCCCCCAAAGAACTAATCCAGTTTTTCTTGCACTGTTACAATCAAAATTCAAGTATTTATGACTTCAACATATTTCACTTTGAAAAGATGGAAATTAGATGCTGAATTGAAAACATTTGAAATATGTTATCCATATTGTATTGAAAATGAAAATCCAAAAGAAAACTGAAAATAAATGAGCATCGTCGGACACTCCATAACTCACATGTCTTATTGCTGCTTTTTTACATGCAGTCAGTCCTGCTAAAAAAAGAACCAGCAAGTCTGCAGCTGTTAAAGGATATAGTGACACCCATTAAGCACACCGAAAAGGAGACTGCAAAGGGCTAGGCATGAAAACATGCTTGAGAGTTTTTCAGAGCATTTACTCCAGTGCACCAATTCACAAAGCTTTTTTTGAGGTTTAATTAGGCGTGCTGCCCCTTTAAAGGATCCTTTGACGTCATGCACTTGAGGCATTCCATGAGGTTTGTGAACGGATGGAGAAAGAAAAATCATGTTGTTAGTGATCTGGTTGTTCAGGATAGTGGCAGCTCGATTATGTAGCAAAATCGATAACTCTGACACTAATAGGCTGGATGTGACCTTTATAGGGCTTAAAAGCACCAAAGTGGAATAAAACAGCTGAAGGGAGTTGCATAGAATGACCTTTAATGGTTGCAGGTTTTACATTATCTCTGTGCATAGATAAAAAGAGGGCAAGTCTTTGTAATGGCAAGTCGAAACAAAACATGAATGTGTGTAATTATACACAAGGTAATTATGTAATTCACTTCCAGCAGTACATCACTATAAATGACCAAACCTGCATGCCTGTGCACTATAGAAACATCTGGTCCTCTCAATGTTACAAATTTTAATGTTTTACCAAAGGTCTGTAGACATCATTTGACATCTATCAACCACACACTCAGCTTAATTTACCCTCCCTCTTCATGCAATAAATAGATCTGCCCTCTCTGCCTGTCACTGCCTCTTTCAAAGCAATAACTATTGTCAGACTATTGTCTTCCTGCCTGAACCTCCTTTATCAAGCCTCGATTTCTCTTTACTGACCTCTCTTCTGCGTTGAGGCTTTAGATCCCTCTGTAACAGTCTGCCGTTCCCTGGCTCCCTGTGTGTGTACGTCTGTACAGTTCCTGCTGCACGGCAGCCCTCCCTCCCCCATTTGATTCCTTTTTATAGCTCAGCTGAGCCTGCTCAGCCTGCGATGCATTCTGGGTAAGAGGGAGGAAGAAAAGACGAGGAGAGGGAGGGAGGGAATGACTACAGAGCAGAAGGAAGCTGGTGAGAAACCCAAGACAGGGGTCACACGAGAAGAAGACACGACAAGAGGACGATAGATCGATATTCTGAAAGATAAATAAGTTCATACAATTTTTTGATTTATGGTTTTGCAGGGTTTATCTATTTAGAATGTTATGAACAGGAAGATATGTGCTACAGGAACCATGCAGTGTGAATGTCTAGGAGGAAGTAAACTTTAAAAGGAGGAATTATTTTCTAAATGATTTGAATGTTGCACACTGTAAAAGAATGTGTCGTGAATTCATGGCAAACATCATCTTTAAGCAGTTTCTAATAAAAAATAATAAAAAACCCAGAAGAATTAGTGCAGGCATCATTCATAAAACTTGTCAGTAAAACCTAATCTTGGTTATGCAATGATATCTGAGGTTAGGAAACAGGTTTTGTTAGCCTCTTTGTGCTGTTCCAACAGGACAAAGTGAAAAAAAAGCCCCAATTGCGTGAGCTGAAGATAAAAGGTGAAACTTTTTACTTTGCAAAATATGTTGCCAAACTATTGTGAACACCGCCTTCTTTCTCTGAATCCTAAAAGGAGGAAAAAATAAGACTTTAATCTAATCAACATCCAAAACTTTTTATTAAAAGCATGAGGCGACATATTCATGTCCTTGAAAGGAACATAAATACAAAATATATTTTTTATGTACATATTATGGCAAAGACAGTTAAAAGCATTCCAGATACATTTTCTTAAAACTTGTAATTTACAAAAAAAAAAAAAAAAAAAAAAAAAAGAATATATTAAATGCAGCTCCCAATATGTTTAATATAAAAGAAATTTTGAGCAAATATTCAAATGTGGTCCAAGATGCTCGACCTTTACAATTTAACTACAGGGTATGAACTTTGAGGTTCAAATATGAGGTATGCAAAACTTTTGAATAAAAAGGAAAGCCTAAAGTTAGTTAAATATAATCTCAGTACCATTAAATAGAAGCTCTGTAGCAGGTTTTAATTTCAGCTTCTTATGTGCAGTCTGAACTTAGACATGGGCTGGTAACCTCTCATGAGGTATAACTAAAGTTTAGGGGGGGGGGGGACTGTTCTCAAAGCTGCTAAAATTGATCTTGATTTAAATTAAGTTTTATTTTTTGGCACAGATTTCTTGGATGGTTACAAAAAAGTTGTCCCACTCCCATCTGCTCCTGCGCACAGTCAGAAAATGCGTTTTTCTACAGCACTTTTTCATGTCAGATGACTAAAGCACCTCACACTATATTCAGTCATTCCTGCTCTGATGAGCGTAGCTACATTGTAGCCCCGGCTGCTCTTGGGCAGAATGACAGAAGGGAGGCTGCAACACAATTGGCACCACTGGAACCTCTGACCACCAACAGTGATCAAAGTGGGTGAAGTGTCTTAACCAAGGACGCAACAAACTCTGCAGCAGCATGAATACTTGCTTCTTTCCTGGCTTGAATACATGTAATGAGAGCAAATATTTGTTTGGTGTAAATGTCAAGTTACTGCAATTCCATGGAGGTCTTACCATACCCTGAGATTCCTATACCAGCCCATGCCTAATCAATAACTCCCTAAATAACTACCACACTGAAATATACTACTGTTGTGTAACTGATTATTCTAAAGCATTTACAATAATATTTGTTATTAATAGAACAAAAGAAATCACACAGAACTCTGGAAATGAATCTCAATGTCATTCATAGTAAAGACTGCACCCCTTCAGCTCAAAGACGCAGTAAAGGTTCAGGCCACAGAGAAAGTGGAGCAAAGTATTTGCTCACCTGCATTGACTGTAGGGGGGTTGAGGCTTAGGAGGTTAGAGCATTGCGCTTGGAATCAAAAGGTTCTGAGTTCAAGCCCCACTCCCATAGACTGCCACTATGGGTCCCTGAGCAAGACCCTTAACCCCACACAGCTCCCGGGGCACTGCACAATGGCAGCCCACTGCTCCCTAAGGGGAGTTCTTAAATGTGAGAGTTCATATCATAGCTCTGTACTTGTGACAGCGTAATGACAAAAAAAACAAAAAAAACTCACATATTAAGTGACATCCCATTTCTGATCAATAGAAAAAGCCTTAAATCTTCCGGGAAATGTGGTCCACAAGGTTTAGGAGTGTACTTATAGGAATTTTTTAACTATTCTTCTGGAAATGGATTTGCTAGATCACACACTGATGTTGGACGTGAAGGCCTGGCTTTCAGTCTCTGCTAATTCATGCAAAAGGGGTGCCATTAGGTGCCAGTCAAGGTCATTCCCTTCATACCTTGCCATCCATGTCTTTTTGGACCTTGCTTTGTGCACTTGTGCAAAGTCATGTTGAAAGAGGAAGGGGCCATCTTCAAACTTCCCACTAAGTTGGGAGAATGGAATAAATAAATAAAAAAGATATAATTGTCCAAAATCTCATTGTATGCTGAAGAATTCCAAGTTCCTCTCACTGGAACTAAGGAGCCAAGCCCAGCTCCCAAAAGGGAACCCCACACCATAATCCCCCCTCCACCAAACTGCTATTTAGCTCTGCTTATGAGATCAGCTGATCGAAGACTGGCTTAATAACTGAAGCTTTCTGTCATAAAGTTTGGAGGCTTTTAGTGATTGAACCTGCAGAAAGATGCCGACCTCTTTGTTCTATGCGCATCGGCATTCGCTGACCCCGCGCTGTCAGTTTACATGATCCACTCCTTCCTTGCTTTCATTATCAAACACTTCCATTTTCTTGTGATACATCTGATAGTTGACTGGAATATTCAGTATCAAGGAAATTTCACGACTGGATTTGTTGCACAGATGACATCCTATCACCATTCCACGCTGGAATTCACTGAGACAGCAACCCATTCTATAACAAATGTTTGTAAGAACAGTCTACATGCCTGGGTGATTGATTTTATACACCTGTGGCCATAGAAGGAATTGAAACACCTAATTCCAATAATTTGGATAGGTGAGCAAATACTTTGGTAATAATATAGTGTAAGTACCAGACACAAAACATATTTGTCTTTTAACACTTTTCATTAGCGATAAAACTTAGTTTGCTGGAAGATGTTCTCAACTTCAGAGACAACCAAAAGCATCAGTTTGAAGAGAAATAATGAAAATAAAGAACCATTTAAAATAATTGAAGTTTAAAACTCTGGCCTTTATCCGTAAATAAGCTGTTTAGGTTATTTGCCCTTTAAGCCAGAGAGGTGCCAACACAGCAAAAAAGATCTAGAAATAAGTGAGCATTTCTTAAATGAAGTGTATTTACCCTTAATTTCAGTAGGTACATAAGATTATTTGCCCAAAAAATTAAAATTAAAAATTTTTACCCTTAAAATAAGATAATTAGATAATATGCACTCGAAATGAGACAATACAATTATTGTTTCTTATCTTAAATGTAAATTGTCTTGTTGCATTGGCACAGTGTCTCACTTACCTCCTAAAGTTAAGAAAAAAGGCAATTATTTAAGAAAAAAATGACTTATTTAGATTTCTATTTTTGCAGTGAATGAATACTTCAATAAATCAAAATGATTTGTCCAAGATGGTAAGAAATACTATAAAGTGAAATAATCAGTCTAATAACTAAAATGACCAAATAGGTTTGGCAAACATTAATACTGCTACTAATCAAACAACACTGAGAAGTGGAAACCAGACATAAGCAGCATGAATCAGCAAAACATTGAAAGAAATGTTTCTGAACATTAGAATGCATGTTAATAAACGTCAGTTCACACCTCCCATTGTAACACAGTTTAGAAACTTTACTCTCACATCATACTGTATGCCCATTCTCTGCATTCAGCAATGCATCCGACACTGGGGAATACAATCTCAGGTCTGGAAACCATCTTATTAAGGCATTAGACTGGGTATATACACCGTTTCTATCCTTGTTACGTCACACCTAAACTTTCTTGCAAACTTCCAGAGTCATTTTGCTCGTTTAAAAATTATATTTACACACCCTAAATACATAATACATCAAGTAACATTTAATAAAACACCACCTATTGCACATTTAATTTCTCTCATTAATAAACTGGTTATTTTACCCATCAGTACCATCTTTTACTGTCTACTCTTATCCATCTTTTTCTTTCTCTAGTGCTTTTCCTTTGTTTTTGTAAATTACATGACAAATTGTGCAGCTTTAATCACCAAGTCCTAGCTTGGAAAGTCACCAGGTGGCTCCTGGTCAGGGGAGTGAGAGCCGTCCTGGTCATCTGAGGGTAGCTGGACACGCTGCTCATCCATACGCTTGGCCTGGACCCTCTGGATTAGGCTGAAGAAATCTTCATCAGGCACTGTGGGGGCATGAGGGCCAGCTTCTGGGGGGGAGCACCGCTGATCGTCGATCCTTGAGGACTAGAGTCCGAAAATAAAGGCAGTAAAAGTGAAGATGTGATTATGAAATGATGATATCACCAGCATTTTATGCAATGGGCATATGTGACATTAGATGATTGTGCAATGAGCAATAATATCAGTCATATTCCTGTCTTCTTCTTTTTTCCCCTTCTCATTTGAGCTTCCAACATCTTGAATAACATAATTTCTGTTCAGTTTGAGCATACTTACAGCGAAAATTATTATTCTTTTTTTTTTATCTTAAATGCTAAATGTTTATATATATTTTTTTTTACAATTTTGGTATAATTACTGTTATAAGTGGGTCGCTCTGTCAGCTAAAGGTGTGTTTTACAGTCTCTACACTCCAGTTAATGATTAATCGATTACTAAATCATTTGGTAATAATTACAATAATCAATTAATTACGATTAATACGATTGTTTCAGCCCTAAAACAGTCCTTTGAAAATATAGTGCTACCTCAACTTCTGTGTGGGTAACATTAATATTTTCATTGCAAGGGATTAAAAAAAGCAAACTCGCTAAATTTCACATTTATCAGATAGAACATATCAATAGGCCAGAGATGGGAGTCTGTCGATTTTCCCCTCAATGACTCACATTTTTGACTGGCTTTAGTTTAGAAAAACAGAAAAAAATTGTTAAAGACATAACCCCATCCACTATTTTCAGTCTATTAATGCATCATAGGATGTGTTTGAGGCATTTTCTTATTATAAAGAATTACAAAAGACAAAAGACACGTGCTTCATTGAAAAAAAAAAAAGTGATCTTGTATCCAGCTATTTTGTTGCTCAACCTTAAGTGGATTTTATTTTCTATCTATAATTATACTTCAGGGGGGGGGAAATGCATAGATTGAGCATGGTTTCATTCAAAGTCAGCAAATCAGACCTGGAGAAACAACACAGCTATAAAGATCGCTTCATATTTAGCAGAGCAGTAAAAGGTTTGTGTACACATCTGCTTTGGATCAGAACCTAGACCAGAAAAAGATCTTTAATATTAAGTTAAAGGTTAGAAATAAAAGAAAGCATAACCAGTTAAGTTCTTATTTAACTTTAGAAGTTGAATAGGAACGGTTTCCTGACCTGGCACTTTATAAGCATGTTGAAGAAGTCGTCGCTGGGCTCTTGAAGATCTCCCTCGCCAACCAAATGTCCCAGGTTGTTATGAGTAATCCTAAGGCCAGGGAGGTTTCCAACACTAACACGCTGATCATCAAGGCGGCGGCTCTGAGAGCTAGCAATCAGGTCGAAGAGCTCCTCAGTCTGAGGAGATGTGGTAATTGCAGGATCTATGGAGAAAAATTAAGAAACAGAACTTTTTCAGTGTGAAGTTTTAGAATAGTAGACTTTTTCCCCAAGGTGTACAGTAAAGAGCCCATAAGCCCTGAAATAACAGCAACCAACCTATCATCTCATTTAGGGACGTGTTATTAGCACCTTCTCTGTTGTCTCCGTTCTGTGGCTCATCAAGATGGCAGCGCTGATCGTCCATGCGGCTGCTCTGGAACTTGCTGAGAAGGTCAAAAAAGCAGTCCTCATCGGAGGGGTTGCGGCCAAGTTTCTGAAAAAAAAAACAAGCAAACTCGAAGATCAACTTCTGGTCTGTTAATCGTGTCAGAAATTATACTTCTATTGTTACAGAAATCGCCTCTCTTATACCTCTCACTTGCATTATATACAGAATTCATTTAGTTGACATGATGAGGGTTTTGTTAACCACCTGAGCATAGTGAAGTACATTAGGTATAACAAAACATTATATAATCAGTAAACTAATGATTTTAATATAGCAAAATATACTGTTTATCTCAGAGTGGTGGACTGTGATGATGATCATATCCTAATCTAGACACTGAGGGTATAAAAATGGAAGAAAACATGTGTATTAATCAAACTAGATAAGAAAATATCAGGACAAATACCATAGCTGTAGTTATCAGAGCGATCACAGCAAATATTAAATGCATCATTGTCTTTACATGACCAAGAAATGGGAGTGTAACTTTTTTGTTTCAATACATAAAGACTTTTGCAACATACTTTAGTAGCATACAGCTTGTAATATACCAAAATCTAATTTTAAACGGTGTTAAATTAATAAGGGTGACATTTTTTTTTTAAGTATAGAAATTGTGTTTTTTTCATAACCAGGAATAAAGACGGAAGGCCTTTTTTTCTGCCAGCTGATAACCAGTATAGAGCAAAGGGTTGGGCACACCTGCAGCTCAACACATCATACATTTAGAATAAACACTTTTCCCTGCAAAACAGTCTTTGGCATCCTGTCATTCAGCCAAAATTGTTGTTGAAAAGTCAAGCAGCTGATAGCATAATCTCAGCAAAATATGAAGTGTATATATATACACACATATATATACACACATATATATATATACACATATATATATATATACACACATATATATACACACATATATATACACACATATATATACACAC
>NW_015150476.1:399289-414320 GCF_000732505.1 Cyprinodon variegatus | reverse complement strand
ACACAAACTTTTTTTTTCTTTTTTTACTGAAGCACATTCCCTGTAATTCCTGGTTTCTAACACAAGATGGAGCCTCTCATCATTAAAAAAAGTTTGAAGTGAATCCTGCAAAAATATAAGGGCTTTTTCAGCCTTCTTTAAAGGTTGTTTAGATTTGTAATATATAACTCAATCCCAGACAGAAAGCTTCAGTTATTAACCAAATATTCGATTAGCTGAGCTCATCAGCACAGCTAAATAGCAAGATCTAAATAACGTGCTGCCGACTTGGAGGGGGCAGCAAATACTGTTTTATTACAGACTGATAAATTAAGTGAGTTAGTGTTTTTTTCCAGAGGCTTCACTTGGTAAAGGTTCGCACTCCGTGCTATTCCACCACAGAGAGAAAGAAAGGCTCTTTTGTTTTTGTAAAGATCTGCATCATCTGCTTACATTTGTGGGATAAAAATCATGGAACGAGGGGTTATGATAAAAGCAAATACATAATTATGGTCCACTTTAAAAATAAAACTTAAAGTCAAACATTTCATCGTTATAATAGGGTCCAAAATTCTGTTAAGGGGATGTTGTTTATTACTTATACATGATTTTTGGTTTTCAGTCATTTACAAATTACCCCTTTCTGTCATTCTGAAGAATGAAGTTACATGCACACCTCAAACCATCCTACCAGAACTTCTCCTTCAGTATGATAACTCCAAGTAAAGCAAAACATCTTACCAGCTGCAGTACTTGGTTATCCTTTATCTCTCATTCCTCTGTGATCACTTTTTCAGGATCACCCTGTACTCACGCCTGGCTCCCGCCTCGCTCTCTTCTGCCATCACCCAAATCTCAAGGCTCCGATCTTTGCCTCTCTGCTTCAAACGAGCGCCACCTCCTATTCCTTCAACTCTTTTAGCCCTGTATTCTAGGCCTCTCCTAAACAGCGTACTAACTTGTCCTCTCCGTTCCTCTCCCTCTCTCGGTTTCTCTCTCTCTCTCTTTCTCCCTCTAAGCAGATCTCTGGCAGGCCATTTTTGTCTCGTTCACCCACTGTGGGAAAACAACTCATTATGGGAAGCTAAGCATTTGACCCTGTGGGGAGGGTACCGGTTCTGCGATCAAGGTCACATTATCAGCTGAGAGACAGAGCCATCGTGGACAAAGGGGGAGGAGGGGGGGTGGGGGGTAGAATTTATGCAGGGGGAGTAGTTATGTGAACACTGCTTGCCAACAGCCTATTCCAGCGGGGGAATCAACTGTGCTAAACTGAATGGAAGCACACATTTTTGCTCTTTAAAAAGTCTAATCAGGTGCAACTTGTAGCAATTTCTGTCCCGTGTCCTTGGCCCCATGGACTCTCTGTGGATCTCGTCACTTCCCACTTTGTGATGTCCAATTAGTCAAGTAGGCCACAATGACAGGGCAGGAGAGAAAAGAACACGTGATGATGGAGAGAGAGACAGACAGCAGGGACCGAGTAAAGTAGGGAAAAAAGCTGCCAGAAACAGAATTTGAATGAGAATGTGAATGACAGTTTAGAAGGCAATCTGTGTCCCCTTCCCCCCTAAAGTGTGCAGGACATGTGCCCATAAACCCTGTAACTACTTCAACATGTCTCTTATTATAAAGCATTTCATTTAAATAGGAAATAAAAACTATGCAGTCCTTTGTTTTAAGCATAAGATGGTTAAGGCCTTCATGGTTTTCAGAGGTTTAAACCAGTTTAAATCCTAAAAGCAGCTGCTTCCTTTTTCTATGAAGCACAGAATAAAGGTTAATCCCCCCTAATAAAATCAGCTGTTACGAATATTTTAATTTGTAAAAAAAAAAAAAAAAAAAAAAAAAAACGGTGCAGAAACTAAAGACAAAAACTAAAAATTAGCACTGTTTGGAAATTAAAGTCAAAGTAATTCATATTCTGCTTAAAAAATATTCAATATAAAAGTAAAAAATTAATGGAGAAACTTCTACATTTAGAAGAAGATTTTAATTAAATATTTTTACAATTATTTATTTTATATGCTTCAACCAATTCTGGACAAAATATTTACCATCACTTTTATAGTACTGTAATACCCCTTTCACACTGGCTGAAAACCCCATTTAAACTCAATTGGCTTTTAGTGGCAGTGGGAAAAGCTCGGTGACGCGTGTCTACCCGGGTCAAATGACTCGGCAAGCGATCTGTGTAAAAATTGTATCGGCTCTGATCGGCATGCTGTGAGACCCGAACTGACCCGCTAAATTACGTGATACCATTGATCGGAACCTACGGACGTCTACACATTGTGGCAGTCGCTTCTGATCTAATAAAGCGGAAACAACACTGTTTACATTCGATAAACATGGCGCAGCACTGATAAGAACGATTCAGACAGAAAAGAGCGAAACAGTAGAGAAAAATGACTACACCCTGGCTTCCTTCCATGTAGCTCTCCATTGTTTACTTTCCTGATTTCTGTTGCACTGCGAACATCAAAACTAACCCAGCATGATGGTGTCATGGTACACACAGCCCAGGGGGGACAGAGGCCACGTAGCTTTCCAGACAGGAGGTTAGACCCAGCTTCTTTTGTCAATAGGTAGGAAGCCAGAAGCCAATTGTTAGCAGGTCGACCCATGTTTGAAAAAGACTCGTTAACCTGGTATTTTCAGTGGGAAAGAGGCTTAAGAATGCCATACTTAGGCCATCTGCTACAGATGAAAATATCCTCAGCAGGAGCAAAACATGATGTCTGTTCAAAGAAACAAATGGCTACTTACATTACGTTAGGGGGGAAAAAGTGCAGCATCAATTTTTTGTTTTTAAATATGGATATCATTGAAATTGCCTTGTGCATTTAAGCAACCCACACTCAAAGTGAGAGTTTGTGTTTTGTGTTTTTGCCTTTTGTGAAAACCTGCCTTCAGGAAATGAAGTGAATGGACATTATCAAATGCCTTCAAAAGAAGTGCAACATTGTCAAATGCACATGTAAACATCAGGGTTTTGTTTTTTTATCATATTAATGTCAAATGATATGAAAAATCAAACTGTAGTAGAAGCAACTAAGGACAGTTGACCTTTACATGAATCATCACCTGTTAAGTACTTTATGCCAAAAGGCAAAGTCTCAAACATATCCTTTAGGCAGTACTTCTCAATGGTTTGATTTTTCTTTAATCTAGCAATAAACGTTAACTGTTTTATTGTAAAGAGCTGGTGTTTCAGAAATTACCACAATGCAAAATGAAAATTCACGTAAAAAAACAGTATTACAGTACAAGTGTGCAAAGTTGTGGAAAGATCTTAAGTGGACTTTAATGTGTTTTAAATCACTTGCCATCGAAATGCATGGCTTGCCTTAAAACCGTCGGCTGTTAATGGGTGCCATTCAACATCGTCAAGAGCAAGAACATTCATATCCGAATGAATTTTCTACTCAATTAAAACGAACAATAATAAGACAGACTTGTAATTCCGACATTTTTCAGTCCTGACAGCCAACTGATTACAGCAATTAATATCATCACATCAGAGCATGATTAGATGCTGCAGGGGCTGCAAAGCTAAGAGGACCCAACAGCTGTGATGGAGCATATTCATTAAACATTCTGATTCCCCACGAACTGCTGATGAAAAGGAAACTGTTACCCTGTAGGCACCACGTTTGTTTAATGTTTTCATAATACACACGCTGAATGAAAAGTAAGATTCAAAGGTTCATGATTTAATAATCACACTTAATTTGAAAGTGGAATTTAAAGTGGAGATAAACAAAGTGGTGCAGGCAGTGGCTTTCTGTTGTTGTCTTTATTTTTAGTCTCTTAAGGTCATGATGTCCTTATAACAGCTGATAGGACCACACTCTGCGCTGTTTTAGTTCTGTTCCTGAAATGAAATAAGGCTCCGCCTGTGGCTTCAGCAACTATGTGCTAAACGTGCATCCGAAGGACAACAGGATTAAAGCGGTGTGACATTCAAGGCTTAATAATGACACTTAACACAAAAACCACCTCTTAATAACAGTCTTATAACGAATTAATCTGTTCTTGTAACACAAAAAGAGTTGAAAATTAAGTATCAGCATTCATTTCCTTCAGTTCTTCTGCCAATTGTTGCAAGGTGAAAGTTTTGATTAAATTATCACTTTTAAAAAGGTATAAAGGGTCATATCACCATATGTTTTTAGCGATATTTGCTCTGGAAGAGAGGCTCTCATTGCATATATGAAAACATTCACAAAAATAATCTGTTCTTTGAAATGACTAAAAGCAAAAACTCGACATTTATAGTATGGGACACCTTAGCGTTTGAAGAAATAGATTAAAAAAATGTATGCTAGAATTATTTAACAGGCATAAAAATGCTAGCGTTCAATTAAATTTAAAACATAATCTAGATTCATTCAGTGTAATTGTAGATTTTCAGTAAAGAAAAAAAGGTAAAGATTGGAGAGCAGTGAAACTGTGGGCTGTTATAAGAAATTATTTACTTTTGTGTAGGAATTTGTTAATGTTGTTCCATTTGTACCTTATAGAAATGATTTGAGTAAAAAAGTGTAGTGCTATGGATAATTCCTAAAAATCCCAGATAAAAAAAAAAAATCAATATCAGCAAGTCAGAGTTTTACTAAACCAGCTTTGGAAGCCAGCAACAAAATCTTGCATGCATCTTTAACTAGTTTAGCAATTTTGTTTGCTTGTTGTAGAACATATGCAACACATACGCAAAGGTGCAGCTACTTACAGACACAGAAACAGTGATATCATCAGTGTCAACAGGAGAGTCCAACCAGGGCCTTTCATCAGAAGACTGACTGTCTGAGTAGCCTTTCATTTTACCAGCTTGTGACAGCAGATTCCTGGATTTTCTCTGCATATTTTCCAAGTTTTGGTTGTCATCATTCTGCAGGAATCAAACATACGTTAGAGAGTGATACAGAAACAAAAGAAAACAGCTATTGCAGCAACAAACCACAAGAGATTAGACACATTACCTTATCTGTAGAGTACTTCCAAAGCTCTACGCTGTCCATACTGTTTCTCTTGGTGATTTTTGGTCTTGCTCCTGCAAAAAAGTTATGTAAATATAACACTCTGCATGTGACATTTCAGAACTTTGGAAACGCAGTCTTAAATGAACACCTTAAGGCTAAAAGCTGACATCTGTTTATTTTTTTTCCCCCCATTGGACGGTAATTTCAGCAGTGGTCTCATGATGTTCAACGTGGGTAAGAGGCAGACAACCAGGCAAACAAACTGAAAAAAAGCATCTGTTTGCCAAGCAATGATTCCAAAGCTAGAAATGTCTGACGTGGGTGTGAGTATCTATCCTGAGGGCTCATGAACACAGACACTATACAGACCAGGAAGGCTGAACAGATTTCCCACCTTCTGCATAATTCTTTAACAAGGCCTCATTACTCAAACTCATGAGCGCTTGGATCATTTGATTTGATTTAAAAAAAGTTATCTTTAGCTTCAATTCAGACATAACACAGACACAATCTTGCCTTAAGATAGTTTTACAATTAATATGACAATTTTTTTCTAGATATTCAACATACTGGTTAACTGGGCAGATGGCAAAAATGAAAAGATGATAACATGAAGCATAAAATAGAAGTTTTGTTTATCAACAGTAGCCAAGTTTTAACGTGTTTAATGTCTGTTATTATTACATTATTACAGTATGCTCAAACAGAAATGATAACCAGAACAGGGCTAATTCTATTAATACGACCATGCACGCAACAGTGGATTCTCTAATGAGCAAATTGCCATAATCTTTCCTAATTGGCAAAAAATATTGTTTAACCAATACCTCGTCTTTTCTTACAGCTGACCAGTGTAGTAAATAGACTATAACCAAGTTCAACATGGTACCACTTTTTGGTATAGAAGCTGTGGGAAAGACTCCCATGCATTTATCCATCAGTACTGCGCATTTTAGTGTGTATTCACACCAAGAAATTCCATTGGTCTGCTTGTTTGCTCACCTTGTTTTTGTTTGGTTTTCTTTTACATTGTTTTATGACATGCATGGGCCGATCCTTGCAACCAAAGATGCAAATGATTGATTAATGTATTAATCTAATGTGGATTAATCTTATTGACAGACTAAAGATTAATTGTTAAGCAGCCATTTCCTTCAAAAACTGAGTTTTCTCTAGTATCCAAAGGATCTTTCCAATCACATGAAGGGTAATTTATTTTTTCTTAAATATGTAGAGTAAAATGGAAAAAAAAAAATAGTACATCATTAGATTTCTTTATTTGAGCCTTTATGACTAAAACATTGTTTGATGAGCAGGCAGTAACCTTAGTACTTTAGCCTCGATGCATCTATAAACCTGTAGCTTATTTTAACCAAAACCCTGCTGCATCTTCCCCTCTAGATTACAGACAAGTTCTGTTTATTAGGCATCTTCTGAGATGCATTGTTATTAATATTTTTTCCCTGACAGAAGAGCTGTCCTAATCAGATAAACTGCTTGGGAAAAACCTTCAGCTCTATAATCTATGGTGTTACTCTATGAGAAGGAGAACTATGTAATATATCTACTCTGCTTAACAGATAGTCTATATAAGAAGTGCATACATAAATAATAAAGATTAATCCTGACAGATTCATGCTGTTCTTGTATGCTCTGGCATTATTTCTCTTGCAAATACCAGTGAGGTTCAGATTAGGAATGAAAAGATTGGGAATGAACAGCTATACCCTCTAATGGACGGCGGTAAAACTGCATCACTGAAAGAAATTCTTTAAGTGGATCTTATAATTTTTGGAACAATTATTTTTGGAATAATTTTTTGTATCTAATAAACTACAAATTGACAGTTACTCACAAGTCGGTTGTTTCTGTACAATCCTGTTTGCTATCATTAGACAGAAATTACTAGGGCGGGACAGTGCAAAACTTGGAAATTAAGAAAGTGTTCAGATTCACGGTCCAGAACCTAGGTACTGCATATTTCTATTTTAAATACAGCTGCAAAATCATTTTAAATGTTAGGAGCTGCTTATTTAACAGGTTTCGTGAAATTTTATTCCTACTTTTTGAGCAGCGAGAATGAATCCTACAAGCCGAAGGAGACCCACAGAAAAATGGAAGCAGTGTTGCTGAGCAGCAGAGCAGATCAGGCATAATTTCAGCACTACATTCACTGCTCGGGGGGGTTGTTAAAGGGATAGTTCGGGATTTTTGACATGAATCTGTATGGCATCCCCATCACCAGTGTCATGCAATCACACTGACTTAGCATCCTGTGAGCAGAGTTCTCGTCCAGCTTTGGTCAAGCCGAAAGTAGTCCGGCAGGTTTGCTAGACCCAGCGAAATAAAACGTTTCTCTTCCCAAAACATTATGTGTTCAAAAGAGTGATATTTTTGCATCCCAAAAACATTGTAGTGGAAAAAGTCACACGTCGTTATCACTTGGTCCTATTTTCTCTCTGTTCTTATCAGTGCGCGCAACACCATGACCTGACAGCTAGGGCCTACCTGTTTGATTCGCGATTGTTTACTACTGGGGAAGATGTCTGACTACGAGAGCGACGAGGAAAACATCGACTTCCACTTAGAGCCAAAGGGATATCTTTATGAACCCGAGTACACTGACGATGAACTTCGACAAATGGAGTTAGATCGGGCAGAAAGAGAGAGGGTGGACAGAGAAGTGATGGAAGCTGAAGCCGGAGCCGCAGGAGCCACAGCTGGAGCTGCGATATCCAGGGTGGCCGACAAATCATGGTGCACTTGTTTCAAGTGCGAATTAATGCAGACAGAGGTGGATGCTACTGTTGCCACGAGTGGGATTTAGTAATGCCCGAGATACAGAACCTTTCCATTGATGAGGATGTCGGAGTTGCAGCAGCTGCTGTCTGCATCACTGAAAGCACTGAAAAGTTGAGCTGGAAAAGTTGAGCTCGCTGTCAGAATGACGGCGCGCACTGATACGAACAGAGAGAAAATAGGACCAAGTGATAACGACGTGTGACTTTTTCCACTACAATGTTTTTGGGATGCAAAAATATCACTCTTTTGAACACATAATGTTTTGGGAAGAGAAACGTTTTATTTCGCTGGGTCTAGCAAACCTGCCGGACTACTTTCGGCTTGACCAAAGCTGGACGAGAACTCTGCTCACAGGATGCTGCCAGGGGTAAGTCAGTGTGATTGCATGACACTGGTGATGGGGATGCCATACAGATTCATGTCAAAAATCCCGAACTATCCCTTTAAGTTCAAATATTTTCTGGGTTTGGGTAGGATCATGACCAGTTCATATTTCCTTCCATTAAGACATTTCATCCCAGTGCTGCGTGTCCAAAGCCTGTAAAATCATTTGTGACCCCTCTCACCCCCTCCATGGACTGTTCTCCCCGCTGCCCTCTGGGAAGAGGCTTTGTAGCAAAATATGCAGGTCCAGTAGGTTCTGCAACAGCTTTTTCCCTGCTGCTGTCAGATTGTTAAACTGTTAAACTCTAAACTGGGCTCTGCATCACAGTCGCACCATTATTTCATACCACCAACATGGGTGAAACTTTTAAATAAGACAAAACTCAATGTTATACTGCATTTTGCTCTATATTAATTTTGCAATGTGTTGAACCTTTCCATATTGATGCCCTTTTGCACCATTATTCTTTTTTAAACTAACTTTCCTTTTCTCATATACTGTTTACATGATGATCACTGCTGCACATTAATGGTAATGGTCATTTCACTGTTGGAAGCTGCTCATGCACTGTTGAAAAGCTGTAAGCAATGTAATTTAATTTTGTATACACTTGGTGTATACAAAAAGACAATAAAGTTTGTCTAAGTAAGTAATTAAGTCCAAGTTGTTTTGTTTTGATGCAGACAGAGGCCACATCAAAAAGTGGCGTCTGAGTGTATTTACAGCATTACATAAGGTCTTGACAAGTGGTGGGAAACAAACATTGAAGTATTTTTGCTCTCTTGTCTGTTGCTTTCTCTTTCTTTGGTTATAAATACTTCATTTGTCTTTAAATGGGCACGTGTTATCATGTTTCATTTTTATCACATAAATAAAGAAACAGAAAGCACTACCAACATAAAGAATGACCCAGAAAGAATCCGCAGTACAATCTGGGATCGGCTTATCTAGTTTCAAAATATTGGGTATCAGCATCAGCCTAATAAAAACTTGTATTGGTCGGAATCTGATGTGGATAAGCGAAAGCTAGTGTACCTAAAGGCCTTCTGGTCAATCTGTTCCATCTAGTTTATAAAGCAAACAGAAATTAAGCTTTAAAAAGCAAAGACATGCAAGAAATAATTGAAAATGAAAGAGTACTTTCTGACATGCTAAGAGATCACTTCATTCTAATCAGATACTAAGGAACATTAAGAAAGACTTTCTGCAGATATAAAGAAAGCAAATTTATCTTCAAAATAGTTTCTTTAATATGCTTATATTTTTAACTTCAAACGTAGGACACAGTACGTTTGGAAATGTTCTCAGCCTATTAAAAATCTGAAGGTTAAGTAAGGATCTACATTTTTTATCCAATTCATATGGAAATTGGTTCTTTAGTAAAATTAGCCTCACTATATGTCAGAATAGGACATTGAAGTGCCCTTAAACAAAGGGCATGAGACAGGCTATGTTAGTAAATAAATACTGCTTAAAACTTAAAAGGGCAAGGCAAAAAATAAAGTTTCCTTTTTCTGATGATGTCATATAAAATGGTTCAGACAGAGAGGTTTGAATCTGTTAAATTAAACAAGATTCCTATTCCTGGATATTAAAATCTAATTAGGTCACTTAAACGATTAACCTATTATAAAAAGACATTTTAATTAAGGACAATGTGAGACTATAATTCAACATGTTTTTAATTCATAATTAATAAAGAAGATAGAACCCTATTCATTACCAAAAAAGCTAAAAAAAAATATTTCATGTTAGAATAAATGTTTTTCAATACAATGAAGACTATATATCTACTTAAATGTTTGGATATTCAAGATCAAAGTTCCCTTAAAATAGTGAAAATAAATGATCAAACTGCAACAGTCATACATATATATATTTTTAAGTAGTAGTAATTCCCTTTTCAGGCTCACCTTGCATTTCAAACTCTGAACTGGAAGGAGAAAGATCCCCCTCGTTGACTCCCAAAGCCTCCATCAGTTGCTCTACATTCATCCTTGCTGTTAGCTCCCCATTTCTATCACCGATCTGTGGGACAAGAATGAGGCAGGAAGACAGACTGCTCAGAGAAAAGAAGCTTCATTTTTCATTAAACTGCTGAGGTTGTTAAAATGTCTTACTTCCTTTGAGATGTCTAGGTGCTTCCTGGCGTAATGGAGAGCTTGTTTGTGGTTTCCTAAAGACACATACGCATTTCCCAGACTCCAGCAGGCACGTCCCTCGCCAACCCTATATAAAAAATAACATACAGATGTTTCTTCTGATAGACAACCTAAAACATTTTTTTTTCCTAAATCATCCTAACACAATGTTTTTGTCTTATAGGGCAAAAATATTTTCAGCTGACTGAAAGGAGGCCACATTTCTATTCCATTTTAAAGACAAAAAAGTAAATTTGGCTCTTTGAATATATTTCTACCTAAAAGAAATAAATAAAAAACACGGGTGTGAACAGCCCTGAAGTTGCCCTCAGGTGATGCACATGTGCAGAACAACACAACATCCGGCATATGCATTCAATTTGCTGAAGCCAATGTAGATGGTTAAACATGCCTAAACATATTAGTTGAGAACATTTACTCTTTCAGAGTGTCTTTTGTTATGTTTGCCATCACTGATAAAAAAAATCCTTTTAAGGAACATAATATAATACATGCCATACAGACTTGCTTTGTGTGGATCTTTGTTTAATAATTCCTTTTTTAATGCATAATGTGACAGCGTAAGAGCCTGCTACCGGTTATTCTACAATTACTTCCGTAAACCAAATAGTTGCATCCATGATCAATGGTTTTATCAGTTAACTCTACCTGTCGTCAAGTTCTTGGGCTATACACAGATGTTTCAAGTGGTAGTCTACAGCCCTCTCATACTGTTGCAGTAAAGTGTAGGTGTTTCCAAGGCTGTAACAAGCTTGAGCCTCCATCACTTGGTCCCTCAGCTGGCGGGAAAGCTGCAGAGTTTTTCTATGAGAGAGGAAACAAGACAATAGGTCAGGAAATAAACCTGGGGATGCTTAAAACCCAGATTGACAAGATGGATAGATAGCAATAGGGTAATAAGCAAAAATGGTGTTGGAACATGCATTGAGATTGATCAAATCTGCAATAAACATTCATCCACTAGATGTCAGACTACACTGGGTCTTTACCTGTAGTATTCTGTGGCAGTGCTGAACTGTCCCAGGAATATCAGGGCATTACCAAGATTACTGTAAGCTCGACGTTCTGCTGCTTTGTCCCCAAATTCTTTGGCAATGGATAACCGCTGTAAATCACAAATAAAATTAAACTCAATCTTTTTATAACTTTTCATATTTCCTCCAATCAATGATTAAAAAAGTTTAATTTCAATATTAAATTGCTTTACTTTACCAAACTGATTTGATAGAATGCATATGTGAAAGTAACTCAAATATCAGGGGTTCCTTTCTTTTTCTTAATAAAATGCATTTCAGCAGAAACAATCCATCAAAGCACCCTTTTATTTCTTTTTGCAGGCAACATGTTCCCCTCTGTTGATCCCGGATAGTTTTGTAATAAATAAAAGAGGAGGGAATGGCTTCTCACAACGGGAAACAAAAGGTTTAATGATGAGTGACATGAAAACACAAGATGGGAGTTACTGAGCTACACTTTTCAATGAATCCTCACAAAACCAATTTCATTCTTTTTTCAGCGAGTAGAACGCTTTCTTCACACTAAGGCAGATTTCATGTCATAGAGAAAAACACATTCAGATAAAATTCTAACCATACTTTATCAAAGAGACTTACCTTATTTTTTCTATTCAACTCAAACAAAACATGCAAATGATAAATACAAACAGATTACACAGGATCACTCCTCTTTTCCTAGACAAACTGAGCAGCCAAGACAATTTGCATGTAAAATGGAAGCCAAGACATTTAACAAAAAGACCAGCTCATTTTAAGATTAAAAAAAATCCATTACAATAATTTCATCAAACATAAACAGTTTTCATATAAACAAGTAAGTTTCTTTTTTATGGATGTAGAATGTCCAAGTGACTAACTGCTACTGTTTAATGCAAACAACTGGTATTGGGCTCCTGTATGTCGACTATTGGACCTCTTACCTGACGGTGGAACTTAATAGCTTCAACAAAGTTCCCCAGCAGGTAGTGAGTATTTCCCAGATTCCCATACGCTCTCCCCTGAGCAGCTCGATCACCAAGTTCCTTCACCAAACACAAGTTCATCCTGCAGAAGTACAACCATTGGTAAAATTACTGAACTGATATTACTGACCAATTCATATATTTGTCATTTAGTCTTATTCTTTTTAACAAGTACTATTTTAATACAAACTGTTTTAAAATGGATAATTGCATACACTGTATAGAATTTATTTTTATTTTTAACTAAACAAAATATATATTTTTACATCATCAATCAAATACAATATTTCTATATCATAAATGTCAAAATAATGAGAACTATTTTTACTTCAGTATTGTATAAAAATTTCTTTTAAACTGTATGAATTACATCACATGTAGGGCTGGAACAAATCATCGGATTAATCGCGATGTATCGACTGTTGAAATAAGGATTAATCGATTATGAATTATAAATGATTATAAATGTTTGGGCGATTAGCTGTCAGAGCGACCCACTTAGAGCAGTAATTATATCAAAATTGTAAAAATATATATACAAATTTTGTATCTAAGATAAAAATTATTTTTCAACTGTCAATATGCTCTATCCAGATCTCGAGTGGAAACATTTTACTTTCACCTGCTTTAATTTCGTAAAAAAATCTCCTTTAAGGAACATTTGGCTATCCGATTATTAATCAAATTATTGAAAAAAAAAAAAAAATCAATTTGCAAAATAATCATTAGTTGCAGCCATAATCACATGTTTCTAATTAAAAGTCAACAAGCATTGCTAATAGTTTGTTGGAATCCTTTCCCATTTCTCCTAACAGAAATAGTGCAATCAAGTCTGGCTCAAAGCCTACTTGGAGCTCTTTTTTGTGATGAGACTGTAATCATTGCCCAGTAATGGACTCTCTAAAACACTGATTTTTGTTTGTGACAAAGCTTTAACATCCTTTTTGATGAATTAAGATGTCCCTTCACTATTTCCACATCCACAAAACATTAACTCCCAACCCCCTTTTTTCCCCTTTTCATAGCTGTCCTTGTGGCCAAACACTTAATCTTACAATCAGACCACAGGGAAAATTAAGGTCCTGCTTCCTGAGTGGATTTGCAAACTGTAATCTGGCTTATTACATTTTAGAGTAATAGCTTTTTCCTCTAAGTTGCCTTTTAACCCATGTTGCTCAGCATATTTTCCACTGTGGAAGATGGCCCTTAAAAATGTGTAATTATATTCGTTCTCAAAGGTGATTCTCATATTTCACAGAAATCTTTTTATCTGTTTAACAACACTTCGTCATTACCCTAGTATGATGTTTTGGCATTTCTATGTTCTTTATACATACAAATAATTATTTGAACAGATAGAGATGGAACTCTGGAAATAATGTTAGGGGCTCAACTTTTTGGGGATTCACAATTCTCCACCAAAGTTGCGAAACAGTCAGTGTTATGAGCTTAGATAATCATGGCATTATTCAGGCTTTCAATATTGTTAAAAGAAAAAGTAATTTTAGAGTAAATATATTAACTTCTGCCTTTTAAGTAGGAGTAAACATTTGGCTTTAACCATCAACCCACAGATTAAAGTCCTTTATTAATGTTTTTACAACCCACATTGAACTTTAAATATTGCTTTATGCTTATCACAAGATGCTTAATTACTGACTTTCATTTGCAGATGGGCATTTCTTGTTCAAAACTATGTTCTAACCTGTTCTATCACATTGTTATTGTTTGGTAAATTATGTAGATTAAAGGGTTGGATGTGTTACTGATACAAACTCGTAAAAGCCTGTAGCCTTCTGCAGTGTCTCTCTGACATCGGAGGGCAGCTCGCCTGGTTCCTGGGTGCAGCCCCACAGCTGCTGTTTTCCCTTTGCATGAAACACGTTCCCAATGTTGTACAGAGCTCTTGCCTCTCCCACCTACAGCAGTACAGGAAAGACAGACAAGTTGGTGCACATGTGTTGATATAGGGTTTGTTTCAGTCTTTTTCATTAAAAGTGCATGATTGTTTGTTTTATTATGAGCAAAACGATTAGTATATGGTGCAATATTTTACCTTATCGCTCTGCTCTTGAGATATATCCAGATGTCTTTGACAGCAGACCACAGCCTCATCAAAGCGGCCCAACACTTTTAAAGTGTTACCCAGGTTACCGCTTGCTTTCCCTTCTCCAATTCTGTCACCTATGGTTCTAAGAAATGAAATAAACATTTTTGTTTTCAAAACCTTGGACAAAAAAAAACAACCTTATTAGTAAATCAAATAATTAATGCATTCAAATAGGGTTTATTAAGGACACTTCTATGGTACATATGAAATATATCTGCTTAATTCCAGGGACCAGGCCCGGGTGTTCCTGGTGAGACTGTAATGTAACAAGCCAGATCTCCAAGGGGTTTTTAATCACTCCCCTGCTGAAGTACCAGATGCAGTCACTGTAGGAGGCCTGATTACTAACAAGCTAAATATTCTGTTTGTAGTTGTTAACTTTTACTGCCCAAGAATCCTTATCATTTGCTTCAATGTCAGTAACTCAAACTTTCAGATTCTCCTTTTGTGTCTGACTGAGTACAATCTGAATAAATAGTGACCAGTAATCACCTTTGAGGGCAAATTCATTTTTAACAGAACAGCAATTGTATGACCCAAAGACAACATCATGGACTCTTTGTTTTATGACTGTTTGTATGCAAAATAGATAAATGCATAAGTATTAATTAACAATTCAAAATAAAAATT
>NW_015150476.1:327909-399092 GCF_000732505.1 Cyprinodon variegatus | reverse complement strand
AGGAAGGAAGGAAGGAAGGAAGGAAGGAAGGAAGGAAGGAAGGAAGGAAGGAAGGAAGGAAGATATTAAATCAAAGATGTTAAGAAAAGAAGGACAAAAGGATGGGAGAGATGGAAGGAGGAACAGAAGGAACAAAGGAATGATAATAGGCAGAGGAAATGGCCACAAACTGCACAGTAAACCTTTTTTTTATTATTTTATTAGCATACCAAAAATCATATTTGCACAGATCTAAAACTGTAAATCAGAGAAAGTGTTCACCTGGCCAGGGTAAGGTCATGTTTGTGGTATTCCAGGGCTTTTCCATACTCCTTGAGGTAGAAGTAGGCATTGCCAAGTTGACTGTAGATGGCACTGAGGGTCTTCAAGTCTTCTGTGCCGACTTGCACAGCCGCCTCAAAAAACGCTGTTCCTCCTTTAAAGTCTCCTGCCTTGCATAGCCGCTCACCTTCCAAGGCCAACTCCAAACAAGAGGCCTCCATCCTGAAAAGATAAGTACACTCAAATGAGTCGGAAATAAGCTCTACATACATCTGTATAAAACTTTAACAGATGAATATTTACAAGAACACATTAAAGTGGAGGAGCAACATCTCAAACTGGTAGTATCACCATGACGAGCCATTTCTGTAGACTGTTGCCTTAGCAACTTAGCCTAAGCTCCCAGCTAAGCACCTTGAGAAGATATTGTACTTCAGCTCGTCACTGGTTACAACAATTTGCTTTCTGAAGACACACAGATGTTTTGATCATATTAAAGTATAGTATAGCTTTTCTAAATTGAGCTATACATTAGACTCCAAAATGTGTTTAAAAGCCCAATCACAAAGTGCTGCTCAGAGCTTCATTTGTTTGACTATTATACTGAAAATCCAATGCACTGTATGATATAATGTATGACACATGCCAAAAATATCTTTGGCCGTGAGGAAAGACTTTCTTCTTGCCTTAATTCTGAAACCCCACAGAATCAAGTGCTAACAAAGATATAAACATTATACATATGAGGAAAAACAATAGAAAAGTACCTTAAATACAAGAGATATAGCCGCAGCACTAATGACAATAATCGTATGATTCTCATCTTTGTGGCCAAGTTGGACACTTGTTAATATTTTTTTAGAGAAAAAAGGGCTTTGAACATTTCAAAACCAGTGCTATCACATACATTTATTATGTAAAAAAATACTTTTTAAAAATCCTAACGAATGGCTCCTAGTTGTTAGTCGGCTGGCTGAAAAGAAGACTTTTTTTTGGCCTAACTTGGAAGATAGATTTATATAAAACCAATTTATTTTATTACTTTTGTAAACAAGACGTCAGTGTGGAGAAAACGCAGGAAGCCAATCCAAAGACTCTAGTGAGGTAATGCCATCCTGTAATTTTGATAGAATAGTTTTTGCTTCTCTGTTTTAATTGGAAAAAAATTTAATTACATCTTATGCTGGAATTTTTCAGACTATTAGTATCATATCTTGAGGTTATGTCTTACACAAAACTATTCTAATTTGTTTGCAAACCTAAATAGGCAAAGAACAGAAAACATCATCATCTGACCATAGTTTCTCTACTTGTCTAAATAATGGAGATCAACCGATACACCCAATATTGCTTTCTATTCCTCCATTTACACGCATGCAAATGACACATTGGTCATAAATGTTACATAAGCCTTAATAATAAAAAATAAATCATAAACAAATCAAAGAAAACCTTAACAATGGATAGCAAATGGAGAGGCAATATACGCCTCTTAAGCGGTCTCAAAGCGTGGCTGCAGAATACACTGATGAATCAGGAAATGCATCCACATATTCACAGATAATGATACAAGATTAAAAACAATAGCTGGCAAATGTATTGATCTAGCTATAACAAATCACAAATGCCCCAACCCATATCAAGTATATTCAGTTTTCTAGCAGCACCTGTGTTTCTGCTTGGTTCTCATCTTATCCACATACACCTGGAGCTCCAAGCGTAAAGGCTTTAGCATAGACTGAGGTCGGGCTCCCTGGTGGACCAGTCTGCACATCGCCCTCTCTGCTCCAGTCAGAGGACAGGGTTCCATTGACACGAGATCAATGTTTTAGGAAAAAAAAGGAAAGATGTATTTTTCTCACAAAGTTAATTTTGCAAAACAAAAGGGGGGGAAAAAAAGTAGTCCTTTCATTCAAATCCACAACAATCTTAAACCCAGAGAGCCGGAAAACATGGAGCAGCTTTTCAGATATTCAAACAGAAATTTATGACCAAAATCCAACAAAAAACGCGTATTGGATCCACTTAAGAATATTAGGTTTTCCAGAATGAAAAAAAAGGCAGAATAACTCCAATGCAAAAATCAAAACGGGAAATGTTTTAAAGTCCACAGAAGAGTAGCCACAGATTTAGAAGGATCTTATGGCAAAAAAAATAAAAAATAAATAAAATAAAAGCCGTCGCCTGACTTTTCCCAAGATTACAAACGAAATTAACCCTCTCTTTTCTTTATCCTAACACAGAGGATGTTCTTGGCCTCACTGTAGTTGAACTCAGTTACAAGTTTAAGCAAAACTTTTAAATTAGTCCACTGTCCCACAGAGAAAACGAAAAAACAGGCCTAATCAGAGACCTACACCCTCTTACTGGACTTCACACAGTGAAACGAGTGGCATAGACTAATCCACCTATCTGCTGACACTAGTGCAAACATAATTGGGTCAACAGCAAAGACAGACTGTTAAGACTGTGACTAAGGACTAATGAAATAAATATAATGTGGCAAAATAAGAACTAACATAAGGAATTTATCCTGTTTAATGGAAAACAAAAATGCAGTGCAGATTTTAAAAATAGAGGAAATATAAATTTACCATGCAGGACTTCCATCTAAACACAGAATTACTCCAGGAGGGAAAAATATATGGGTTAAATACCGGTAGTTGTAAACTGATATGCTTAACTTCAGAAAACCTCTAAATGCTACAATATTTATCATCAGAAAGAAAAATGTCCATCATTTTAACAAAATAAAACAATCTAAATCAAAAACCTTCATATCCTAAACAAGCTTGGGAAAAACAGCCAGGTCCTAAACCAACATTAAGTAACTTTTCAACATTCATAAAATATTTTCACAACTCTTGTGACTATAAGTTAACTTAAAACTAGTTGAATGACAGCTCTGTCATGGTCCAGGGGGCTCTGAATCACTTTCACTGGCACTAAGCAACTTTGAGGAGGGTGGCAGTAACCCTGCCACACAAAACAACTACAAACATGCTTTACGGCACACGTAACTTCCCCCTTTCCCCATTCGTTATAAAAACGGAAGTCGATGCGACTAAATGTCCCTGAGAGACTGTATATTTGTGCAAATTGTGCAGGGTTGATTTTCAGGATATGGGGCACGATCCTACTGAGATCTATATGTGTGTTTACTGTAAAACTATCAAGCATAATATTATATTTATCTTTTTAAAGTCTCTAAACTGGTCAGCACATCAGCTGCTGATGAGTCAAATGAGGTGGAGGAGAATAACAATGCAGATGTAACACAGAAGTGAAGCCGTTTCTTAGATTATTTTAATGGAGCTAATAGGACCTGTCTGTGCTCTGTTACACATGACTTCAGCATACTATTCCTATAGGTAAGGAGGAATCCTCTTTGTCAACTTTAAAATCTTAAACAGAAGTTAAACAACCGATATTTTTAGCAAATTTATTGCTTTTATTTTGCAACAATGTAGAATTAATGACGAAAATTGTAGCAACAGGATTTCATGTAGCAAAACGGCCTTCCCTCTATTATGTGGCAACATGTTGGAACGTTTAAATTCTATATTAAAGAATAAATTTAAATTATGTGTTTTTGTTCTATTTCTAAGTAAACTTAAGGTTTTTATATATTTATCTTGACAAGATAACTGACAGGGCCCTGTGTAACACATGCTTGTAAAATCTAAAATGGTGCATAAAGAGCAAATGAAGGACCATGTTCAGCCCAGTACTGGTATGGAAACAGAAAGTCTTAACTGTGGAATTAAGAAAGATCAAATTTCCATTGTGGGTAGCAGTCCATGAAAATGTGCAAAGTCCACCTCTAGGTATACCAAAAATAGCAAAACAAACTTAGGAGCTAGTTGAAAAAAACTGGTGGAGCTCTGCATGCCTTAGACGCAAACTCTAAGGCTGAAAAACTAATAATTCCATTAAGAAATACATATGTTAACACTTGACATTAAAAAAAAAAATGTTCCACGAAGTCATTCACTGCTTAAAGGCTCCATGGAGAAAATAAAAGATGCAGCAATAATTACCAGCCTCAGCCAGAGGGAGGAAAGGCATAAGGCCAAAGATAGCAGCATAAAATGTTGAAAGAACATATTTCATGACAGACTCGTCACTTCTATGCTTGGAAAAAAATGTGTTTCTATACAAGTATAGGCTTTTGTGTTGGTACAGAGTTTGATCTTATCTAAGGAGAGCAAGAACTCAAATATTCAATAGTGGTAAAACTTTCATGATAAGATCTTTCACATTGAAAGTAAAAAAGCCAAGCAAAGAAAAATTAAGTGTTCTACCCTGTAAATAGATTAAGGTAGAAATTAATTAAAGTAAATCTATCAATTCACAGGTGAATTTTGCAGTGTTTTTACCATTGTCTCAGGTAATCCAAGGGTTCTCTTTCAGAAAAAAATATTCAGAGAAACAATAACTTTCCAAACAGTAAGCTATAAATCTGTTTAAAGAAAAACAGAATAAAAAAAAACAAGACACTAACTCTGAGACACAAATTAACATCAAAGAGAAAACAAAACACAACAAAAAGACCAAAATCGCTGCTAAAAAATGATTTATGAGCATATAAAATAGGAACACAAAGTTAAAACCCAACAAAACAATGACTCATCTATTTGTTCATTATGACAGGACTTTACTGGCTTTGTGGTTCGACTCTGAGGGGATCGGAGCAGAAAGCACTCAGATTCTCTCCTCTAATGAATCCTTAAAATTAAGCTTTTGCATCAAGCTTACATGTCACCATTTTGTTTCTCATTCAAAAAAACAAGCTCCACAGATCTAAAAGAATTAACTGGCATATACAATGGTTTAGTAAATTAAAAAAAAGGTTGAAAAATGCAAACAATCATAAAAATGGTGAATACACACCAGAATAACAATGGAAAATATTTCTGATAAAATGTTATTATTTCATGTTAACCTAATGGTAACATTTACATTTTTCTGTCATTGGGAGAGTGAATAGAGTGTGTTTGATATGTTTTTTTTTTTTTAAATACCTACTCTTAAAAGTTTTTTCAATAAAGACATCAGAATTTAAAGTTGTCAGGAAGTAGTAAAGAAATATTTTGTGTCGCGCCGATGCCATTTTTTGGCCCCAATACCAATACCCGATACATGGCTGTGCAGTATTGGCCGATACCGATACCCTACCAATACCGTACCGATACCATCTGTTTGAAATTGACGTGTGTGTATATATGAAGAACTGCATACTACTTGGATATAAAATAATTGCCATCATGGCTTTGTCAAGCTGCTGCCTACCTTTGTGAAGCAGGAAAAAGACTAAAACAAAGTCAATCTAGAAGAGCTTGTATTACCTACCAGGAATGGGTGACAATAGTTGAATAAACTTTTGGCTCTCAAAATGGTATCGGTGCCCTATATGTTGGTACTTCCCGATACCGATACCACCATATTAGTGCAGTATCGGGGCCCCGCCCAATTCGGTATCGGTGCAACACTAAAAATAATGGAAGTAGCATGATGGCCTGTTGCAGAAAAAATTGCCGGGGAACCACATCATTAACTAGTGCCTGTCATGTTACACCTAGATAAATATTAAAATGCATGTGTAATGTAATGTAAAAAAAAATAAATAAATAAAAATGTTAAAAGTTTACACAATTGTCAAATTTGCATTCTTTGTCACATTTTCTTCAAATGTAATTTTTTCCCCACTCATTTAGTTGCAAATGCTAAATATAAATGTCAAGTCTATATCTTAATTATATCTGTGTTTATTTGTTAAATATATTTCTACATCTTTTTTTTCTAATACATAAATGTTATAATTATATCTAAATCATATATATATATATGCAATAAAACTTATATCTATAACTTCTAGGGATGGAACGGTTTATGAAAACCGTCCGAACCGTTCGGTTCGACTGCCTCGGTTCGATTCGCGTGTGTTTCGTTCGGTTCATGCGCTGCTCCTTTTTCTCATAGGCGAAGTGTGTACACTCCCGAGCAGAAGGTGGCGGTACTGCGACCAAAGCCAACCACCAGTAGTAAACAAGAAGAAGAAGAAGCGAAGCAGCTTAGCCGGGTGTAGCAGAAACAAAATCAGTCGTTGTGGAGAATTGTGTGGGTATGGCGAGTGGGAAAGAACAGGAGTTGGAAGAGGCGCCAGCAGCACTTTATAGGTCTGCTGTATGGGACCACTTTGCATTTAGAGTGACCTACGATGATGGAGGAAAGAAAGTTGTGGATAAAAGAGCAACAGTGTGCAAACATTGTGCAACGCGTTTTGTTTATGCTAACAGCAACACGACCAACATGTCAGGCTAACAATCAACATATAGCGAACCAAACTGAAAACCGTGACCATGAAACCGTGAACCGAACCGTAGATTTTGTGAACGGTTCCACCCCTAATAACTTCATCTGAACCTATATCTTAAATGTATTAATTGATCAGTAATTTATCAATAAATTTGATCTTTCAATAGAGGGATAGAAAAAAAATAAATGAATAAATGGAAATCTTAGAATTATGTCATTTAAACAGTCGACTTGGATATTTAGAAGAAATATCAGTATCCATGCTCCTTCTACAGCTCACTTTTTGGCCACACAAGGGCATAAGAACACCAAAGGAGGCATCCTTTGAAGGATTCAGCCAACCTTTGCTTCTCATTCCCTATGCCCTGGGGCTCTGGCCACAAACTGAACTGTTAGAGGAGGCTTTCCTAGGTTGCCATGGTGAATCGATTTATCTGGGTTACATTGATGAGTGCTTCTTATATTGTGCTCACTCTAAACTAAGAGTTGATTAGCCAAGCTTAGTTACATATTGATATTATCTGCTCTGAAACCAAGAGCTTTGGGTAGGGAAGAGAGGGGTATAAGTACTCAGTAACTGTTTACTACTTAAGGAAGGACTGCAATTTTCTCTAAAACAGCAACAATTTCCCCCTTTGGTGTAGTTTGTGAACAGGGCTATGAAAATAGGATGTGGAACCAAAATACTGTACCAAGACCATTTAAAGGAAGTGGTCATGGTATGGTTCCACAAACTTTAGAGCAGTTTGTTTATGGTGTGATTTTTATCTGACCTCCATCTGACACAGCTGCTAAGTGTACACAGCAAGCTGGAGCCAACGCCTTCCCATGGTAAAATTTGCTTTGTGTTGTAGGATGCAGTAGGTTAAAAAAAACTAATCAGTAATGCAGGTGTATTTTTCATATATATGGCATAAAGCCCAATGCAACTTTCAAGAAATCTTGACAAAATAATTCTGTAGACTGCTTAGATTAATTTGCCATAAAAACTTCACAAAACCTTTACAGTGCAGAATAAACAAAACTATACTAGTAAAAGTTACAAATAAAACCTCTTGGGGAATTAAGGTTAAACCATTTTTAAGAGAAAAAATGTGAGTAATCTATTATCAGTGTTGTATTTATTGTTGTCATTGTGTAAGGGTAACAGTTGATATTATTTGCTTATTTTAAAGCTGGATATGTAAGAATAATCTTTACAAACCCCCCACCTTGATTGTTCCATGTTTAAAACTGAGTTTAAACTTTGTGCCTTCAATGTTGTGTTTCTTTAAATTGTTGGAAAATATATTACTTGCTTTAAAGTCCCACCCAATTGTGAAATGTCAAAAAGGATTATAGGACACAGTGTTGATAATACAAACAGCTCAAGATAGAGAAAGGCTGTTTTTTCCTGGTCTATGGCACAGCTACTTAAGTTTACAGCAGATCCATGATATTGGCTTTAAAAGTTTTAATATTTCTATATAGCTGGTCATTTCCAGCTGCCTTTGGCAAGAACATATTGGTTTAAAACAGCAGAAACCCCCTAAAGATCTTGTTCAGGAAATCCCTATTAAGGTAAAAAAAATAAATAAATAAAAATAAAACTGCAGGAAGAATAGTTAAAACAAAAGCCATTATTGCCATCTGCACCTAAATAGTGAATATAAACTGCTTACTGTGGTTCTAGACCTTTGTTCTAGCATTTTCTATTGATATCTTTAATTTTAAGAAGCTCTACATGACTCTTGGCGTGCCTATGAAATGCTGTGCTCAGAGTAGTAATACAGCCATAATTACAGACTACCATGACCTGTTGTCAGGGAAACCAGAGAAAAACTCTCTAGGAATGCTTCTCCTCTTGCCGAATTTCTCTCTCATAACAGAACTGCCCTTTGTTTTCTTCCTTTGTTGAAATCTCCAGTAAAGACGCAGTTTGCAACACAGCCGTTATGTTTTTGACTTGTCCGTGTTTTCAGCAGTGGAATTAGACAGCCCAGGAATTAAAATATGTCCTTCAAAAGCTTGAGCTGAAAGTACAAAAATATTAATGAAAAAAAACTAGATTTCTCAAATGTTATTCAGGATTTTGAAAGCCGATAAAGTGGAATATTGGAAAAAAAAACATGTTGGTATATAATTATTAAATTGTAAAATGTTCAGTAGAGACCACGAATGACTGTTATTTTTCCCGGCTGCTTGTTTCTCTGATGAGTGGCATTTCTTGGCAATGACAATGACATGGGTTTTAAGGTCAAGCTCGTTTCCAGAGTGTGGCACAGATTTTTCATTGAGAGGAGAATTTGAATGGTTTTCCTCTTTTAACTTGCAAAGTAGTCAATTTTGCTGTTAAACTAGTACTGCCCCAAAACTAAATGTTTAAGGAGTTTAAAATGCTTTGCATATAACGAAGGATCTCAAGCTCGCCACACTGCAGGTGGTAACTTGCTCCCTTTAAGGAGAACTATGAAGACATTTTGGCACTAACCATTTAGACCAGGCATGTCCAAAGTCGGTCCTCGAGGGCCACTGTCCTGTAGGTTTTAGAGGTTTCCCTGCCTAAGTACAGCTGATTTCACTGTGCTCATAACTTATACAAAACGTACCTATAACTTATCAAACGTATGCCAGCTTTTCTGCCAGGCATATGCGGGCTAAATCATCAGTGTGACAGGGGCTTTAAACACTTCACTTAGACAAAACTTTACTTTCATTTTGTATACACAGAGTGCATGCAAACAAAATTTTGATACATAGAGCTTTTTTAATTCTGAATGAGCAGCTTAGCAGTGAAATTTATAAAGTGCAGCAGTATCAGAATGGCACAAATGCAGATAAATCTAACTTAAAAACCAGTTAACTTCACCCTGTTTAACTCCTAGAGCTACTCTATAAGGGGCAGCATTGCGAACATATGCAGTAATCAGCCTAAGAAGTTACTGACAAGGCAACTAAATTTAGAAGTTCATGATTCTATAATTCTGCATAAAAATCAAGATAATTATTCAAACTAATAAGAAAAATGTTAGAGTTTTGCAGCAGAAGAAATCTTACATCCCTTTTTGTTTTAAACAAAGACAACTGCATAAGGTTAGGACTTTAAAGACTAAACTAACATGTCCAAATTAGAGTTTTGGGAATACCTAATGGAAGTGAGAACTATCAGAAGTCCAAATGTTGTTAACATGTTTTGAACACAGATGATTCTGGTAAGGGACTACACTTGAAATAAGACAATGCAATAGTTTTTTTGTTTTTATTTTAAATTTAAATTGCCGTGTTCCTAGCAAAGGGTCCCACTTAGATCTTTAATTCAAGAAAAAATGCACTTATTTTAAGAAAAAATTACTTATTTAGATTTTTTTTTTTTTTTGCAGTGTATTTTGACTCATCTAGTTTTAGTGGAAAGGTCTGGGTCCAGTTAGATTACCATTTGAAAGGCTAATCGGATTCATGTAAAGAGAAAACTTTGGTCATTACTGAAGAGGTAACAACCACGTTCTAACATATGTTCTCACAGAGTTATTTCAGTCATATCTTGACAAAGTTTTATTTTGGCATTAAAGCATAAGTGATTTAATACAACTTGCATGACAAAAACAGCACCATGGGTCTTTGCTTTGTAAAGCTACGCACAATGCATCAACACCAACATATCTGCACCCTTATTGTGGTAAGGTCATGTATTGACCCCACGTGTTGATAAAATAAGAGGGAAAAACAGCAGTCTTGTGATTAGCACGTCTTAATATAGTTTGTGTGTCATTCATTCTGTCAGGGACACACCAACCTTGCAGGCTTTTATGAATGTCACATCTCAAGTCAACAGCCAATTAACATTCCAGGCAGCCTAATCGGTGCTGCAGAGGCTGAACAGTCAATGCTGCAATGAGATTTTGGTTCTTTTAATTAACCTATGCAATTATAATGCACTGCCTTTGTACAATCCTAACAGAAGCAAAACTCTGGCTTTACATACTGACCGACTCCTACCATTTATTTTTTATTTTTTTGTTTTACAAAAGCATGCATTTTTTACAAAAGCATGCCTTTTTTAAACATGCCTGCAACTTTTCAGAATCCTTTCTTTATCCATGTATTTTTTGGTTTGTAAAATATGAATCAGGTAAATTAATCCGTCCTCCAATAGGATGATCATCATGCCAAAAAAGAAAACTCTCTAAATAAGTAAGCAGATAGAAACCACATCTTCATGGGTTCTACAGTGGGCATCAAATGTTATTTTACCTGCACCCAATTGATAAAGAAAGAAAATAACACAATAAATGTACAAAATTGTAATTACCAGTTTGATACACAAGCATTACGGTGTTCAAAGTTGAGCAACATATGCAGCAGACAGAGAGGTTTTACACCATCAGGCAAAACAATATCACTTGCAGACAATGTATACCTGTGATCTAATTTAAGAAGCATGACAGCTTAGTCTTCCTCACCTGCCAGATGAAGGTTCACAAGTCAGGGCTACATTTATTACCTAGAGACATTATAATTAACACAATGGCATAATCATTAAACCCTTTAAATGACAGAAGGGGTTCATCTGGGAGACCATTAGGATAATTAGAAGATCAGCCTAAGGATTGGCAAGTCTGACTGAAACTAAATGATGATGATCTGGTAAACTACCTTAAACAGGGTGCAATTAAACACTAGCAATAGACCTGATGCCAAAAAATTACAAGATGCTATATTAGGGTTAATATTTTTAAATAAAATGAACTGATCCTTGCAAGCATAACTGATGCAATTATTACCCACATGTTGCAGCCAACCTGTGGACAGTCTGTGTTTGCAGCATTTCTTTGATATCTCCTGTCAGTGTGTGCATCCAGCCACAGCTGCTCAGTGATCAGAGCCAGGAGACAGTCTTGGAGCTGCTCCTGCTTCTCTCCATGGCTCGTTTTAAACCAGTGAAAGCTGGCTTTGCTATGTTCCCTCTGACTAGCTCCTCCTTAAGCAAAGCCCTGAGCTGGCAGTCCTTCTATTATCTGCGTTTCTATTCGTACAAGCCGCTTTACGTCCGTGTGGTTTACAGAGAAAAAGATGTTCTGCTCATGTTTATTCGGGGTTCCTACCTTGAATGCAGCCTCTTGGTGGCCAAGTCCTGGTCCACACCATTAGCAGCAGACTGAGCCATGGAAAAGCAGCTAATCTGCCTGCTTCCTCCCGCTAGAGACTCCGTCACAATCACTTCCTCCGGAGGCAGAGACCTTTCTCCTCTCCTGAGGCGTGGCGCTCCTCAGACCCTCCTTCTCTGCCTCTCGTTTTGTCTCTGCTCTGTTTCTTCATTCACCACAGTAATGGCAGCCTCTACGGAAGTGAGCCCAAGCTCTAAGCCCCTCCCCCTTTAGCTTCGTCACGAGTTGGACAGTTTGTTTATATTTTCTTGTCAGCCTTATTCTCCTTTTATTGTTTGTTTTTTTGTTCAGTTTTTTTTATGTCAGTCTGGTTTCTGTTTGTTTGTAACAAGGAACATTAATCAAATTTTGGGGAAAGAAGTCAGACTTTGTTTGCTTTTGTTGTGTTAGAGGACACATACGGTCATTTTGCACTTAAACTATAATAGAAACATAAATGAGAAAAGTTTATCCAAATGCAACATTTAGAATTAATTTGTGGATTATTTATGCGAATATGTTTCTTTGATCTTTTTAACTATATTTTTGTTAGATTGACACAACTCAGGTACTAAAAAACTGTGAGTGTAGTTGTAGGGGCCAATATTTTTTTGTTAATAGTTAACAAAGTTTTTTTTGTTTTTGTGGATAATCTAATTTTATTCTACTTTATTGTTTAATATCTGTTATGCAGGGGCGGAGCTAGGTGAGGGCCAGGGGTGGCCATGGCCACCCTTAGGCAATCTTAGCCAGTCATTTTTTCCCTCTAATACAGACGGTGGCAACAGTAATACTCTCAAGTGGAATATTCAAAACATTTAAATTTTTTGTGGTTAATTAAACACATCAATATACCAACATCAAAGATGATATTTACAGAATTCATGCTCTTTTCATAACTAGATGTTGTGAGCAGCACCAAGTTCCTGGGTGTCCAGTCCACATCTCCCAAGACCTGTCCTGGGAAACAACACCGCGTCCCTGGCCAAGAAAGCCCTACAGAGACTCTACTTCCTGCGGAAACTGAGGAGAGCAAGAGCCCCGTCCCCCATCTTGCACTCCTTCTATGAGGGCACCATCGAGAGGATCCTGACCAGCAGCATTACCGTGTGGTACGGAGCCTGCACTGCAACCTGCCACAAGACACTGCAGCGCACCGTGAAAGAAACTAGGAAGATCCTCGGTGTCCCCCTCCCCTCTCTATTGGACATTTACCACTCCCGCCTCACCGGCAGAGCCACCAGGATCGCAGGTGACCCCACCCACCCCGCCCACAATGTCTTCACCTTGCTGCCGTCCGGGAGGAGGCTGCAGAGTCTCCGGGCCAGAACCAGTAGGCTCAGTGACAGCTTCTTCCACCAGGCAGTGAGGATGCTCAATTCCCTCCCTGCCCTGCCTCCCTTCGCCCCCCCCTGACCCCTCAATACCCCCGTCCCCCACTATTTCCCCCACGTCAGGACTGCTACTCTATGCACTATTTGCACCATTCACACTATTGTTTGCATATTTAAATATTTATTTTTATATCTTAGGTTTTTATTTCTATTTTTATTTTATGCTATGGTTCATTATATTTTTTTATATTTTATTATGCACCGTGGGGTTGAGAGGACTGAAATTTCATCTGTGTTGTATGTTTACCATGTAGCACATTTGACAATAAAGTTGAGTTGAGTTGAGTTGTGTTATTTTGGGTAAAGAGAAAATTATGTGTCTCTGCAAGTCATCTGTAAGTCTTCAGTGAAATCATAGATAAATAACAACTTTAATGGAAACTTCTCAAATAATCAATTTATGTAGATATTATTGCTTGTAAAAATCTATTTTATGCAGAATGTTTATTGATACAAGTAGGTAAGTAATGACGATGGAAAAGATTTACGCCCCAGAACTCAAAACTGAAAGAGTTTTATCCACTATCCCACATTACAGATGTTTAAATATATGCATCTTTTTATATAGTTTGTCTTTATTTTGAAAATATGGATGTTTTGCTTGTTAATTTTCCTGTTGGAACAGTGAAGATTGACCCTGAGGTTCTGGTGCCTATTCGCTTTCAGCCACCCCTCAACGTACATTGACTATTGCCTGGACAACCTTCAAAATTTCTGGCTATGCCTCTGCTGTTATGAGAATATCTTTTTTGGTTATTTAGTTGTGTTCTTTTGTTTCTGGTTAGTTATGATTAATTTGGGTGAATTATTTTTATAAATAGGCTGTCAATTGTAGGACCAGCATGCATCTGGATGGGCGTATGTTTTTTTTGTTTGTTTTTTGTTTTTTTACCAGAGCAAGAGAAGCATGGAGCAAATGTTTGTTGTTTTCTATTTGCTTGCCTGAGGAGAAATAAACTGAGAAAAATGAAGGAATTTACCTGGAACATTTTCCTCTTTTGCCTGCGTAAATACTCATCATAGCTGGCTAGCAACAGTAGTTAAGCTTAAGTGTTGAGAAAACTCTAAATCATGTCACAGACTCTGCATCACACCGACCACACCAAACCAAAACACTACATTATTCACCATATATATTTATTGCTCTGAACTTCCATACAGGGGCGGAGCTAGATGGGGGGCCAGGGGTGGCCATGGCCACCCTTAACCAATCATTGGCCACCCCTGTGGCCACCCCTACCATTTATTTCCTCTAATACAGACAGTAGCAGCAGTAATACTCTCAAGTGGAATATTCAAAACATGTTAATTTTCCATATAGTAACAATTACTTGACAACAAAAACCCTGTGGTTAATTATGCTCATCAATATACTGACATTAAAGATGATAAATGCAGTATTCATGCTCTTTTCAGAAGTAGATTTTTAGTTATATGGGCTAAAGGGAGAATAATGTGTCTCTGCAAGCCATCTAGGAGTCTTTAGTGAAATCCTAGATAAAAAGTATTTTAATAAAAACATATTAAATAATCAATAATGTAGATAATAGTACATGTAAATATAAATTTTATGCCAAAAGATTATTGATAAAAGTAGGTAAGTAATGACGATGGAAAAGATGTTGGCCCTAGAACTCAAACCTGAAAGTATTTTATCCACTATACCTTCTATCAAGAAAGCATGGATGTCTAAATATATACGTCTATTTGTTAGCTAAGGCTGTAGGAAAGTATAGTTAGTCTTTATTTTGAAAATATGGATGTTGCGCTCGTTAATTTTCCTGTTGGAACAGTGTAGATTGACCCTGGGGTTCTGGTGCCAATCCACTTTCGGGCCACCCCTCAGCCTACATTGGTTATGTCCTGGCCACCCTTCTAAAAATTTTCTGGCTCCGCCTCTGCTTCCATATCCACACGTTTTTTGCACCATGTTTTTTTCTCCCACATTTGACAACTGCTGCACTTTATGAAATGGAAATGTCATGAAAGCTGTACATTTAGTATACGCTCTGTGTATACAAAATGACAATAAAAGTTGTCTAAGTCTGTGGTAGTCTGTGTCTGTATTCCTAATACATCTTAAAAACACATTGGGTAACTAAAACACTGACAGGTCTCAGGTTTATCCTTAGAGGTGAAATAAAGTTGAAAATAATTTTGCAGATGTATTGCTTGCTGTTCTAAATCCCTCCAGTTTAAACTCCTTGAGATTTGTATGTTTTTTTTATCCTTGTATAAATTCTCCAGCCTATAAATATCTCCTGTCACTTCTATTAGATTGCCTTATAAGTTATTCTTTGCAGGAATATTAATGAAATAAAGCGCACTTGCTTATATTCGTCGTAAAAGCTATGTTTAAGGGAATAAACAGTTTCCAATCCTGAGCCTGTTCTTATGTCATCTCTTTTTAAAAGAGCAGCCTGTTCACAATAGTTTGAGTTTTTTCACAATAAAACATCCTTAAAGTTTGGATTGACTCTAAGTTATCAAACGTGATCCCTGACTCATTCGTTATCTGTAGTCTTAATTAACAGAACATAAACTCACCTTTAACCCTGCTTTTCTAATAATATGAGAAAAATATAAGACAAAATACGCTAAACAAAACAACATGTATCAAAGTTACCAGGCAAATTACCATCCACTTGGAACCAATATAATGTTAATTAAAAAAATGGCATCCTCTTAAAACTGAAATAGAGTTATATTTGAAACTAAGTGTTCTTAATAAAGAAAGATAAAAGCTGAACTGGAGCTCTTAGGACATAATCTGAATAGAGGAATATTTCATACATTCATGTGTGCATGCAGTGTGGTATTCGGTTGATTTAATATCCACAAGTTGTATGTTTAATAATAGCTGAGTCAAAAAAAATCATAAATGTTTGCAAAAATCTCCCAAATGGCATTTCTAAAATTTAAGAGTGGCATGTAAAAAATAATATCTGTAGTACCCAAAATATACCACACGGTGGTAGTATTTGACTTTTTTATATAAAGGCTCAATTTTTATAGATTCACATTAATGGACGGTCACAGTTAAGGCAAACTGTTTTTCGACTTTGGTTACACATATTTAATTTTCATTTTGTACTATTATGTTACAAAATAATGCTCCTGCAAATCCCTTGAATAATGTTGAGAGCATCACAAGTATGATAATAATATTACATTTTCTCCTTGAATGCTGTTTTATTTGGGGGGTTTGGTTTGTTTAGTTTTTTCCCCTTGGTTTTGTTTCTTAAATTTGATTACAGTTAACAAATTGTTTATATTCTTGTTATATGTTGGCATCAGAAGTCACTTATTTTTAAACATCTATTACCATCATTTGGAGTAGGAGGCTTCCCATGACAGCTGCTTTAAAATCACATCTCTCACAGCAAAACAACACAGAACCTGTTTTGGGCTTTTTGTCACTTGTTGTCCTTTTTTTCCTGTCTAATCCCAGTTGGATTGAGTGTTTAGTCAGTATGTGTAATATCTCATTACAAGCAAAAAAGAAACAACAAAAATGAAAATAAGATTGAGATAAGCTGATTTAGATTTACCACTGAGTAATTCATATTTATTTATTTTTTCTTCCTGCAGGCTGCTCAGATTATGAAAATAAAACTGTTTGTTTTTATAGTAGGTCGGGTTCAACTGTCTTTACTGTTTGTTTGCTTTTTTGTTTTTGTATTTTTAGGATTCTCAGTTTTTAATAATATCCAAAGGAACTATTTTGGTGTTTTACAACTATAAGGCATAGCTTGTTTTCTTGCAATGAGAGTCAAAGTGATCATATTATGTTCTTTGACATAAAAAATGTTTCTTATTGTTTTAATCAGTGACTTTTGAGTCTTATTTTCCGTACAAAGACTTCTGCGTTGTAAAGACATTTGAATCAGTTATGTTATTTCTAGTAAACAGACACATATAAAAAAAACATAAAAATATTCTTGACAATTTAAATAAATGAGACAGCATTTCTCACGGATTTGAAACAGGAAAATAAAAATATTTATTAAATTTAATGATAGCAAAGAGAAATATATATATATAAAAACTGTTAGAAAACTAAAGTGCAATAATATTTATTAATAATCTCAAAGGCATTTCAACAGTGTAAGGCTTTCATTTAAGGTAGATAAATGTAAATAAAAATAAAAAATGGTAGATAAATGTATAGTTGCAGTTTTAAATCTGATATACTCAACAAGTGGACATTTAATTGGAAATCTCAAAGATATTTTTTTGTCACAGCTACAGCTGAGACAACGCTACCTTTGGTCAGATAGTTCTTGGATTAGAGGTGAGTAAAAAAAAACCTAAACAAGAGCTTTTTTATTTCCTTTTCTTGGGGCTAGCTCATTACAAAACAGTGCAATAACACAACATAGTACTTAGCAGGTGGGGTGGGGGTGGGGGGAGCAATTTGCCTAATGGAAAATTCAGATGTAATCTTCTCTGGAATCACCTCAGGAGCTTGAGGACACCGTGATGAAGGGTGTGAGAGAGGAAAGAAAGGAGAAGGAAGAGAAAAATGGAAGCTTCTATATCCGAGTCCAACTTTGGCTGATGCCTCTTATCCCTGCCCTAAACCTTCACTGAATGGCCTTTATCTTGCTGCAATCCCCCAAACAATGCTTCAGTTTCCGTCAGTCCCACTCGCCCTTCCAACCCAGTATTTACTAGTTGGCATTTTCTGAGAATTGTTTCAAATATAGAGGTTTTTCCTGAGGTGCAAAATGTATCGAGGAAGGAATTTAGCAGGATTCAGTATGTGTTAATATAATATGTTGATACATAAACATACATTCATTACAAGCTTATAAAGCTCTCGCTTTCATACAAAAATGTGAGTGAACATTTCTTTCCTCAGTTTTCTATAAACAACCAGATGGTGGCAGTGTTTTTTCCTCTTCTTTAACATCAAATTCTGCTTTTCAAATACTATAGTGAAAGCTTGTGAGCAGATACAACTTAAAATACTAAACAAAATGTTTTCGACCATTTCCCTTAGAAACAGATTAGAATCCTAGATCAGATCCTAGATGTAGTTAAAGAGCTGTACTATGCAAAATGTGCTTTTCTCCATTTCTCCATAAAAAAACAAATACATTCATATATCTTGACAGCCATTAATCAGCAGTGGGGAAAAATCCCTAGTATAATAAGCCCTGTCTTGTTTCTTTTTGTTTTGTTAATTAAAGATGTGAACAAAAGCAAGCTTTAAATAGAAGAGTTATATGTGTATCTGTATCTGGAGCGTGTAACAAAAGTAATTTCCCTCTGGGATTATTAAAGTATTTCTGATTCTGATTTAAATAAATGCAACCAAAATATTTTTTTTATTCATGCATTATATAGAAGATGATGAAAAAATTAAAATCATATGGAGAAATGCTTGAGTATCTCCCAATTTTCACTTTCCTAAGTGACACAAATACCAATTAGATAACAGGTAAGATGAGAAAGCATACCATTCAAGTAAGGCAGGCCAAAATTTGGCCATATCTACAGTAGGAGTAGTCACTAAAAGTTTCCAACTAGAGTTGTGACAAATAAATAAGATATTTTGACATACTGGACAATGAGGGTGATGTTACCCATTACACAAAGGTGCACAGTTTCTACTTTAATTTCATAAAAAAAATACCTTCTTCTCTTGGTGTGTACATAAATGTTTTGAACTTAATGAAAAAATATAAAAAATCTCTTATGATCAAGCTCTTTGTAGTTTCAAATATTTGCTTTTATATTTTTGTCTGAAAAGGAAGTGTTATTCTCCTGTATTAATTTCTTTGTCATTGTGAACTTTAGTGTGGTTCTGTTAAAAATCATAGTAATAGGTATTAGGTTTTATCATGACAGCCGGCACTCTGGGTCCCTGAGCAAGACCCTTAACCCCACACTGCTCCCCAGGCACCACACAGTGGCAGCCCACTGCACTCCAAGGGAATGGGTTAAATGCAGAGTTAATTTCTCCATTGTGAGACAAATATATTCATTTTCTAATTTTAATTTTTAAAGGAAGAGCTTCTGAGCTACAAACCAAACCTCTTTAGCATGATCATGTTGTTATGCCGGCATGCTTGGAAGTCATCAGATCGCTCTGTATTTATTCCTTTACCTTTGGGGGAAAAAATACTTTCATCCAGCTTCCAAATACTCAATGTTTAGGGCAAAATCCAAAGGTAACAGATTGCGGCAGGAGATGTTCCAAAAACATATGTGGTATCATGTCTTTAAGCCCTTTTCTCAAAGATGTTTTGAGGGTTTTTTGCAGTTGTTTTTTTTTTCTTTGTTTGCTGAACTGCAGTCAAAATCATCCACAGCCTGATTTTTTGGACTAGTATATGCTTTCAATTTTAATGAACATCTACCAGATTCTTCAGCTAGTTGTTAATTTAGCACTTTTAAGGGATTCAAATGATTTGTGTCCCACCTAAGCTTGTTGATCTCAACCACAGAGAGCTTTGTCATCATAGCATCATTAACGCTTAACAGAAAACAACGTCAGGAGCCAAATTATTGACAGGGTTTGACTCCTCAAGGTTAAAGCTGGTTTCTAATATCATGTGGGGTTGAGACAATAAGAAATATTGATTTGTGTTCACAGCTTAAATTCCAACCATAATGTCATTGTCTCTCTTTAAGCTGATGTAAACTCAAAGAAAGCATCAAAGAAAGTTAGAGAAGACGATTAAAATAAATCTGAGTGTTTGCATGGATCGACTGTATTTACAGCTAAAAGTCAAACTTAAAGCTTTGGGAGAAAAAAAATAAAAATATATTTTAAAGAGCATGTCTGTAAGTCAGAACGTCACATTTGTTTCTACAATGAAACCCAGCTTATACATCATCTGTCCATGTGTCCTTCTGTGTGTATGTGCAAAGGTTTGTGTCCCTCTTGCCTGTTTGTCTGGCATTGTGGTAAAGCTGAGCCCCACGAAGCCGCTTGCCTCTCTGTTGTGCCTCCTTGTTCTTGGCCTACTTTGAGTGAGGTGAATTGGGGGCAACTCGAGTCTATGGGTAAGGGGATTAGGTCTCCAAACACGCTCCTCTCCAGTTTGGGATTTTGCCCCGATGCCAGACACTTAAAGTCTGCCAGGGATTAAGATAAAGAGAGAAGTAAGAGCACTATGTATTGTGGTGTTTTTAAAGGCCAAAAAAGCAAGACCCGCGGCAGGTGGTGGGTATATAAAATTAAGATGCATGGTGGTAATATGATCCAGTTTACTAATTCAGCATTTACTGACCTATTTGTGTGTGGCTCGTGCCAGGATGCCGGTCAGCATGTTTTTAAGGGATGAGACACAATAGTGGAGAAGCTGTTCTTTTCTTTTTTTTTTGTTTGCATTAGTGGATGATCTCTGCTTAAGTCACTGCTTTAATTAGTAAATGACTAAGAACCTTTGCTCGCTGTTATTAGTAATATGTTTAAGAATATAAAAGATTGATCAAGGATCATCCCATGAAGAGCCATAAACCATTAAACATGTGTCTCAATCTGACAAAAAGGCTTTGATTCCTTTAACCTTGATCAAGTAGATTTGTTATAAATCTTCCTGTAAAACTAAACATAATCTGCATACAATATAACTGATAAATGATTTTCAAAAATGTCATTAAATACTCAAATTAATTTTTTTTTATTATTTTTATTTTTACAGATTGAAATATTCAGCGCATCAAATTTAGGTATTAGTGTTGCTGAACCGGTTATGTAGCTTTCGGGATTCTTTAAAGGAGTCTGTTTTTTCCTTTGTCCTTAAGGGGATTGGGGGGTACACCTCCCATTCACCCTGCGTCTGGAGGCACCTCCTGGGTCAGAGGAGGCTGCTGCTCCAGTATGTTTCTCCAAGAAAGTGGGTCATGAGTCTGAGACTGTGGGATTACTGACCGTCATGCAGGCGTGTGCCACGCAGCCTCTTATCCATGATGTTTAGCCCACACCACCCACCCTGCCCCCCTCTGTTTAGTGCAGAAAAGAAAGGCAAAAAAAAGAAAAACATGTGTTCCCCCATCACAGGCAACACAAACATCTCCAAAGCCTTTAATACAATTTGAGGCTGATGCAACAATGGTCAACACGCAGAGAAAACAAATAGAAACCAAAGCAGTGACTGCACACTGTTTTTACACTTAATTTTCTCTCATTTGCTGAATATCCAAACCTGCTTGGGGATAACATCCAAACCCGACATGATGATAAATGCTGGCTCTAAAAGAAATGACCCCGGTGATACTAATGGCATTCTGGGTCTCTTGCTTACTCTGACATGGAGAATGATTAATCAGCAGGTAATTTACTGATATTAAATCCATTAATTTTGCAATGGATAGATTACAGCCATGAGGTCACCACTGGCTTGTACAGCCACCAATCAGTGTTTTTACCTACTAACAGTAAAACAATATCGATTAAAGAGCGAAACAGTCGCACTGAATCGCAGAAAAAAACTTAAGACATCAGACAGTGGTTGCTTGTTGTACAAATATGAATGAATCAAATTAAAATACCTTGCTTGTAAGCAGAGAATGCATCTTTTTGTTTGAATTAAAAATGTGGGCCTGCATTTTGGGGGGCTGAATAGAAGGGGAGGAGGATAGATTCAGATTTCAATTTGTGTTAGAGGTTCAGTTAGTTCACTTTTAGACAGACGATAAACAAGCTGTTGATATGAATGTAGGCTTAGGGTTATATGCAAATTATAAATAGCATTGTTTTTTTTAAATAATTATGGAAAGAGAACATTTAGAGATGATTTCCTTTACCTTTTATTTTTAGCAAAGTCTTTATTCGCATCATTATAGTTGCAGCTGAATTTATTCTACTATCACCCCACATTCTACTGGCAAAACAAAGAAGCAGCTTTTTTTTTTTTATCATTATCTCCCTTTTATCTTCTCTTTCTTTTATCTTTTCTCCTTTTTTCTGTTTCTCCTTTCCTGTTCTACTTATATTGCAGTGTCCATATAATCTGTAATACCCCCTGCATGAATAATAATAAAGCAATTTATATGCCTAAATCAAGCGGAACACTATGGGGATAGCCGTACAACTCCTCTTGTGAAAGCAAGAGGAGCAGTATGGCACATAACTGTTTGTTATACATGAATATTAACATGACAAAACTGATTTTGAAATTGGTTTATACAAATTAAACAAAATATTCCCCTCTTAATGATTATGGTGGTCATAAAATTCTTCGACTCTTTTATCACAGAATCATAGTAGTAGGTCTCTATTTGTGTTATTAATCGCTGTAAAAGTGATTCTCATCCAAACAATAGTTTTTTGCAGCGTAACTGAAATACAACTAACCTTATTTCTCAAGGGTAGGGGCTTCCAAAGGCTTCCAGTTTAATTTTGTCAAGTTTCAATGCAGTTTACATTTGATTTATGTTTTACCAATCCCAGCAGGTTTTAAGTGATCCTGCAGGACATACTCTGAAACAAAGTCTTATGTTAAGCCTGATATTCTTGGTATGACAGAAACAGCAAACCTTCTTGCCACAGCCTTTATTTGGGATGAGCTCCACTAGCTGAGCCAATTGTGTGGGTTGAGTCAATCTCAATCTGCCACGAATGCGAAAGCACCAACAACATTCAAAAGTGACAAAAACATCAGCCATAAAGTATAGGTACTAAGAAGTGGTCTGTGGTCCCCACCTCTACCACTCCTTTATTGAATCCATCTTGCATATTGCCTATAAGTTCCACCTGTTTTCTATTCCAGTTATATAACAGCATGTGAATTGTCAATCAGGGTTGCATCCTAAGTGTAAAGTTTGATTTCACAGAAGTTTGATTTGATTGAAGTTTTATGGTGTCATTTATGCTTTTCCCTTCATTTTTCCCCCTTCATTTTGACCTTCCAGGTTTTCTCCAGCTCTTCTCTGGGCCCCTGGTATTTCTCTAGTTTCTCATGTTTCTTTTAACTGATGTTGCAGTCACTTGGTTAGTATTGCTATGTCTACCTCAAAGGCATTTCTCTGCTCTTTGTCCACCACCACAATGTCCAGTTAGTTTGTCATTACCATTCGGTCCTTCTGTATCTGGAAGTCCCACATGATCTTGGCTTGGTCATTCTCTACCATGTTTGGAGGTGTTTCCCACTTTTATCTTGGGAATTCCAGCCCATACTCTGCACAGATGTTGCTGTACACTATTCCAGCCGCTTGGTTATGGCGCTCCATGTAAGTTTTCCCTGCTAGCATCTTAAACCCTGCAGTTATGTGCTGGATGGTATCAGGAGCCTCTTTGCACATTCTACACCTGGGGTCTTTTCTAGTGTGGTAGATCTGGGCCTCTATTGCTTTGGTTCTTTGGGCCTGCTCATGTACAGCCATGATGAGTGCCTCTGTGCTGTACTTCAGTCCAACTCTCCCTAGCCATTGGTAAGAATTCCTGATATTTGCCACTTTGGTTATGTTTTGGTGATACTTCCTGTATAGGTGCTTGTTGTCCCATGGCGGAACTTCCAGCACCTCATCTTCATTTCCCCATTGTCTGAGATATTTGCTGAGCACATCATCTTTTGGAGCCTTATCCTTAATTTATTTTTTGACATTGGATGTTTCATCCTGGATAGCGGCTCTCACAATCCTCAGCCTCCTTCCTTAAGGCTAGTGTATTGTCTCAAGGTGCTGGAATTGGGGTGGAACCCTCCGTGCATGGTATCTCATACTTTGGCCAGGTAATTATTTCAGCTGGGTATCTGATTACTGGTAGAGCATTGCTATGTATCACCCTGGACTTGTTCTTGCCATTGAGCTGGCTTCTTATTACCTGCCTTAGGTATTTGGCTGTAGCTGCTCTCCTTGTCCGCTTTTCGAGGTTCCCATTTGCTTGTGGGTACTTGAAACTGTCCTCAATGTCTGCTATTGTTCCTTCTGGGAGTGCGATTCCCTCTGTGTGTACCTTCCCTCTCTTAGTCACCATCCGACCATTCTTCTCTAGTCTGAATGACATCCCGATACCTGTGCTGTAGATCCGGTGGTATGGATCAGTGAATCAAGGTCTCACTTATTGTTAGCATACAACTTGATGTCATCCATGTAAGGGATGTGACTAATCGTATATGCCATATTTCATGCGACTTGTGCAAGTGTCTTGCCATTGGCCTCAAGGGTGGTTTTCCACAACCTCATTGAGTTTGCAATGAAGGCTCTTAGAGTCCTGTTGATGATGTATAGCTCCAAGCATTCAAGGATACAAGTGTGTGGCATTAAGCCATATTTAATATTCTTTGACCATTCGAGCTGATGTAACAATTACATTTCTCCACTGTGAGATCAAGGTCAATCAATCAATCAATCAATCAATCAATCAATCCATCAATGCACTATCCTGAATGCTAAGGCAGGGTAACAGCAGGGTAATGGTTAAAATTGTTGAAGAAGCAAGTTTACATAATTGAGCAGCATTACATATTTTGAATAACTTGGGGTCATCATAAAAAATAGAAATGACAAACCTGAAAGCTTTCTTTCTAAGCGTTCTTCCGCTTAAATGCTGAGCTCCACAGGTGATGGGACCTTTTAATAGGACTCCATATGTTTAACTTTTTCAGAAGCATGGTAAGGAGAATGTGGTTATTGAAACAAATATGTTAAATTTTCATTTTGCAATATACCAAAAGCCAAATATGGCCAATATATTCAGTGGAAAGACCAAGTATTTGCTACATTGCCAATTTGGTAGGTTTTCCATTTGCAAAGCATATGCTGCAGGAGCCTTTGATTATTTTTTTAAGTACTTAATTTGCATTTTAATGCGTAAAATAAGTATGTGATCACCTACAGTACCAACCATACATAATACTTGCTCTTTTAGTTCTTCTTTAGGAAGCCCTCCTGTTCTCTCATTATCTGTATTAACTGCAAGTGTTTGAACTCTTTATCTGTGTAAGACATCTTTTGCATGCTCTTCCAACAATCTCCAACCTCTCCACAGTAGACAAGAGCAGGGAGTTGTAATAACTTCAGGGATAAACAATAGAACTACACAATGCTGGGATGAGCTATATGAATATAAGCAGGAAGGTTGCTGCTTCATGATCTTGTTGCTGTTGATTCGTCTGATTACTTATTTGACTCACCTGCTTATTTCCACCCAATTCTCATTACCTTTCATCTGATCCACCTGCCTCAGCCCCTATTTAACCAGCCTTTAACCAACAAGTCATCACTGCCAGATTATTCAAGCCCTTGGTGAGAGTCTTCTAGCATAACTTAGTGTTTATCGATTGCCTGATCCTGACCTCTTCTTCCTTTGGACCTCTGAGCCTGCCTGTTCCCATTCTGACCTGTTTGCCTGACCTGTCTTTGAATTCCTGCTGGATTCTGCCTGTTTACGGAACCTGTAAATGTTTCCTGACACCTACCTGGATTTCCCTTCAGTAACTCTTTAAATCTCTGATCTTCTGGTCCCGATTCCTGTCAACCTCGTTGACACTGACTTGACTTCGCCCTCTGGATTATCCCAACTTCCTTTGTCTGCTCGGATCTGATCTCCAACCTGTTCTCCGGTCTCCAGGGCTTCAACGTATGTTACTCTCTGGGCAGTGCAGTGGGAACCCACTGCAAAACCTTTGGAGGGAGCTGAAAGTCTATGTTTCCCAGCAACTGCCCAAAAATAGTAAAGGTTCTGGAGAAGATCTGTATGAAGGAGTGTTTTTCCAAAACTGCATTGTGTGCAAATCTCCTCAGGAATTATATATCTGTAATCTCGGGCAAAGGATTCTACAGCAAATATCAAGTTGTTGTGTCTTCTGATTTATGAAATACTCATATCATGCAAACAATGCAAATCAATTTCTTAAAGATCATACAACTTGATTTTCTGCATTTTTGTTGGAAAATCTGTCCCTCACAGTTGAAGAGTGTGATTCTTTACTAGTAGGAAACCTTGTACTCCCTACTGTAAAAAGTTGAATGGGTGCGCAGTATAGACAAAACTAAAAATGAACAGTATTTACTATATGCCAAATTGTGTATGGTGTATGGGAAGCATAATTACCCCTTTTGCATAAAGCCACAGCTTTAATTGTACACTTTCAAGCGTGTGTCTTTTGCAAAAGCATATGGGTAAAACTGCAGTGTCTAAACTTTGAAAATTGGTAGGACTTCCCCAAAAGAGCTGTAATTGCATAAATTGTGTTTTCATAAGGTCTACCAAAGTACTGACTTTGTGGAGATGAATACAAATTTAGGACCCAGTTTTAAGACTGTCAGTCTGAAAGTTTCTGGGGGTTTAAGAAAGCACTTTGTTAGTAAAAGGGTTCGCAAACTGGTACAAGTTAGCTAGTAAAAACCTGATGTCCCACAATAAACAACTCTCGTCTTTTTTTGTTTCATCGAACAGTATGCTTGGTGCAAAAGTTTTCAGTCAAAATTTTATATTGACCAGTAAACAATGTGTGGTAAGAATAGATACAGAAAATTCAGACCCAAAAGTGGGAAAACAATTAAATTTGCTTGCCAATAAAAAGTGAAATTTATACATTGTATAGATTTTCTCACACTAAGAGTAAAATATTCAATACATTCATTTTCTGTTTTTTTTTTTTTTTTTTTACCATGGCTTACATATGATGGCTAAAAAAAATCTAGAGTATCAGAAAATATATTACATAAAAGTGATCAAAAAGATTTCTAATAGAAATATGAGGCTTTGTAAAAGTTTGTCCATTCTATATAACCTATAATCGGGTGTGTATTAATTACTACGTTGATGTGGGATGGCATTGAAGTGATCATGCTCTGGCATTTCTGAGGTTAAATGGATCTTGGATTGCTATGATAGTCCATTTTGGCTCATCATAATCATTGGGCCTGGTTTCTCATCTTTCTTTACAGGTCAGTTTCCTGGAGAGTCAAGTACACTTACACCATTGTCATCAGTCTAGTGTTTGGTACATGTGGCAGTGTAACATTTGCAGTCAATCTTTAGGATGATTCTGGTGTAGTTATTTTTAATGCACTCATTACAGCCTCAGTCCACTCATTGTGAAGCTCTATTATATTCTTGAAAGAATTTCCCATCACAGTCATCTCAAGACATTTTTCTATGAATGAAGTGTTTCATTTTTACAACGTTTTTTTTTTAAAGCCAGAATTTTATTCTTTATTATTTTTTAACTAAGAAAATTACACGAAAAAAGAGCTTGAAAGTTTTTACCCTACGTGTAAAAACATTAGTTTTATTTTCTGGAAAAAACAAAATTTCTTTTTTCTTTTTTTTTTTTTTTGCATGTTCCCTGATCATGAGCGGCCTTCTTTAGTTTTCAAACATCGTTGAAGACATTCAGATTATTAACAAATCACATAATTTGTGTATCATATTCAATTTTACATTCCAGAAAAGTAGTAGGTAGTATCAAATTATATGTTAATGTCCCATAACAAATTTAACTATTTCTACTAAATTTTTCACAATATTTAACATTTCAAAGCAATATTTAGTTATTTTATTACAAAACAAATAAAATGGGAATCTGTTATGCATATTGCAAAACAGCAATAACAACAACATGCATGTAACTGGAAGTGCAAAAGCTTTATATTCTCTATATGAAACAAGTGTTCCTCAATTTAAGGTTTATTTAGATTTAGATTTAATGCCAATAATGATTTAAGTGCTGTTTACATTTCTGAAAACATTACACAAAAATATCCAATTGGATTTAGATTTTTAATAGAGAGAAGTGTTTTTTAATTCATGCCAATTAGATATTTTTAAATATGTGCCAATGCTTACACTGAACTAATCTGTTGGGGAAAATGTTGCTATCATTGGATTACAGAGGAGAAACAGCAGTCAATCTCTTCTAATCAAACTCATGTCACAAACTGATTAGAACCAGTCAAGGTGACCTCCTCTATAAAAGCAAGTTAAGGTAGCTTTCTTGGTCTGAATGTTAGATGTATTTTAACCCAACGCATTGTTAAAAGTCAGCAGCAATCACCTGCAATTTTGATACCAGTCATGATGGGAAGATGTATAAGGACATTTCCTAAGGGGGAAACACTCAGGATAGTCCCAGGAGTGTATATCAGCTGCCCCATCCACACTGCCCCCTTCTGTTTAGTAAAAAAGAAACACTCAAAAGGTTACACCGTTAAATGTTCTGAGAAATTCCAATACATTGAAACAAGGATAATACCTTATTAATAATATGCAGGTCTCAGTTAGGATGTCAAATTTTAAAGTTCAGTATAAAGAGAATAATTTGAAAAATAATGGACAGTTACTTATTGTCTGCAATGGTTTCTAGGAAATTCAGCAAAACTCAAGGCTTCAGACTTGTATCTGACTGGACTTCTACACTTATGGAACAATGTCGTTTTAGCTGAAAGACAATTCACTCCTTAACCTTTTAAATTGTCTGTTGTAATTTTTTTATTCATGCCAGCAGGGATCACATCATCCTTTTTAAAGTAATGTAGAAACCAGTAATAAAAAAAGAGATGATTATTAAGGGAATAAAGCCAAATTAAGCGTCAGTCCATCAAAAACGTTCTGTTCCATTACACAAAAAGTAACATTTGCAAATATTATGTATAATGTTTAATTTTGAGTGATAAAAAAAATGTGTTTTCCCTTTAAAAATAAGATATTTTTGGAAATAGTTAAGACCAAAAATGTGACATATTCATGGCAGGTTTAAAGTAATATTTCAAATTTTACTGCCATGTTCCTTCTGACTGGAAAAGAAGTGATTGCATGTTGGAGTGACCCTGTGAGAGGACAGCCTTGAACCGGATTCAGAATCAGTTTATGGAGCTCAGTATAAGAATAATGGCAAGGGGAATTAATACTAACCTCTATAACTTTGAGCTCATCACAAAATATAAGTTGTCCAAGTGGAAGTGCAATCTTCTAAAAAGCTGATATTATAATAAATATAATAATGCCAATAAAAATAAATCTACATTTAAACATGCCAGGTGTTCTAGTGATGAGGGGCTTAACTGTGAAGCTGAGGTGTAAAAAATGGTATAGCCCTGATTTCTAGCCAGTAAAACGGGAAGATACAGTATTTAGTTTGTGATCCAAACATAGTAGAATGTATCACTATATGGCTCTGAAAGCTACTTTGGAGAAGTACTGGAAGGGAATAAATCCATCTCACTTGCACCATTTACCTAGTGAACTGTTGGGAAAAAGCCCAAAGAGTTTCAGAGAAGTTTACATTTTCAAACTGGTCAAATCAATCCTAATAACAGCATCAAACAAACTGTGAAAAAAAAGCTCTTAAATAGTTTGGTATGCTTTTTTAAAATGTTCTGCATTCTCTGTTTTGTAGGTGACATGACTACAAACTACCACCTACAAACAGGAAAGACCTGATAGATAGTAAACATCTGTAATGACATTTATCCAGGGAAACGGTGAATAAATCATAGGACAACAAGGTTGGACTCTAGACCGGTCATCGGAAGTGAATGGCTAAATGGATCAGGAGTCGTTTGCCCTTTTATCAGTGCATGAAACTAAGGGCACATGTTGGGTGGTAAAAGTGTCAAAGACCGAGCAAGGATCTATTGTAGAGTTTTCAGTGGGAGCAGTTAAGCTTTGTTTCCTGTGTTGTTCATCATTAGCATATCAATATTCAGAGGGGGTAACACTGGGCAGAGGTGGCAGCCTTTTGAGAGGACAAGTACTCAAACCTCTATTCGGTCTACAGTTCTAAAGGACCAGCTGTCGGGTCAATGAAAAGTTTGCAAGGATTGTCTATGAGCTAAACGTGAAGGAATTTTTTATTTATTTTTTTTTACCACAAATAGCAGGACTTCTTTTCAGTTATTCAGAGTTCATTTTAAATATTTTTGCTCCATATTGAAAACAATTTGGCCCATTTATTTTGTTATATTGTATGAGTAACAAAAGTATACTATGGTGTCACCCTTTTCACCCCACACCACCCATCCCAACTCTCCCCTCCAATCTGCTCTCGCCATCTGACCCCCAAGATGGGTAGGGTGGTGGACAGTTAGCCTTGTGTGGTGTTGGGCGTGTGTGTCTGTGTACGTTTGCAGGCCAAAGCCAGCAGAGTATCGGTTAGTACGAGGGCCAAGCAAAGAAGCGGTTGGACAGTTTAGCCAGCTGCTCAGGGTTGGGACTCTCGGCTGGCCTGGTCAGTGAAACCTTGCCAGATGGAGCCACTTCAAAACAATGAGAGTTGCTCAGTAAGGTTGAAAACAAGATGCTGATTACTCAGGCAACAAAGAAGGGTGGATGTTTCAAATACATTAAAAGAAGTAGTTTAGTCATCCATTTAGCCGAAATATTGAGATCAACTTGGTATTTGACATTACTAGCATTACTGATTAATGTGCAGCTACTAATAGGAATTTTTTGTCGTTTGTATTAAAACTTGACAAAAAAGAGCTAACATATTTGATTATAAGTATTACATTTACTTTTAGCATTTTTTACTTTACCTTTTTGACATATTTGTGCTCCAGGTTTTTTTTCCCCAAAACGGCAACAGGCTGAGGTGTCTGGGGACTGAACTCTGCATAAGAGTGACCAAGCCTGTGTAATGAGGCGTGTGATTAGTCCCCTCCCTCCTGGACAAGGCCACTCTTTGGCAGACATGATTGATTATGACAGAGGCACAATGGCTGCCTGGTGTCAGAAGGGTGGCATGGGTGCACTCAGACCCCCAGTAGCAACACTCAGGCCCCCTCCCCCCATCTCGGCTGGGTTTGAGCGGTTAGAAACACGCAACAGCATGTATGCACATAGAGTACATCTGCACACTTAAGTTTGTACACATAGTAAGGCCTTTTGTTTTAATGAGCATTGAAATATAAAAATAGTGCATCGCAAATTACACAACAGCAAAAATTTTTGAAGAAAATAAAGACTAAAACTTCACAAAAATTCTCAACTTTAAGGTTTTAAGGCTCAGTGTCATAATGTGTGATTATTATAAAATGGTTTTGTTTTTGCACCTGCATTTTAACAGTTTTCCTGTTTGAAGAAAAGTACTGAGGATAATCACATTCCCAGAGAGACATTTACAGTAGGTTTCTTTTATATATCTTTTAAATGTAAAAAAAATAATATAGTATATGTCAAATCAGTTTAGCCAAACTTATTTAAATGATATTATAACGCATAATGAAGAAACAATACTTTTAGACAATATTTAGTATTTGGTACACCTGTATGAACAAAAAATACCAAGGCATTTATTAAACCTAAATTAATTTAGACATTAGCTATAAATATACAGTATACACCTCCATATCTGATATTTGCTTTTACTTCAAAAACCAACTTGATTTTATCAAATATTTGCATTCCGCAAACTAATACATTTTTATCTTGGCAAGAGACTCTTCCTATAATAGGAACAAGTAGTTCCATCTAAAGCATGCTGCTTGTTCTTTTGAAGTGATCCTTGTCCACACAAAACTTTAGAGACCACAGATCCAGCTCATCAGGGTCAAAAATCAAGTTCTCAGAGGTGCAAAAGGAAGAGTCCTCATGGAGGACCATTAATTGTCCTATGACAGCTGCGCTCTCAAGTGGGGCGCAGGTGGGTTAACAGTTTACCAATCTTTTTGATGATGCTTCAAAGATTCTGCAGAGTGAGAAAAAGAAAGGATCTGAGCTTTGGTGTTGCTCTTAAAGGACTGGTTCATCATCGTCAGATAACAGCTATAAAGCTAGCAGTGTTGTACAGAAAATGATCAAATTCCCAATATATGGCCAAGACTACACAGGATGTATTAATTCTATATTGAGATCAGATTCTTTTGCTATTTAAAAACACTTCCATTTGATGAGTGTGGGGGAGCAAAGCAGGGGCTTACCCAAGATGCCACTATTTTAAAAATAGCTAACTGGTGACAAAGAGTTTGGTTTCCTCTTTTTTTGTGCAGGAGTTTTGCCCTAATTGCTTTGAGTGGACCAATGAACAGCATAGTACTTCTATAATTGGCTTACACCAGTGGTGGGCTGGGGTGCTGGGCAAGTCAAATTAAATCAAAGCTGTACATCACAAGCAGCGTTTCCATCCTAATTGGCAAATGAGTGAAACATGGCACACAGCCAAATAAGCGGCTCAGGGCAAGTGTGTGTTTGTTTACTATTGCCAGGGCCGAGCCTAGCTTGAATGGAACCCAAAGGACACTTTTATTTGGGGGAAAACATGTATACATAATGCATCCAAAGCACCACCCTAAATATTGATAGGATTAGACTTTAAGTAACTCAGCAAGGTATTCATTGAATGGTGTCTGACTATCTCAGCTGACGATTAGTATATTTTATAAGATAAAAAGCACAGGAAACCTGGAAACAAACCGTAAAGATTAGGTTGTTTGTGTGACTCACTCATTGCTCCTGCAGCTAGTTACAATGTTCAATATTTTGATTCAATAATTCAGGGAAAAAGTATACAAATTTAGTTATATGCACTTTCGACCAATGGAAGGAAGTTTGAACTAGAGTGGTAACAATAAACCAATAAGCAAAAAGCCTATAAAACTATAGATATTCTCTCTTTGTTTATTTATGAAATGTGTTCAAATGTATGTGTATTTCAATTGTATATCTTTAGATTTAATATAATAATTATATGTATACTTTGCATAAAATCTAAGATTTTTTTTTACTTGTTCATTCTTGACAAACTTAACTGGGCATAGGTCAATTCACCTCCTTATGAAATTGTTTCACACCTGACTTTTGGGGGCCTTGGATGCATTTTCTTGGACAGACATCAGTTTATATCTGCCAAGGAAAAGAATATGGATCTACTCTGCAATTGATTTTCTACTCATAGTCTACTGCATTAAAATATGAACAAAAACAGAATGGTCACAACTGTTTTACTGAAGGGTTAAAATGCTTTATATTCCATTGGAGTTAACTGGCAGTAATGGGTGTAAAGAACCAAACAGTTTCATATAAATAGATCTATATTAATTTCTTTCCTTACCATTAGTCCTATGATTAAAGCGATAATTTTTCAGGCAAAGAAAAGACAACATTACAATTTAGACAAATAACAACAGTGTGATGTGTCGATGTACACATTGTGTGTGTTGAAAGACCGACACTTGTATGAAAACAAAGATGGGAAGAGGGAAAGACAGAGAGAGAGAGAGAGAGATGTGTCGATGTACACATTGTGTGTGTTGAAAGACCGACACTTGTATGAAAACAAAGATGGGAAGAGGGAAAGACAGAGAGAGAGAGAGAAAGAGAGAGAGGGGGGGGGGCAGACAACTCCGTTTTTGAGCGAGCTTGAAAGATAGCCACGGGGATGATGGAGCAGCACCCACACCAGAAGCCAGTTTGGAGGAACTCCCCCTTCAGCACCTTGGACAGAGGCAGAGCTGCTCCCCGAGGCTTTTTATTGGAAGTGGAAAAGCGCAGGCTCACAGTCCGGTCAGCTGACGCCGCTCACGCTCAGACACTTTTCGCTGCCAACCCAGCCATCATCCGGGTTTTAGCAACAGAGCCCAACGGGTTACTTCATGAATATTGAAAAATCTCGCTCTGATCGGCCGACGAAAGGGAAAGCAAAACCAGATAATTTTTCTCTTCTTGTTCCTTTTTTTGACTATATTTTTTCCTCCTACAAGCGAAAAGACTTTTGTTCAATATCAAGAGGATACGCCTCTAAGAGCTGTAATTGCTCACCTCCGCAGATTTTCTAAAGTTTTAATTAGTTTATTGTTGGTTTTATGTTTTTATACATTTAAAATCAAAGATCTTGGTATTTTATTCAAAGATGCTACTTGAACACCCAGGGTCAAGCTTTCAAAATACTGGAAATTTCCCCCGATACAGTTCGGGCCAAGGTAAGACACATATCTTTATTATTACTAAGTAATACAAGCATTAACAAGAAAAAACGAGGGTTATGCAAGAAGCTCGGGTATTTATTTTGGGGCCTTTTTGATTCCTCAAGAAAACACCGAATCACATCAGGGCTTTAAACTTTGACAAGCGCATTAATTCATAAATTAAGACATCAAAACTGGAAGCAGATCATCTACAAAGAAGGTTATAAAAATGAATAGATTTTTTAGTTGTTGTCTGGTAGTTTTGTGGGGGTTTTTTTTATTTTGCTTTAGATATTATGACATCATGAATACATAATGAGAACTCATTGTTGGAGAATCGCATGAGCAGATGCAATGCGTTGTGGCTGTCATTTCACACCACGGCCTGTACCACAAGAGTACAGAGTGACCCAAGGCGGTTAAACGCATAGGCTCCGTGCAGAACAGTAGCGACAGACAGCGAGCAAACGCAAAAAGCCGTCCACACAACAGGCATGCCGCATGTTCAACAGGTGTCTCATTTCTGGTCCGACAGATGGAACACCTGAGATCTGCAGAGGGGAAAAAAGGGAAAATCTAAATCATTTGAGAATGCAGATATATCTGTCTTTCCATCAAAGTAGTGTATTTGATGCGATATTTTGGTCTGTAATAGTTGTCTTGTTTTTCAAAATAAATGAAAGAATGCAAAAAGAAGGTAAAATACACTGTAAATACTGACTGTTGAACAATTTAACTGGTCTGTTTTTTGAATCCAAATGAATTAAAAACAACCGGAATTTTTAAAGATCTTTGCACTTTTTCTGGACTGACCATCCATTGCTCTGATGGCCATTTTATGGCTTTGTTGTCACATTACTGTTGACTCACCCCCTGCTTTAACAACAAACGATCAATATGACATAAGAAATATCTTATCACAAAGCTGAAAAGTAACTGGGGGCACCCATGAACCCTACATCTTTCTCCAAAAACGCTTTTCATATACTTCGGAAATGCAGGCAAATGGGGCATTGATTTTAGATTCATCAGAGGGACCGGCCGGTTTGTGGCTCTACCGGTGATTTCCCAAGGCGCTCTTTTGTGCCAAAGATCAGTGTCAATAAAATTCATTGGGGTGCTGGCCCGATCAACATGTTATTGAACAGCCAATCTCTCCCCTAAACAAACACTTGTCTCTGAATGTCCGGCGCTTCTGCGCGCAGACGTAGACACATCTATTTTGTTATTATTATCATTAATTATAATTATAATTATTATTAATAATCGTATTAGTATTTATTTATTTTTTTGTTCAATTCATAATAATTTTATTCTTAAGATGTAACAATTTTGCTGCCTGTTTTGGGCCTAAACATATCTACTATATTTGACTCTATATCCTATCATATTCTAAAGTAAAATCAATAATGATATATTTTTTATAAAAATTATTATACGCATAAACTATTACACGTTTGCACAAATTGAGCTCTGTAAGGAATTTGTTATTTTTCCTTCGAGATCAAAACGTTCAAGTTTACCAACAACTTTTGAAGGAGGAACATTTTATCTTATTTTATGATTTTAACTATTGCATGCAATTTAATTAAACGTTTCTGGTAGTTTTTCTTCTTATTTTCTTAATGGATGCTATCTAAAGCCTGTGTTCTTCTGTTTTCCCTTTTACTGGATCAAAAGCTCCTTCTCTGACGCAGTAATAAGTGTTCCTTAAATAAAACTTGCTCGACGCAATTGCCTTTATAAGTTAAACAGTAGTCTATAATTTTCATTGACGCGCGTTTATGCGTAAAACAATACAATAAGTCAAAAGACAGGCAACTTCGTATGAGCGCTGAAACTCCAGGCCTTTTGGTTTCCTCTCCCTTCGCTTCTTACTTATTTCTCTTCCGGTTGAGGAGCTCTGCGGTTGATGTTGATCTATCAGCCTGTTGCCCAGGAAACGGCGCAGGCGGCGTAATCCCGCAAGGGCTCAAAGAGGCATTAAAAAAGCAAACTGCACTGCGCCCCATCGCCGCTCAGTTGTGATCACTACGGAGCTCTTTGCAACAACAAAAAAGTAAATAAAAAAAGAAAAAAAAAACTTTAAATTATGGAGTCATCCTAACTTATTACAGGCGTAAATTATGAACTATGGAAAAACATCGCGAGCGCAATTGTCCGAAAGATGCACCGAACACGGAGATGCTCCTTGCTCTGCTGTCGCACAGTGAAGAGTTACGAAAAGGTAGTACTATTTACTTAATAAAGGTTTGTGCGTAAAGCATGAAACCATCTTGGTGAGATGGGATCTTTTTTTTTTTATGCTTAGAAGATCAAACTGGTGTGTTGGCTGCATCTTTCATGATGCACAGCTGCAGACTTGCAATGTAAGAACTTGTAATTTCCTGGAGGATCCGTTTTAAAGCTTATAGGACAGAGGGCGCGCGCCATTTTCGCATGCTGGGACATAATATTTATAGGATCAACTTTTAACCTTTGGTCTCATGAATGATTGTTCATTTGGGTGAATATTTTGTCAGTTTGAATCTTGAGACGGTTTTACGGATTTCTTTTAATTGTTTATCATGCAAGAAAGCGACACATGCACAATTTATATGAAATGCTTAAATTTAATTTAAATTAAATTCCAACAACTTTCTCGCTAGTTTAGAAAGCTCAAAATGATATCACCAGAACCACAAAAAAAAAATTACTGAAATTTCTTAGTCTTAAGGTGGAGTTTGGTCTTAACCTTGAGACCACAGGCCTGCAGCTTTCTAGTTTTACTGAGCTGCATTAAATTATTGATCACCTGGATACACCTGTTCCTAAAGCGGCATGCTGCTGCGGATTCAATAAGAAATGGCTCCTCAATGTTTCATGAACTGTACTCCCGCAGAACAATAGCGACGCGATTCCTTGCAGGGGCTGCCCGGGGTGCTCAGACTTCTCTCAATTAGTAATAAAGGAGCCGAATAACATATTGACGTTCATTTAAGAGGGCCTTTCTTATTTCTGTTGATCTGTTATTGGTTTACATCTTACGATACAGTGGTTATTTCGGCTCGATTTTGCAGTTTTACAAAATCCTTAGAAAACTCCCTCCTTAGATGTGTCCCTAAAGGTGTTGATAGTGAAAAATTAATTTGTTGAACTGTCGAATTTTTTTTTTTTTTTAAGCAAATGTCTTCTTTATTTAATCTATTTTTCAAAAATACATGCAAAAAAATTCTGACTGTGCAGGCTCAAACAAAATTGCAGGCTTTATGAAATATAACACCTGGCAATGAAATTTGTTCATATCCAATGATCTTGTTGTTTAAATGTCTTCGCTTTTTCTTTTCTTTTTTAAATCAAATGATATGAGACGCGATGACCCTTTGTATTAATTTACTACACTGCAAAAACGATCTAGAAAAATAAGTCAAAATGTCTTAAATTAAGTGTATTTACCCTTGAGTTGAGTAGGTGAGTAAGATGATTTGCCAATGGAATTAGGAATTTTACCCTTAAAATATGATAATTAGTTAATATACACTAGAAATAAGACAATAAATTGTTTTTTTCTTATTTTAAATGTATATTGTCCTGTTCCATTGGCAAAGTGTCTCACTTAACTGCTCAATTCAAGAAAAAACGCACTTATTTTAAGAAAAAATTACTTATCAATTACTTATTTTTCCAGTGTATGAACGAAATAAGAGATCGCCGGACATGTAAATTGAATAAAAACATGTAAATTGAAAAAAAAAAAAAAAGAAAAAGTAATTAATTTATGTTTTCTTCAATAAAAAACAGGCGAAAAACATAACCAAGCTTGGTCAGTAATCGAAAAAGCTTCATTCGTTGCACAATAATTAATTGTTAAGGTAGCTTCATTATTTATATATATATATATATATATATATATATATATATATATATATATATATATATATATGCTATATATATATATATACTTATATATATTATACTTTTTTATAATGTCATATATTACTTATATTATTACGTAATTGATTGAAAAAGATTCTCACTTCATCAACAATAAAAAACAGACACCCAAATTGGCAATGAGACATTATATGGCCTATATAGGCTACACTTCAGCCATAAAGCCTGTCCTCTGTGGAAGAGTTTCATAGCTAAAGTCATTGTTTTGTTAGGCTTTAATAAGTGTGTTTTATTTTCTGCCGTTGTCATCTGACATCCTGTCATTCCCGTCTTGCCTCGCCTCCCACAGAGATCCCAATGTGCGCTGGTTGCAATCAGCACATCGTGGACCGCTTTATCCTAAAGGTGCTGGACCGCCACTGGCACAGCAAGTGCCTGAAGTGCAGCGACTGTCAGGCGCAGCTGGCGGACAAGTGCTTCAGCAGGGGCGACAACGTCTACTGCAAAGACGACTTCTTTAAGTAATATCCTCTTTTTCCAATTATTGTTGTTGTTGTTGTTGTTTGTGTTATGCATTAACGGGAATCGCTCCTGTCCAAAAGGAGGTTCGGCACTAAATGCGCGGCCTGCCAGCAGGGAATCCCGCCCACACAGGTGGTGAGGAGAGCGCAGGACTTTGTCTACCACCTCCACTGTTTTGCCTGCATCGTGTGCAAAAGGCAGCTGGCCACCGGTGACGAGTACTATCTGATGGAGGACAGCAGGCTGGTCTGCAAGGCCGACTATGAGACCGCAAAGCAGAGAGGTGAACCAGTCTTTTCTTCAAATGATGCGCAATTATGTGCCTGCTCAAAATGCTGAATGTTTGGTAAATTAGAAACCATGGTGTAACCCACTGGCGTTAATTGCACAATTTCCCGTCTACTAATCGATAGTAAGGAGAGGGGTATTTTATGAGATCGGGGTTTGTGCCTTTGCGCTTTGCAGAATTAGCCTCTAATAAGACTCTAATTATGGTCCAAATTTTCTGGAAAATTGTGATGGTTTTGGTGGTCCCTTGATTAGCTGGAGCCCCTGGGGGAAAAAGAAAAGACAAAATAAATAATACGTAATAATAATTAAAAAAAAAAGTTTTCACATGGGTTGATCAATTCATAAATTTTGCCCAAAACTAAGCATTAACCTGCATTTAAAAGTAACGGATTTCAAGTTCATTTGATCATTTCTATCATTTGTGGTGAAATTACCTAAACATTTGTACTCCCACATTAGAAATTAACACAAAAAGCAATTGGAGTAAAGTGTATGTATAATTTAAAATACTATAAATTTGAATAAATTGTAAATACATTTTTTATTTCTTTTTTTGTCAGAACGAATATTTTATTCCCATCAGCAGCCTGAATACGATTTTTGGTCAAGCAAAAGGCTTTGAAGAAATATTTTCTAATGAATCAAAACCAATATGATTGCTCACTTATAAAAGTAGTAGTACGTAAATTCAGGTTTAAAAGATAACACTAAGAACATTTATAAACATAAATGATAGTTTCCAGTGTTTATGGGCTAGGATATTTTAGTGACATGAGAAGGAAAACTAAATGTTCAGTTTAGAAAGGAAATGTTGTCAAATATATTTTATCACTACAGCTTCTAAAACCTTATTAGTTATATAAACAGTGTCATAATTTATAGCTAATTGTAGAATTATTGCTTCATGTGTCTTAGCAAAAAAGAAAATACAGAATATTGTAATTAGGTGCAGGAATTACAGAGATTGCTTGCAGTGAAATGTCATCACCTTAGGCCGGCTTTAACAGATGCCGTATTCAACATGATAAGAAAATGAGTGGATTCACCATCACTGGATACTTGTGAGTTGCCTTGCTTAGCTCACATATTTGTGAATCCCAACAGGCTCATCCTAACTCTGGGCAGACTGGGCATGGTCAGGGTTTTATCTCTCCATCTGTTTATTGGTAATTTACCTTGATTATTTATGCTCTGGGTTTTATTTTATTTTTTCAAGAAGAAATATGCATTTTCATTTTAGAAATTACATAGTGTAATTAGTCAGGAAGCATCCATTTAGAATGATGACTTTTTCACCTTACTGAGTTTCCAAACAGATGTGTTGACAAGAAACAAGATTATGGATAATGCAAGATAAACATTTATAAACAGGTCAAATGTAATCTTTTGATTCTTTGCTGCAATAGTAAATATGTGCTTTTATCAACACACAGCATGTGTTGCACACTTATAATGTTGTAGAGTTTGTCACATTGACTACAATAGATCATCAAGACCCCAACCTTATTAAAGACACACAAAAAATACACATATTTAATTTTGTGTCTCTGTTTATTTTCCTCTTTTTTATTACCTTACATACAATGATTTCATAATGGACATAATATCATCAAAGAAAAGTGACTTTTATGGTTACTTGAAATAAACTGTCTTCCTCACAGAAGCAGACTCCACGGCGAAAAGGCCCCGGACAACCATCACGGCTAAACAACTGGAGACACTGAAGAATGCCTACAACAATTCTCCAAAACCAGCCCGCCACGTCCGAGAGCAGCTGTCATCAGAGACTGGTCTAGATATGCGGGTTGTACAGGTACAGTACATTATTCTCCATTAGGAGCTACTCCATTAGCGTCCTGACTTCATTATCCAGGGACGGTTGTGGCCGATCTTGAACAGGCGCACTGTAAGAAGTGTGTGTATAAAAGTTATGATGGGGAATTTTATGACCTGATGTAGTAAAATGAAGTGGGCATGAAAGTCGGTGTTGTTTAAGTGCAGTCTCGTTAACAATACTGAGAGGGCCCCTCACATATTGTCTGCTGCTGAGGAGCCTCGCAACCCTGCTGTAGGCGTTGGTCATATATATTGTTTTAATTGCAAGGACAAAACTGGAGGCAGAAGCCACTAAAATGCCCCTCATTATTCAGTAAAAGGGAAAGGGTGAAGAGGGTTCACACAGGGTGGAATATCATTAAGAAGAACGTTGAGTTGTACCCTTTGTGTGTCTAAATAGATCACTCCTAGTTGCAAAATTAAGGATACAATTAGGGGAAGTTTAAATTTGGACCTCACAGTGCAGAAAAAAAAAGAGTTCAGAAAAATGCTGAAACATTTTTATACATTTGAGGATTCAGGAGATTGATCTGTCTCTTAAAAATAAGGCAAGTTTGAGAAGTTAGAAAACTGATTTAGGAGAAAAAAAGTTCCAGGTCAAAAATCCATAGTCTTTGTTAATATTCTCAATCATTGAAGTGATGACCAGACAAGCTCTTAATCTTTTGTTCTCATTTAAGGTAAAGTGGACGATTTTCGTGAATTTTTATAAAAGACCCGCCCTCTCTGCTTAAAAAAAAACAATGCACATGCATAACCCCTGTACCCGCTCCCGAGAGGGATCACCTATTAAACGTGTGTGAGAGCATGCAGGAGCCAATTTCTCCTTGTGCATGCTCTGTTTAAAAGTTGCTGTTCTCATACAAGCTTACTGTGCCCAAACTTCTGCCCTAACCCCTAAATCCATCAGTCACTATAGAGAATGGGGACTATAGTGGACTTTATAGCGAACTCAGTTAACTGACCGTTTGGACAGATGATCACTATTTTTGGCTCCCCGTTTGTCACATAACTCCTCCTCCATCCAGCATTCCGGGATATCTGCCACTCACTTTCTTTTCTCCTTATACACTTCATAGACACTTTTTCTATTACTTTGCCTTTTTCAATTCTTCAATGAATGACTGAACCATAGCTCACAAAAGATATATATGCCTGAAAGTGCTCATGCGCAGAAAAAATACAGCTAACTGTGGAGGAGCACGTAGGATGGCCTTACGTAAACATATCACCACGAGGATTGACAATTAGGAGGGCCACTTATTTTGATGATCTACCCAGAAAAAGAACATCCTCCACTATACCTTTAATCTGTGAAAACCTAATTAAATCCAATTTAGTTTATTTGTATAACACCAATTTATAACACATATCATCTCAATGCATATTCTGAGACAAATGTATCAGATCATAAAGTCAGACTGGTAAAAAGTTTTATATCTAAGGAAAAGCAGATAATTTCATTGAATTGCAGGACATGCTCCACCCAATAAATCAAACAAAGAGGACATACAGTCAGATTATGTACATGAGAAGCATGCAGATCAAAAGGTTTTAAGATTGCAAAAGGAATGAGAATAAAGCTGACATATTTTAATTTATTGTATTATTTTCATTTAATTACACTCTATAGTTATTTTCTGTAACATTTCCAAAACCCCCAGATGATTTTTCTCAGATGAACATTGAAAGCCTTTGCTTTGACATTTTGTTTATTTCACCCACCAGGTTTGGTTTCAGAACAGACGAGCGAAAGAAAAACGGCTGAAGAAGGATGCTGGGAGGCAAAGGTGGGGTCAGTATTTCCGCAACATGAAGAGGTCACGAGGAAGCTCCAAGTCTGACAAAGACAGCATCCAGGAGGAGGGCATGGACAGCGATGCAGAGGTGTCCTTCACAGGTAAGTTCAATCTCTTCACATAAGAAGAAGATGCAGATTCACTGCATGTTATGAAGATAAAAGGAAGAGATTTAATAAATACATATTTCCATTACATCTAAGTTCCGTAGTTCTGAAAGTAAGGCAGCATATTAATACATACTTTGAGAAATCACATAAAACAAGAACCAGGTGTTAAACATTATTTTTCTCATGTCTAAATTAACATAGTTTATAGTCTTTTATATCAACATTAAGTTAACCACCTAAAATAATTATTTGACTTAGAAAAACTTTAAACTTTTTACATTTTTAAACAAGCTGAAAGGTATACAAATGCCTATCTGCAATTTATACATAACATGTATGATAATCTGGATAACCAGGCAGTAACTGCTTTAAATGTACACTGTTAATTTGTGTTTAGACATATTTTTGCTAGTCACTGATGACAGTAGAACTGGAATTAGGTCTTGGCAAATAATTGTGAAATTAACTGACAGAAAAATGTAACAAATTTTGCCACACCGGCCAAATATTTTCCTACTCTGTTTGGAAAATTAAAACAACAAGCTTTAAACCAAAGATTACATATTGGCTTGCATAAAGTTTGCAAAATTAGCAACTATATTTCTTTAAATCACACTTATTTTGATGTATTTAATTTAGCCTGTGATTAAAATATAGTTCCTTTTTCCATTATTTTTGCCAGATGAGCCTCCCATGTCAGAGCTTGGCCACACAAACAGCCTTTACAGTAGCCTGAGCGAGTCCTCGCCCGTTGTCGGGGGATGCCCAGCTGGCAACAACCACAGCTCCTTCCCTCTAGACCATGCAGCGCTTCCCTCCCAGGACCAGTTTCACGACATTCGTTCCAGCAGCCCCTATGGTCTCCCTCAGTCACCAGGATCCCTGCATGCCCTGCCGAGACACCAGCCTCTGATCACTAGCCTCGTTTATCCCGACTCAGGCATTTCCATCATGACCCAGAGCGGCGGACCCGGCATCAACCCCTCTGTGAGAGTTTCCATGGGGGCAGCCAACGGCCCCAGCTCGGACCTCTCCACTGGCAGCAGTGGCGGCTACCCGGATTTTCCTGCGAGTCCAGCATCTTGGTTAGATGAGGTGGATCATGGGCAGTTTTGATTTTGTAAGAGAGAAACTTGACTCTTTTGTTTTTATTGAGTTTTTTTTTTGTGTTCTGTTGGACTGAAGAAATGCAGGAGAAATACAAAGGGCAGTGTTTGTGTGTTGTAGCAAAACACTAACTTTTTTTTAAGCATAAATAATATAAAAAGAAAAAAAAAAAAACTGCCCCTCATTTAAACCACTGGATCTTATTTACTCACAGTCTGTTTGCAAATCACCAGATGTCATTCTGAGCTCTTTCTAAGCAAAATAGATAAGGGTAGTCAAAGTTTAAATGATAATAATTTGTATCTTTCTTTTCTCCAAATCTCCAATTTCTCTTATTTAACTTCAGCATGATCAGGGAAAAGTTTAGTTCAGTGTGCAGCATCTTTAAAGGTCTGGTTATTGCCAAATGTCTGTATATAAATAGATAAATAAACATATATATATATGGTTTATCAATGTGGAGACTTTATTTTTATACAAATCAGTTCTTGGACTTGGAAAACAAAAGCCAGGCATGAGGACTTTGTACATTCCTGAGGAGCAGTCTAGACTAAAATGTAGATGTCGTCTTAAAACGGTACCTTGAGGTCCTATAACTTCTATGCATTGGTGTGCTCTCAGATGTGTCTTGTTTGTTTTGTCATACTTAAAACCCCCTTAAGAGATGAACTGTAGGAAACTGGGATCGGGCTTTTGAGGGTGGTGATGTTAATGTTTTTTGTGTGGAAGATGTTTTGTGTATTATTTATTCCCTATGGTAATGCTGATGATTCATAAATAAACAGCAGGACTTTAATAAATTTCTCACATTACTGAGAACGCAGAGTTAATTTATTTTTCTTTTATTTGGGTCTGTAAACCTGCACATCTTAAAAGAAGGGGATGTCCTTTTTATCTTTAAGAATATGCAGTTTAACACCACTCTAATAGTGAAACCAGAGAAAGCCTGCAATTGTGCCTATGTCTGCAAATTGAGTATCTGGCTACCCACCAGCACAGTATCAGGGGTTCAACAGCTCTTTAGTGGAGAAATTTGATGCAGTCAACTCATCAAATCAGAGATTACTGAGTCCTGTTTGCCCAAATGCCCTGATGGGAAAGGAATCTCCAATCCATTATCCAAGAAGGGATCGAGTGCCCCTTGTGAATTACCTCATTTGTTTAGTTATTCAAAGTCGGGTTCAATTAAATAGATTAAACAGTAAATGTCTGCGTCACTGTGTTTAGGTGAGTGGCCGCTGCCAGTGTGTGCACTTGCATGTTTATCTAATTCCTTTTAGTATAGTCAGTACTCAGTCTGAATTGATGATTTTATAAGTTTATGGATTTTGTACATAATCTTGAGCCAATTTTCACATGGAGTTAAATTGCTCAATATCTCAATGTCTTTTAAATATGATTCATAAAATTGAATTTTTCAAAATGAACACGATCCTATTTAAAATTAAATCAAACATTAATTTTAGGAAAATAAATCTGGAATCAATGCAAAAACGCTTAGACAACATTAATATAATATAAAGAAAAGAGAAACATTATTAAATATCAACACTTTTGTTTTTTCTGTTTAAGTTTTGCAGTATTTTCCTAAGTTATCAAAGCTTTGCAGAACTATATCCTTTAGGCCTTTGATCAAATACACATTTCTCACACACCATTCAGGCAAACTATATTATGCAAACATTGTGAATGAACCAGGTCAGTACTCACAGGTTGAAAATTTCTTTTTTTTTTTTACTTGAATGCACCACTTACTCTTTCTCAGACTGTAATAAATAACTTCATCCCATACATTGACTCTCAGATATTCAGCAAAGAAATAATAGTGGGAAAAGATAGTGGGATTTTACAAAGTGTCTTTGTGTACATGAGATAAATTGTGGCAAAATCTAGAAAGTAATCAAAGCATTGCACATTTAGACGTTTTTCCTTATTTACTGTAAATGTAGCTTTTTAATGTTTGCAGGCATCATTTTAGCACTGTCGCATTTAGTAAAATGGTCAACCAAATAAGGCTTGAAATTTTGTTGAATAAAAAAATCCTGAAACACAGCAGGTGTGAGATTTTGCATTAAGGACAAAGTCACTCAAACAAAAGCAGAGAAGGATTATCTTGTCCCAATCTTTTAGATTGAATTTAAAATCCAGCATTTTCTGAGAAAAGAATTAGATTAAGTTAGGTATGCAATTTGTTGGATGGGTTTCACATGGTTAGTTAACTTTCACAATCCTACTTACTGAGTAGGTGGTGGGAAGCTGGTGTGAGAAAACATGTTAGAACTGAAGGGGGATGTAAATTAAAACAATTTTAATCAGAATGAACAATAAAAAAAAATGGTCCAATGTGTTCTTGAAATTTAACTTAATGAAAACCAAATGTTTAAATTATAAAAAAAAAGTGATTTCCTTGAAAGTGTATGTAGTGTAAAATATTTCAAACAAAAACTGTACCATAGGTAGATTAACATTACCAGTTTGTTTTCTAAGTCAAACAAATAAATGTTGCTTCATTCTGGAAAAGTTTAAACTCAAAACAATCATGAACCGGCATGTTGACTAAAAAGTTAGAGCGACTTCCTCTGCAGCATTTCTAAATGTGTTATAGTTATGAGATAATTTGAATTTAAAATAATAACATCCATCTATTTCTATTAACAGATGTTTTTTTCTAATTTATCTTTTACCAATTGTCCTTAGTAGTAAATTGTGGATAATGGCCTGCAATAAAGAAAGATTTCTAAACCTAAATACTGACATAAGTAATGTTTACTCAAATACAAATAGTATCCATGGAGGTAATGGCTCTATCCCAATGCATGTACACATTGCCTCTTGACTTTCCCATTTCCTTTTTCTTCAAAGAAATTGCAGAACCTAAAACATTAGAAATAAATACTCACTTAAACACACCACCTCATTTATGATGTCCCAGAAAAACCCAGGATGTTATCAGTATTACACAATAATATGCTGTATTTGAGCATTTTGCACCAAGAGAGTCCAAAAATGAAAGATCTTGTCGTTTTCTGGTAGAATCAAACAACATAAACTGTCTTGTTTTGTTAATTACTGACTTGTCGTTTAGCGTTTGATGTTACTCTTTAAATATCAAAATATTTTGTGAAAAGAAAGTCTAAGTTAAAATCACATCTTACACTTGGAAGTGACATTGAATGATGTATTAAAATGAAAATTGAACAGAAGCGGACTGAAAAAAGGTTTTTCATATTTTAATATTCAAAGATCTGAGGATATTTTTCTCATAGCAGGCATTTAAATTAAAATCCTGCTGAATGCTGAGGCAGCTGAGGTTGCCACGTGCTTAGCAGCTACTGGTAAACTGTTGCTTTTAACTCTCCTCTGTAAAGGCCTCCAAGACTGGCAGGACGCCTGCTGTCTCTTAAATGGAGGGCTAAAAACACACACATACACAAATGTACACACTCCCCAGCGTCATGTCAGCTGGTGCTGAGTAAATCAGCTCTGACAATAACACCTCCCAAGGGTCCTACATATCACAGCTACAATTCAGACCTAATGGAGCAGCAAAGGGGGCTGGGGAGGGGACTGCTTAGCTTGTGTGTTTTGGGGCATTTCAGTTTGTGCAAATGTATGCATGGTGAAGAGGTGGAGTTGTTTTCATATCTTTTTTTTGGTTCCTTATGAGAGGAGGGAGACTGTTGTGGTTAATCTGTGGTGAAGACATAAATCAGTAAGGGGCATTAAGGGGTTCTGTTAACTGAATAATATAAGTAAGAAATCAGAGAGGGAATGGTAATATAAAAGTTGGAGATTTGTTCAACTTTAAGAAGATCCCTTTTGTAAGCTTTTTACAGAGAAGCCCCAAAAAGCTACTTTAAATGCATGTGTGTTATAGGAGAGTTTGAAAAAGATGGCTATGAGCAAAGACAGAGTGCAAGCACAGCACTGACCAACACAGGAGTTTTGTTTATGTTGCAGATTAATGGCACCTGCAGCCGCATTAGAGCAATCTAACTAATCAACAAGGTCATTAGCGTGTGTTTTCACTGACAACTTTAATCAAATCTATTACAGCTCCACCTTCATATTACTTCACACAAGCTCCATAATTATTTCTTCATTTCGTTCTGAGACAGGAATGCAATACTCAGTAATCTGTCTGCAATGGCTCACTTAAATGCATTAAGGAGCATTCCTATTAGAAATGTATTAGCTAATGTATCGGTCAGCTCTTCCTCATACTGCAGGAAAGCATCATTTTTAATGGAAACTTTGAAGGATTTGATATTCCACGGTCCTATGGTCATTAACCCTGGAGACTCTGATTTCCAGACTGCATGTCTGTTAAGGTAGCAGCGGCTTAACATAACTTTAAGTTTATTGTGTGAGCTTTGCAGTTTGATAAAAATATTTATTCTTATCAAATTCTGATGAACAGCAAGGTCTGATTATGACAATGACACTTCAGCTTTTCCCATTTTGTAGTGTCTCATCTGTAAAGTAGGGAAAAAAAGAAGAGCAGGCAAAAATTACCATTAATTAACTTTAATGCAGAATTAATTCGTTTTCAGTGGACCAGCTGTGAGGCTCCAACTAAACACTAATTGGTTTATCAGTAACATGCATCTCAATCCACACGCATGTTAGATTGTTGAATATTGTTGTCTAAGTTTAAAATTTAATTCTCATGTAGCCTAGTCCAAAGCACAATGCGTGTTTTTCCAGGATTCTTGGACTTTGTATTGTCATAATGATTGTTAATCTTTTGGAAACCGAGAATTCTTTTAAAGTGAATGGACTCTCTTTACCGAGAGCTTAATTAAAGCTGCAAATTAAACAGTTTTAGATTTATTAAGTCTCCGGTAAGTAAATCATAAATTGCCTCTACTTCCAGGATATTACAGTTATAAGTTTAAAGGTTTTTCTTTGAGTGTAAAAATTAAGTTCATGATCAGTTTTATCATTTAAAATCAAACAGCCTTATTAATGGAAACAAAGGAAATGCTGAACTTTTCAAGGTTGTGAATTTATTTTTTAAATCAACATAAAATATGGTGAGATGTTCCAAATATTATGATCATTTATATAGAAATGATCTATACAGCATAACAGATACTATGTCAGTAAGTTATTTTTTATTTACGTAAGTCTGTTTGGGGAAAAATGTGCCAGTATGACATTTGGGGCAGCTTTGATTCAAAGGTGTTTTTTTGTATTAATTCCTGAAAGAAAAAATAACGAGATGCATATCATATATCACTATGCAGATGCACGATATGGAAACATTGTTTTTAGTCTATCTCAAATTGTAATACCTAACTTTCATTTTTAAACACAAATATCAGCTTGTGGCACCCCCTTTGCTCTTGGCCAGCTTTGCCTTCAGAAGACAGGTGCCACATAAGAAAGATAATGGATTACATAAATCCATGATCATAAATGTGGACTGTAGATAAATGTGGTATCGGCTTGCTTAAATGGAAAAATATATTATAAAAAAAAAAGACATTTACAGTCTGACAGGTCTGATTAAAATAAAATTTCAAAAACAAGTATTGTAAGCTTTGTATTGCTTTATTACAGCTTAACAAACTATTAAAGAAAAAAAATCAGGAGACGACTGTCAAGTTTGCATATGCTTAGGCCTGCTATTCGCAATTGTAAAGTACATTTAATCTCATATTTGTTTTTGATTTCACGGTTAGAATCTCAAAGGTCTTCAGTGATCACATATAAAAAAAGTTTGCACTTTCAATATCTAATTGAATTTAAAAATCATTTCGCAACTGGTTTTTTTCTACTCACCACTGGGATTCATAGCAACACATGTTCATATTTGCCTCACACTGGGATAATCACCCTGCGTCTCATTAGCAGCCTTGGCTAAGCAAAGGGTCGTCTTGGGGCTTTTTGGCATCTATGAGGTGTTAACAGCTCCCCAGGGAAGGCTGTCTGGCTCTCTCATAACCCTCGACCTCCCCGCCCACGATCACAACGCACTCACCAAACCACTCAGACTCACAGATGGTCTCTGTACCAGCAGCCAGCCAGCACACTTTTCAATTATCGCTGCAGTCATTGCTCAACTGTCACCTCTCAGCGACATGGCAAATAGAGGAACATGAGAGGGATGGTAGAATAAAAACATTCCTGCATCCACAACTTTGGCAAATACGAGAGCAAATCAGCCTCCCACATGTATGCTGTTATCAAAGAGGGTCCTCCTGTTGCAGCGTCTCCTCTGATCTTTAGCAGAAGGAGGTGATAAATCACTTAGTATGATTGCTGTTGTTAAAGGCAGCTTTTCGAGTGTCATATTGAAGAGAGGCTTTTGTTGGATAAAAGGGGGAAAGATACGAGAGGGCGAGTCTCCATTGGTCCTTGTTATTGCATCTATTAAAAATAAAATCATTTAAATCAATATTCTATTCAGAAAGTTATGTCTTTGAACTTAAAAATGTCACCAAACCAGGGAAAAAGAAGTAGGAGATAAGACAATCTAGTTCTGTCAACTACCAGTTTACAACATGCTATCCATCTTTCTCAAGATGGATAGCATGTTGATAATCCTGCTACATGTTAGAGAGCACCAAAATGTCAGGCAGTGGAGACAGCCTCTTGTTACTTATTTTCATTCATTCTTTTAAGCTCTTATATTCCCCTTTTAGTGGGCAAAAAGAAAAAAAATATGGACATTTTTGGCATGGGCCCAATGGGAGAAGTTTTATTTATTTATTCATTTATTTTCCCGATTTTTTTATTTCCTAACTGAATCAGCCTATTCCACTTGATGTGGTAATGTCATAAAAATTAAAAATAGTAACCAAAACAGTGAAAGGTGGAAAGAAAAGAAATATGATGAAAATGCTTTCCCAGTCCTATATGCTTCAAACAGAGTGCATAACTATTTTCTAAACATAAACTGAAAGGCCTCGATAGCTGTAACTGTTTTGCTGTGTATGATATTAAAATAAAACAGAAATGATTGGATCAGAATGCTGGATCAGTATCACTCATACCCAATTTAGCTATTTTTTTCAATATCAGAGCAGATATTTGAACTGGAAATTGGATCGGTGCATCTCTAATAAATCTGTAGAATAAATTTTTTTACTAAGAGCAAAATATGAACATTTTTCTTGTTTTTTCTCTGATTAATGAGAAAGGACATTTTAATATTTTTCTATGTCAGACTTTTTTTGTCATTTTATTTCGTTATTATACCTTTAATCAGAAAATATCATCCAAGTTTTGGTAAGGCTGTGAAAAATCTATGTTACAGTAAATATTTTTTTAATAAAGGAATTGAATGGAGCCTGGATTTTTATAAAGATTTTTCTGAAGACCTTTAAGTGGTCTCTATATGATATTGTTTTTTCAGAAATTGATATCCAAATGGATAATTTTAGGAAAAACAAAAATGAGGCAGGTTCCTATAAAATCTCAGTTATATAATAAAACAGTTTTTTCATCATCATATCGAAGCAGTAATTGTTTACTGTGGAAAGGTTTTACATTTTTTAAGTTGGCCTCCTTGAGCCTTTTCTAGCAGGAATAGAAAGCTGTGTGTATTTTAAGGTTTCACAGTGTTAAAGAATAACACAAGTTTCAGTCCTTTTAATGTGGAAATCACAAATATAAGAAGGAAGATTTTGGTTTGATCCTGTTTTAATTGATTCGTTGGTCTTGCCCAGAGAGAAAAAGACGTTCCCATTAAGCCTGAAGGCCTATCTGCCACCTCCAAGGTCGGTGTCATCAGTCGGCAGCATTCAATCCAGTTTGAAACATTTGTTCCTGCCCCCCTTTCTATCTCTCTCTATCTCTCTCTCCCTGTCTTTGTCCTTCCCTCTTTTTCTCTCCTGCAACACTTGACTGTTTGTTTTTTTCCCTATTTTTTTTATTTTTTATAATTCATATCACAGGATTTCTGGAAAGATGAGTGGTGCGGTGTCTGCTGGGGTAGGAGGGGTTGACTGCGGATGGAGAGGACAAGGGGTGGAGAGGGCATACACTTAATCCCTGGGTCAAGATGTATTTATTGAAGATTAATAACAGAGCAGCAATCTCATCATGCTCTCGATGATTTTATAATTTAGTTTCTGGGGGTGGGGATGGCGGGGAGAGAGATCAGGGACAAAGACAAGGGAGAAGCTGAACTATTGTGAACACAGGAGCGCAGGCTTGTGCACAACCTTTAGAGTCTTTCTGAAGTGCCACAGTTATAAAAGGCAAGCACATAATCACGTATTTACTCTAATACCATCAGATAATAGGCTATGACAAAGTATAGGGAAGCATATGTCTTTTTGTACTATTGTACTATTGGTACAATAGTTAAGAATTTTAGGAATTCATGCAGGGCGACAGAACGTTGTCCTGAAAAACAACAAAGTGCAACAAGATATTCATGTCATTACTCAAATAATGCTCTGCATTTCTGAGTCTTGCATATGTAGAGTGGAAGCATGAACCTCATTCAGCTAATGGAGCTGCTGTGCTCTTAGAGTGGAGGCAGCAGGGGACCGTAAGATGAAGATCCTGAGGAAGAGGCACCTTTTGTCACCAAGCAACAAGGGGTAAAAAGAGGATATAAAGAGATAAATTCCAGCTGAGGTTAAAGGCTCAGAGTTCAAGGTGTAGTCTTCCATCCAAATTTATTGATACCCCTAATAATGATGAGTGGATTGAATAGACTGTTTGTCCCTGACCTTTGTCATCAGGCACACCAAATGCTACTATATCAAAACAGACAGGCAGGCAGATGTCTGAGCGGTGTGGCATCCAGTGCAGGACACTTTAAGACGGTAGGAGAAGATGAAGGGAAGAAAATAAAAGGTGAAGGAAAGGAGGGGGGGGTATGTGGAGAAGAAATGTTAGGGGATTTAAGGAGTAGCTGGTTTGCCATTTTCATGGGATGAGGATGATGAAGGCTGTGAGAAGGGCAAAAAGGACATGCAGATGTTTTGTTGTCTGGATTACATGAAATTCGGGCTTTTGCAACATTTTACATTTTTACTAAGAACCACATGAAAATGATTAGCTAAGTATTTGGATTGTAATATTTTACCATCAAAGGCACCATTTTGTAACAAATAACTCAAATTTAAACATGTACAGTATTCATATGCCTTGAAATATCATCATTTTGCATCAAGAACCTTCTTTAAAATATATGTGCTAGGTCAGAAAAATGCCGGGCATAACTTTGGAGTGAAATAAAAATGATAAATGATTTTATGAATACATTACAAATAACATTTAAAAAAAATAAATCCTACCTGCATTTGTTCCACATTCTTCCTTCTCTCATGAACTATAACTGCTTTCCTTTCAAAATTGACTTAGATTTAAATGCCATAATTTTCCCTCTGACCAGTTCTCAAGTTCCAACTGGAAAATAACAATCATGCCCAGTGTTAGTTTACCAACACACCTAACAGTATATAGTTCATTCTGGAGCACCTTAACCTTACTACTGCTATTCCCCCTAATTGGTTTGTGGCAATAGCAAAGAGAACTTTGTTTCAACAGAAAACCATTCTACTTGAAAGGCCAGTCTTCTAAATTGAAGGAGTTCTAAGCAATGGAAGACTGCAGCTCCTCCAAAGTAATCATGGGCCTATTGGCTGCTTCTGTCAGGCTTGGGTGGAGGTTGTTTGAGGACCCAAATGCAGAGATGAGGTAGGCAGAGGTGAGTTGTTGCAGGTTTAATTAAATCAAAAGAGGCAAAAGAAACAAAAACCAGGAACAAAATACAGGAAACCAAAATCCAAGGTAAAACATACAATGAGTCAAGTAATGACAAGAAACCAGCCAGGAGTAAGTGAACAGGAGGTGTATATATAGGAGACAGAAACAATGGGAGGACTAATTATCTGATAGGGAGCAGGTCTAGACAGAAGTAACTAGAGGGAGCTAAGGGAAAGGAGATTTGCACAAGAGGGCAACAGAGAGTAACTCAAAAAATACAACACTGCTCAAATATACCAAAAAATAATGGAAGAGAAACCAATGAACAAGAAAACATAAAATAATATGAATCAAAGTGGAACTGAAAACTTAAAAAAGAAAACTCAAACAAAAGTGCACATAGGGCACAATGATGACATTCTGAGCTTCATTGGTGGATTATAAATAGTGGGCGAACCACATTAAAGGAGTCTGAATAAAACTTAACCTCAAACTTTTGTTTGCAAAAAACAAACAAAGACACAATTAAATAAAATATTTGTCATAATGTGGAAAATGTGAAAGCCTTCAAGTGACATGAATGCTTTTGCTAGGCTTACTAAATCATCATCATCTTTCAGCACCTCAAACAGATCTGGTCCTGAAAAGATGAAAGTCCCTTCCTCAGCTGTGGCACATCTCTTCCAAGACGAGATCCATCCGTTGAATCTCTTAGCATTAGCCATCAAACCCCCATCCGTGGCAGCATTAAATGTATTTAGATCTAACAAAGTGCTCCCTCTTGACTCCATCACTTCTTTAAATGACTTGAGAAGGAAAAGAAGAGGAAGAAGAATGAGGAGGGGGTGGAAAGCAGGGAGCAAAAAAAGGTAGCATGGGAATTTACGGTGACAAAATGCCGGGGTCAGGCAAGATGTGTGGCGGAAATATTGATCAGTGAGGCATGCAACCGACACGTGGCCCGAACCCTGACCCTTAAATAGCAAATGAATCTCAATCCAATAGACTCAAGTGTCTGATATAGATTAGACAAGAAGAGCAGCACAGAGGCACATATATCATGCAAATATATATAGATGTATACTTAAACTTACTCTTAAAATGGATACCGGTATAAAAATTGAGCAACTTTTTTCATTATGACATTGCAAAAAGGACAGAAAGAAATACATTGATATTCAGTACTACTGACAGACTCCTTCTGCCACAATTAAATATTCAAGTGTTGTGGGTTATTTTGAATTGGGAGTGATTAACAGTGGATCATAAGGTGACCTTGGATATGGTTTTGTATCTTTACTCTTGCTCTTTGGCTATATTCAGTCATTCACCCACACAATTACATACTGACAAAGGTAAGCTTCATTACAGCCACAGTTGCCATACAATCAGCACCACCAGGCCATCTGAACATAACAGCAGGCAAGGCTGACGAAGCGTCTTGCCCAAGAGCACAAGGACTGAGACAGAGGGGGGCTCAAACTGCCACCTCCTTCCTCCTGAGCAACAATTCTCTGTACTCTTTATAGAACAGGGAAAGAAAAATAAAAGTAGTTTTATACAAATGCAACTGAATTTTTTCTGATTATTTGTGAAAAGTTTTGAAATCCATGAATCAATTGTCTCTCCATTCACAAATTTGCTTTAAAAAATGTACATTTGTGCTTCTTTTCTGACTCCGTAAAAGGGGGTAAAAGTATACAAAAAACTGGTAAAGACTGTAAATGGAAAATAAAATATACAAATGAGTGAATTAAATTAGGAGAGGAGATTGATGAGGATAATCATATAGACACTTTTATAATAACATTCTTGCAAGAATGTGAAAAGACACAGACTGATCTTTTCTTCTTTATTGGGACTAATTGTGGACTGGGAATTCCTGCTTGATAAACATGGAATCTTTGAATACCAACTTATTCAAAATGTAGTGCACAACTCTAATTTCTTAACATGTTTCTCAGTAAGTTTATCAAGCATATAAAAAAACATTTATTTTCCTCATACTATTAGAAATATTTGATCTATTTGGTTAAGTTGTATAAATAAAAAGATCAACCTGAAGTAAAAAAAAAAAAAAACATAAACAAGAAACAAAATGCTTGAATTATGTTAATGTCAATGAAAGGCTCTCCTATTATTTAATGCCTCTCTCTGCTTAGCATTTCCCGCAATCCTGAAGTCATCCCTACACAAACATGAAACAAACAAACCATTCCCTCCATCCACTTAACCCCCAGCCACATGCATATGCTCATGTGCAAACACAGACATTATCACACACGCAAGCACACAGCTACACATATGCACAGGACTTCCAAACAAACGGAAAATCCTTTTAAGTAATGAAACCACATAAACTCATATGTTACATCGTGCACTAGAGTTATGGGCACGTTTTACATAAAATCTACATCGACAGCATTGTCCAGGATCCATGCGTGCGTGCGGATTTGCATTGCAGAGGTTATTAAATAAATGAGTGGGGTGCTGTGAAATGGGACAGAGAAAAAAATGAAAAAGCTGCCCAATTCCATGTTCTATCATCTCAAATACTAGATACCATAAATAACAAGAACGCACGGCCCCCTTTTGAAAAGCCCACCACCAGATCCCACATTTGCACAAAACTTGCTGACATACTATCAAAGGTTTGTTCAGGTAAAGAAATTTTAATAAAAACTAAATGTGTTAAAATATGGTTTTTTTTTCTTCCATCCAGAGCCACCATCACCAGGGGGCACAGATCTACCACTTCTAGGCCAGGCAAGGCCATCTCTAATCCAGCAGGGCTCTCCAGCTTCCCACAAGCAAATCTCATATTTCTAAATGCTGGATTATGCCTTTCTTTTATTACTGCTGAAGCTGCCTAAAAGTTGTAGGGTTAGTGGGGGGGTAAGGCCAAACTGATGAGATTACTGGAAAAGCCTGGGGACTTAAATATGAAGAGAGGAATAATAAAAAATACATCTCTGTGTTCATTAAGATGATGACTGAATGGATTCAAAGATGGGCCTGAAATGCAGATAAAAGTAGGTTCAACACGATTATAATCCTGAGATAAGCTCCAAAGCAGTTCAGCAACAGTACAGACCAGGGGAACGTAAACACAGTTTATTACACATAGTGCAGAAGATGTAAGCCCTGAACAAAGAAATCTGTACATAGGCTGAATGGGTAAAAATACATGCAAACCCAGACATGTGGAGCAACCAGAGTTGGTACAAGTAGGGCAACCTGGATATGCCCAGGTTTCCACAATATCCACACTTGGATGGTTGTGATAATACAATCATGTGTCACTCTGTTGAGAGCCAAGCTGAGGTAGGTGACGATGCTTTGCAGCGACGAAGAGAAAAGTGGGGGAAAAAATGACCTTGCTGGAAATAACAACAGCAACCCTTAATGTGTCGCATTACAAGACACGTGATAAAACACTTTTATGAGGAAGGCTGTTAACGCCAGAGTCTCATCGCACATGGTGCCCCCTCAGCAGCCCATTTCATCTGTATGTGAGCCGGTGTGTGTGTGTCTGAGATTGTGGAGAGGTTGGAGTCCACTGATCCCAAGTTGAGGGGGCAGCAGCTCCGACTAATTGTCTTTGTTTTCACCTTCGTGCTGCTTTCCTTTGGTAAATAATTTTCGTCCCCTTTCAAACCAATCTTATAGATGCAAAACAGTACTATTCGAAGATGTTTAGTCTTAAGAATGTGTTGTGTTCTGTAAAGGCATTTGACCACATTGAAGGGTGCATCATTAATGGGTGTTTATCAGCAGGTATGATGGAAGATGAGCAATGTTGGTCTTTTCATGCCTTTTTATAGAGCATTAAATGGTGCAAATGGTGAATACGGTCTCAGCATTGCCCTCTAATGGATATGTTGCAGAAAAACAAGTCTCACACCTCAGGCTCTTATAATAGTAAATGTGTCATTTGGTCAAGAGTATTGGGAAAAGATGGACAGTAAATGTAATTAATCTGTTAAATAAAGGTGAATAAATTGTCATAAGTTCCCTTATGATTTATTTGTTAATTTGCAAACGCAAACAGGCTGTGTTTCTTCTTTTTTTACTTGAATTTCTCTCATTTTTATCTGAAAATGCTCTTTCTTTTCTTATCTGTTACAAAGGCAAAGTGTTTTTTTTCCCTATCTGAAAATGTCTTATCTCTTCTGTGCAGTTTCACATTTACTTTTAATAATAATAATAATAATTTTTTTCCCTATCTGAAAATGTCTTATCTCTTCTGTGCAGTTTCACATTTACTTTTAATAATAATAATAATAATAATAATAACACTTTTTGCATATCAGTGCGTGCAGCTGTAAGCTTTCTTATATAGACTTTTGACACTAGCTGAATTTCTCCACTGTGGAACATTAAGGATCTTTCAGCTCTATTATAATCTAAAGTTACTCAAAGCAAGGAAATTGACAGTAGGCAGTCTGAGCTGTGAAGTCCTGAACATTCTAAAAAAAAAAAAAAAAAAAAAAAAAGGTTTTTAAAAGGCATAAAGCACTTCTTATTTCAACTACAAATACTTTGGGGCAACTTCAAGCATAAGTATGTTTGCTTCTGAACATCTTTTATGAAAAGCTCAGTGCAGTGCAGGTAATATATTATTCTTTACTTTGATTTATTTTATCTTTTTATTTGGCGAAAATGCATTTTGAGTTGAATCTTTAGGATAAAAAATAAGATTCTAAAAACAAATGGGCAGCAGCCTACTCCTTCCTGTGCTCAATTATGGGTCATTGTTATGTCTCATCAAGGTCCACTCAAGAGCATTTGCAGGGTTTTATGACAGCATAACTATCTGCAGGCTGTATGGTAGCACAGTTGTGAACACTGCTGCCTCACAAGAAGAAAGGTTTAAATCAAACCTGGTGTCTCTCTGCATGGACTTTGTGTGTGATGAACTGGCAACTGGTAACCTACCTTTTGACCTTTTGAGCAACAATGAAAAACTATGCAAAGAAAATCTGATGATTGATGCATCATCACTGAATTATAGAAACAATAGTCATTAATTGGTGCCAAATATATAATAAAAACAAAAACTGTGATGACTTTAACAAGGCAATAGTCAGAACACCAACATGCATCTAATGATGCAGATAACTTGTTTAACATCAGATCTGTGTCTGCCTGCCTGCCTGCCTTTATTAGTTTTTCCAATTTTCGTCAACGTTGTCTACTTCGCTGTTCACCTTTTTCCCCATTTGTGGACCCTGACACTCCTTCCAGCCCTCATATTCAGACATTGAATGTTAGGCCAGGAGTTATCGATCAGACTATAAATTAACCATGCATCACCTCTCCTTCGTTCATTGCTTGTCTCACAAGCTGGCTGAGACCTTATATTGGAAAGAAGAGTGGGATAGAATAGAGAGTAGAGTGGTGAAAGAGAGAGAGGGAGTCTCCTACAAATTGTTAATTAAATACAAATCAATCCTCTGCTATTTATCAGGCCATGAATTCACCTCACCTTTAAGGTGAAAGCTGAGCAGAGCTCGGGGGGGAGGGAAGAAAAATCAATAAGGTGGGCAGAGGGGAGGGATAAGTGTTTAATCCACCAATCAAACTACATCATAATCATTATATTAAGAGAACTGGACATCACTGGGTGAAAAAGGTGGGCTCACAACATTTCTAACACTAACATTGAGGATGAAGTACTGTTACTTGCTTTTACTGTGTTGTTGCAGGCAAACTTAAAAAAAAAAAAAACAAAACATTTAGTAAAGTAATATCTTAGAAAGATTAAATCCAAAGAACAAAATTCAATTAAGTGGTTCAGCAAAAAGGTTTTTTTTGGTTTTTTTTTGTGCTTTTCAAAATAAAACGTGAACAGAAATGAAAACATAAACACTCCTCGTTCTATAACAGAAACAGAGATACTGAGTAATACTTTATTGCCTTCTTGAAAGTATTCTGTGGGTGATGATAAGACAAAATTATTTTTACTAGAATTCCAGCAGTTTTGTTTATTTAGGTTTAAGTAAACATGGAGTGTGCAGTCAACCTCTGAATACCTAAACAAATGAAAAAGAATAAGGGTTTTTGAGCGGTCCTGACTTCAATCTGATTGAAATACTGTGGCCATTCCGACCCCTAAAATGTATCTGAAAAAAATGGAAAAACAAGAGTTAGACAGCATTCCTCAGTGGCAGTAGAAATAATATATCCCAATTGCACATAAACAGTCATTATGATTTGGGACAATTACTGTTTCATATCGAACCGTTCTAGTCTCGTTAGTGTTCCCCCCCTCAATAAACTGAATGATCTTTACTAAACTTTGCATTTACTCAGATGAGAAATAGTCAGTAATTTGGCTTCGGATAGTTTGTTTTAAACATGTGAATCAATGGACTAGGGACAACCAAAGAAGGGACAAAGCAATATCAATGGACCGGAAGACTTGGGTTTGACTCTGCTGTCTAGAACCCCATTTTTGCAAACCTTACGTCATGATTGCATGAGTGATTGCCACAGAGCTGTTCTGCGAATGCTGTCAAACCGAGAGCAACTCTCACTTCCTTTCTCTTAAGAACCCTGGGAGCTTAACAATCATCCAAACATCTGTCTAGAGCCCAGAGAAAGGCAGTGGCCCAGATGTCAGAGAGATTGGTCTTATGGGAGTAAGACTCTTGGCCCGTATACTGAGCAGCCCAGTCAGAGAATAAGGATTATAGAGTCAAGGAGAGCAAAAATTCAACTTCAAATGTAACTCAGGTTAAGAATTATGCAGTTTTTCATGGCTATTCTTCATTTCATGACAAAGATTATACAAAAAAAGACTGTTCGGTTATCCTCAGTTGTTTGTTTATGTATTTAGAAAGCATCACATAAAACATCCTAAAAAACATGAACTTGCTTTCAGAGAAGATATTTTCATGAGCAATGTAAGCAGCTTCTAAAAACAAAATCATTCCTGCCATAAACCATAACAATTTTAATCTTTATCACCTCTCCGCTGAATATTTCTTTTTTTCTCTCTCCCCTCTCCTGTTTGCCTGTATGTGTTTTTCTGGGTGGGCATGTGGCAAGGCTTTTTTTATGTAACTGGATTGTCCTCTGTAAGTGTGGCTTCTGTTGTGCTGCCCTAATCCTCTACGCTGGAGCATCGCCTCTCTCCTAATCTGTGACACAATCTCTCTTGCAGACGATTCTCTCCTTAAACACTCACAGCTATCTCTCTGGGTATTCTCCCTGGTGCCTAACAACACTTCTAAAATTTCCTACTTACATTTATTCCTTCAAACAATCCATTTTTCTTCGAATCCAGTTTTGGGAACTTTTTTGTCTAAATGTGCATCCAAATGCATATTGTGAGTCATTTAACATCACTAATTATACTGACGCTACAATATAATGTAAAACCCACAAAGAAAAAACTTTTATTCTTGTCAAAACAAAAAAACTAGAAGACAATTTTTATGTTTGAAATCAGAATTTTTGGGAATGAAAAAAAATTAAAAGTTGTTGTAAAAGATGATAAAGCCTCTTTATATATAAAGTATTTAGACAATTTTTAAATATGGAATGAGAAAGGAATCATATCCTTCAGTCCGCTATAGTTAAGAACTGACACATATTTAAGTGTATGAAGTATGAAGGTAGGGTTCATACAAAAAGCAGAATTGCTCAGATCAGATATGGGATGAAATTTGGCCATTTTGTGTTGCTTTCAAAATAAATGTCTGCTTTAAACTGATGATAACATCCAATAACCACTCGAGGACATTGATATAGTAAAAAAAATATGAGGATACTATGTGAAACTTTGAGACTCCTAAAACAGATATATCCACAAACAAGAGAAAGCAGCGGAAAAATCCAAACCAAAGGTTAAATTTACCAGTGGACAGACTAATCTAAAAAATAATAATGAAAACCTCAAAACTGTTCCTTTTCTAAACATGAAAACAAAGAGTTTGTATTACATGATAGTGCTCACATGCTTTTTGGGGTAATAGTCCAATTATCTTGTATTCTAGATGTGAACATCAGCCTCTTTTGATCAAGAGTATGTATCTATAAAAAACGGATGGGAAAAGCGTGCATCAACTCACACAGTGGGTTTCACAGTACAGTGTTCTGCTTTTATTATGTTTCTCTCTACAGGTTCACAAATCTGCTCCAAAAATGGATTTTCTTAAAAGAAAAAAAATCCTTCAAAGGAGAAACCGTTTTTTCTAAACTGTGTCCTTCTTCACAAACTTGCACATCATCCCACTGAATTAGAGGGCCGGCCTTCCTTTCCCTGGAGGACTTTTACTTTTCATTCATTCCTCCCCAAGCTGCAACAGCAACAGCACTGCAAATAACAGTCTGGCTCTGATGGGTGGTTTTCTCTAAATGCTTTGCCAGGAGAAGCGAAGGCAGAGACTGCAATGAAGGATGAGAGATGCTGAGCCGTAATCCAGAGGAGGTTTCTATGGCAACTGTGAAAGTCAGGTAGCCTGTTCAAAGTGAGCAGAAAGCTTGGAGGATGAAGCTGTGATCAGGGGCTGTCAGAGAACTGGGGGTGCTGAAAGAAAAAGGTTGTGCTGTAGGAAATGGATTGCAGGGCGGGATTCAGGGCATAGAGAGGAGCTGGAAGGGGAGAAGAGAAGGGGAAGGCGGAGGGGAGGACAGGGGTGTAGCCGAGATGAGAGTTTTGCGGCACCATTTTTCACAACAGACAAAAACATTTGCTGGGATATCAATTTGGAACTGAGAAGCAGTCTTCTCCTCCTGCCCCATCATCCATCATCTTTTCGCACAAACCACCACTTGTGCTCTCCACCCCGCCTTCCTCCCACCCTCCATCCACCCACACGTATGCAACCTTAAGCCTCGCCTTTTCCTTTGCCTTTCCACGCTCACAACCTCCTCTGCAACCTCATACAGTTGCATGTAACACAGACAGATGAAATCCAAAACCCCAAAAAATGAGAACAGAAAAGCCTGACCTATGGGATCAATGCATGAGTGTTCAGCTGTGTGTGTGTGTGTGTGAAAATGGAAAGAAAATGCAAAGCAGAGATGAAGCCTTGCGTTCAAACGGCTGGGGCTTAGAAGGCGGGGCCCGGCGTCTGCCACAGCGGCCGTCTCTTCTAGTCTTCTCCCATTAGCACCAGTAGGGGAGACCCCACCCTCCGGCTGCCCCCTTATTGGCACCTTTGCCTGCACCCCATCACTCATCTCCCAGCCATCATCCATCACCCATCGCGATCAATAGGAGGCCACGCATTCATCAGTTCCCGGGTGCTGATGGGAAAAAGGAGGGGTGGCAGGGATAGAGAGGGTTGGAGACGGGGAAATTGTGCTTTGGGGGGCAGATGAGAGACGAGAATATCTGAAAATGAGCAAAAGGTGGTAAATACAGGAGGAGGAGTCCTATTAATAGGAACATAACTGAGGGGATTTTAAACAGTAATGTTTGATTTCTTTATGGTGTTTGAGGTCTGTTGTCAAATGTATGAAATATGAGCATATAAAAAATCTGACGAAATGTAAGGACGAAAATGATGGCCTTTATTATGGCAAAGTGGACTGGTTAAAATGCAACAGTCTCACTACCAGGTGACAGGGATCATCAGCCTAATGATGAATATGCATCTCATGTGCATGTGAAGAATGGCATGCAAAAAATCTAAAATGACTCCATCACTGCAGTCACAGGAGTACTAAGGGAAAGTCTAATGTTCACAATTACGCACGAGCACCACACGAATGCATAGACACACATATAGAGAACATTACAGTACAATGTCACTGTCAGTCATCCAGCTAGAGTCGGCATACAGCAATGCTCTGCACTTAGTGTTGACAGCTCATAAGTTCTGCCAGCTCACACACACACAAACACACATGCTGGCTCAGCCCTGAAGGTGGGCCGCAATGGATCGCACTTTACCATGATGGATGCTCTGACTACCCAGAAAGGTTAGGGACAGGGCAATAAGTTACTGAGCACCACATCCAGGGCCACTCACAGAGGTTACTGGCAAATTTACAGTACAGTGACAGCAAATGCATGACTACTAGAACATGAAAAATAGCTACAAGATCTTTACTGGTCACTTTCTTATATTGAAGTTATTTAAAAATATGTTTTAAAACTAACTGTTGACTTGGAAAAAAAAGTGAATCGCTTCAAGAGCTTCAAATGGGACGGATACCTGATATTACAACCAGAGGCCCAAACACATTTCATTGATACTTCAGATGGAAGAAGACAAAGTAAAATGCATAAATCTGATTAGGGAGGAAAAATAATGCAGTTTTGACATTTTAGATATAAAATAGCTGTAGAAAAAAATACCCCCATACATTCCCTTTAGGTCAATATTTTTAGAGCCACATCTCAATCTCTTTATAGAGGCAAAGATTTAACTTTTTTTCCACCAACTTTACCATTTACCTTAAATTTTGCTAATTATTTTTTTCAAATGTGCTCAAACACAGTTGGTTGAATGTAGAGTCTCCAAACAGTATCTTTCAACACATTCTCAGTCAGATTTTGGTCTTGACTTTGAATTAACCATTATACTCTATCAAGTTACATGGATCATAACCCTTAAATTGTAACCCTGGCAGCACAACTATCTTCTAAATGTTTTGAAGATTCAACATTTTTGTTCCCTATATGCATTAATTGTAATACCAGCTCTATCTACAATGCCATGCGAAAGTATTCGGCCCACTCAAACTTTTTGACCTTTAGCCACATTTCAGGCTTCAAACATAAAGATATTAAATTGCAATATTTTGTGCAGAATCAACAACAGGTGAGACACAATTATGGAGTGGAATGGAATTTATTGGTTATTTTAAACTTTTTTAACAAATAAAAAGCTGAAAAGTGGGGCATGTGAAATGAATTGCCCCCTTTATTTTCAGTGCAGCAAATTGTCTCCAGAATTTCAGTGAGGATCTCTGAATGATCCAATGTTGACCTAAATGACTGATCGTGATAAATAGAATCAACGTGTGTGACACCAAGTATTCGTATAAAGGCACCTGCTCTGTAATAGTCTGAGAGGTCCATTTATAGCACAGAGGGCATCTTGAATATTAAGGAACACACCAGGCTGGTCTGAGATCATTTGGAGAGAATTAAAGCCAGATTTGAACACAAAAAATATTCCTGCAGCTTAAAACATTTCAAGGGACACTGTGCAAGCGATGATATTGAAATGGAAAGTATCAGACCACTGCAAGTTAACAAAGACCTGGTCGTCCCTGTAAACTTTCAGCTCAAATCAGGAAACTGATCAGAGATGCAGCCAAGAGGCCCATGATCACACTGGATAAACTGCAGAGATGAGTTGATGTGGTGGGAGACTCTGTCCAAGGGGAAAACAATGAGTTGTTTACTGCATAAATCTGGGCTGTATGGAAGATAGCAATTTCTTAAAGAAATCCATAAAAAAATCTTGTCTAAAGTTTTCCATAAGCAACCTATGAGACACAGCAAACATGTGGAAGACAGTGCTCTGGTCAGATGTGACCAAAATTCAGCTTTTTGGCAACAATGCAAAATTTTATGTTTGGTGTAAAGGCAACACAGCTCATCACCCTGAACACACCATGCCCACTGTCAAACATGAAGGCAGAAGCATCATGATTTGGGCCTGCTTTTCTTCAGCAGGTACTGGGAGGATGGTTAAAATTGAAGGGAAGATGGATGGAGCCAAATACAGGACCATTCTGGAAGAAAAGCTCTTGAATTCTACAATACCTGAGCCTGGGACAGAGCTTTATCTTCCAACAAAACAATGATTCAAAAACATTAGGCTGAATCTACAATGGAAGGGGTCATAAACAAACATATCCAGGTGTTAGAAAAGCCAAGTTAAAATCCAGACCTTAATCTAACTGAGAACTAAAAACGGCTGTTCACCATCACCATCCATCCAACCTCACTGAGCTCCAGCTGTTTTTTGCAAGGAAGGATGGGGAAAAATTCAGCCTTTTGATTTGCAAAACTGAGAGAGAGATACTGAAAGCGACTTGCTGCTGTAATCGCATCAAAATGTGGTGCTACCAAGTATTAACCCAAGGGAATTGAATAGTTTTGCAAACCCTAATTTTCAGTCTTTTATTTAAAAAAAAATGTGTAAAATACTTGATGTTTGGTCTCTTCTGCTATGCCCATTGGAATGCTTGTGGAAAACAAGGGCATTTAATAAGCTCATTATGGTGCTAAATCTGTTCTATTTTAAGTACAGTACAGTTAATACTTTTATTTAGAAAAAGAAAACCATTTATCATTTCCTTCCATACACATTGAAGTGCTACATTATGTTTGTTAATCATATATAAAAATATACAAAGTGGGGAGGAAGACCTGATCCAGCCACTGACCACCATGCTGTATTTAAGCATCATCAAAAGAACATGGGATGAGAGTAAAGAGAGCTTGGGGTTAAAAGACATGTCCAGAAGCCACATCACCACCAACAAGTCACCCTGTCCTGAGGTCCTCTCTCTGTGTGTGGCTGTGTCAGATGTCACTCTCAGGTTTCGAACCCTGGGTCCCCATCTGCTCGGACAGCTCTCACTGGATTATTCAGGAGGAGGCTAAACGCTCTTTGTACCAAGCTGACTAAGACAAAACCCCACCTGCAATAAAGCAAAATGTTTATTAACTCACATATATTAGATCATTTTGCTCGTAAGACATAATATTCTTATATTTGTAACCTTTATTTCCTAAATGGTCAATGCACATCTGAAGAAAACCTGTTTGAGCTGAAATTGTATATTGAAAGCAACATGCCTGGGAAAATTCTCAGTCATCCAGGTCAGGGAAACCACAGAGAAAGCTTAAATTGGTAGGCAAACTGACTTTCACTCTTTTTTCTTTTTTATTTCACCTATCCAGAGTCTTTGTTAAGTCTGCCAGAGAACCTCCTGGATAGGTGTAAAACATTTTCTTCAGAGAAAAAACTCAGCAAAAGTCCAGTTGCCTCTGATTTAAGCCTGTTTTGATTTAAAGCAGTTGTGACATGGAAACAAATGACAATAAATATTTTAAATTTGACAAATGAAAAGCATTATTTGAAAGAAGAAAAGTATACTTATTATATTTAACTGCTTCAAATGTAGTAATGTAATAACTGAATAAGACAAATTTTTCAGATTCATCAGCATGGTCTCAAGTTAAAAGAGCATTTTTAATTTTAATTTTGCTGGATTTTATAGAGCATTCCAGAAGACAGAAAAACACAAGTTGTCCTATCTAAAGTCCTATGTAAAGTTTGCCACAATCCCTAAAAGAGAAAACAAAAGCTCCTGAGACAAGCTGGATGTAGCATGAACACAAGGAGATCCTGAAAGAAAAACCCACTAGGACTCCAAATGATTCAAGGTGGATGAGATTCTCCTTGCAGCAGGGCATTGAACCTAACCATTCATCCATCACTAGCATTAAAATGACCCAGTGAAATCCCAGAAAAAAATCTATTGAGACTGTGATACTGAAAACTGAATATCTCAGAAAAGTTTTGGCTTAGTGTGGCTGAATAAAAATGCTGTCTACTGCCTTATACTGTCATTTGCATATAAATCCCCTCATTATTATCACTTAATAATAATGCAACATACAGGGTAAAAGTTCCAGAAATATTAGTTTTTACAACACACCTATTTCTGACCCAGATGAAAAGTCAAATATTTCACTGCTACACCTATCCTCACTTTCATTTTTATCATGCTTTATTTCTCTATTAATTGATGCACAATTCCATTGTCTTCAATTCACAAACATTGCACATTACTTCAGTAAAAACAAGTCTTATGTTGGCTTGCATATAAGGCAAGAACCAATAGCAGATAAAAGCTGTGTGTGTTTAATATTGGAGGAGTTTGAGGTAACCGCAAAGCTGCAAACCTAAGGGGTGGGCTGTTGCTGAGTGTGAAGCTGGACACTTGATCCACACACCTATTGTAAAAGCCTAGAAGACTGATATCCTCAGCCTGATTTTTGTTTCACCAGGTCCTTCTGTTTGTGTATACCTGTTTTTAAGCAAACACTGTTGTTTATCTTTCACGACAATGAGTGATAGACATACAAATAAATGCTCTTCCTTTAAGGTCTATGAGAAGCAGACTCTAAAGGGACTTTGTGGGAATCCCATAAACGGTAATTGACAGCAGTTATCTCCTGTCAAGCCATGGAGGAAATATGAGGTACAACAGGGATCAGTCAGATAGTTTAAGACCCCATCTGGAGCTTAAATCAGGGAGGTGAGGTGAGGAAGAAAAAAAACAGCAGAGCAGAATTTTACCTGTTTTTTTAGTTCCTACAGTTTGTATAAAACTGAGCTCCTATGTAACAAGTTTTGCGCCGCAAATTATACATTAGAGGCTGATAAGAAAATGCACACGGCAACAGGGATCTGCTTTTTTTTTAAAGAATGATAGAAAGAATATGAAACCTTTGCTGGGAGACTTAATTAAAGTATTTAAGATACTTTAAACACTTAATATACTCCGTTTTTTTAGCTAACTATTAGTTAGGGGTTTGAAACGACAGTGGTGTCCTGCTACTTATAAATGTGTCCCTGGTCTAACACCCCAATTTAGATAGCTTAATTATCATAGCACATACACAGTTATAGCTATACACAATTCTACCTACGTCCTCCTTTTTTACTCAGGTGTTTTTGAGCAGGAACAAAAACTAAAAGCTGCAGGAAATGAACCCTTAAGTAATTGAGTTTAAGACCTCTGCCGTAGGATTTTTATGAGATTTAGACTAGAGAGGGCTAATATGGCCATGGAAGAAAGTTTATGCTGTGTCTGGTGACATTTTCTTTTTTAACCACAGACAACTAAATTTTAATTTCAACTTTCCTACAGATTCACAAAGCCTTTGGAAGAGACAGAGACCCACAGTATAACAGAACCCTATATTCATAATTTCACAGCAGACTCATCGTGAACATTTTTGGCTGGAAAGGACAACCTTAGTTGTAAGTTAAAAGTTTTGCAAACGGCACGACTGCATTTAACTGTAGGAGAGAAAAGGCTTTTTTTCTGGCATTTCTACAATATTACCTGCTAGTATGCAGCCATCACTAGTATTTCTGGAGCCCCGGTGATCCAATAGTACAAGTCTTTACTACAGTGAGGTTGTTTTTTGGCATCTTTACCAGCCTCTCCAATGTACATGATGGAAACTGACCTCTTTTTCTGCTGATCCAGGGACTACATCACCGTGAAAAATGTTGAAGCATGTCTTTTTTTGTGGCTGAGAAGGTTTACAGATGACTGGTATGTGAGCTGGGGTACTTTTGTACTTTATGCATCATTAACGGGACACAGGTAAGAATACAGAGCTCATCTAGCTATTTGTTACAGAGTAAAGACACTGGTTGAGAAAACCAATGCTTTTATCTCAGTCTTTGTAATCTAGGCCCCGTTTTGGTTCAGCTCACAAGTAGGTCTTCCTTCTCAACACAATGGGGAAAACACAACAATAGAGAGTAAGAACTGTCTGTTTTTAATCAGGAAACAGAGCAAGCCATGGTTAAAACCTTGAGGCTGAGCTGAGTTAGAAGAACTGACTCATTCAGCATGCAGTCATATTTTAACACAGAGAAATAATCTGCAGCATAAATCGTCCTGCTTTAAAATGTTCACATGAGCTGGTCAAGAGGGTTGACAGGGCAGTGCAGTCTAGACATAAATCAGTTTAAGTGATCTGATAGATTTTTCTGTGTTAATGTATCGCATTCTTGACATGCACAATAACTCAGATGAAGGGAGGGAGGATGAGTGTGTCCAGCATCCAGGCCTCTGTTATCAAAGCCAGAGCGGTTAGGTCATCAAATCGACAACACCACTGACCCGTCAATTGACCTCTGCTGACCTCCCAGGCCAATCAGGCTAATGGCTGCTGGTGGTCCTAGCTTTATTTTGCTAGGATCCTTTCTATTGCACCGCTCTGTGTTCATAAACACATTCACAATCTCATTTCCCTGGTTTCTAACCAATGTTAATTTCTCTGCAGTGGCAGCCTCATAACTTCAAAACTATCACTAGCCTTGACCTTTATCTCTGTATCTCTTCCATGTTGAAAAAGCTATATGTGTCTCTTTTTTGTTTTTCAGTTTGCAATTTTAGACTCTGTCTTGAATGCAAAACATTTATTCAGATCTACTTATTTATACAAATCATAAAAATGCAGAATCACCATGTTCCACCCAGTGTGATTCCAATCAATACGTCTGTGAGGGCTGAATCTCCATAAATCAATTGTATAGTAAAAATGTTGAACGGGGTGTGGGTATGTGCATATAGTGGAAGTGGCAGCTGCATTGATTTGATCCAGTGAGTGGTCACTGTATCATGTTTCCACTTGTTCAATATAATGATAGTGTATGGATTTCTAATTGACATTAGTTTACATAAGGGCTGGTCTTCCATGCACTCATGCTGTTCCTTGGCAGGAGTGTTGAATGTGGAGGTTGCTTATACCAACTAATTTTCTCTGTTGAACTTAAGATTATGTGGAGGTCTCTGATTCTGTCCTTTCTGGACTCTTTGGCTCTGTTTAAGTTTCTTCTTGAGTTTTCAGTCACACTTTGATTTATGTAATTCTGTGTTTTCTTTATCATTGGTTTCTTTTCCATTTTGTGTTATATTTAAGCAGTGTTGTATTTTTTGAGTTACTTTCTGTTGCCCCCTTGTTCCAGTCTCCTTTCCCCTAGCTTTTCCCCATAACCTTTCCCCCCAGCTGATCTGTCCATTCTTTGTTCTCCCATATATACTCACCTCCTGTGCAGTTCCTCTTTGCTGGATTCTCTTCATTACTTTATTCCTTGTTAGTGTCTGTGAGTGCCTCTTAGGTTTTAATTCCTGAGTTCCTTGCCTGTTGTTGCTGGATTATTTTACTTTTGTACTATCAACATTTTCACTAAATCTCCAAGAAATCATCTCTGCATCTTGGTCCTCAACAAACAGCAACCAAACCTGACAGCAATGAAGAACTGTTTAATAAAATGGCATTACATGTCTTCCAGCATACCTTAATTTAGATATCAATTTTCTAAATTAAACCTTGCAGAGCAAGGCAGCAGAATCGCCTCCAGTAGTAAGCATTAATTACAGCACCTGCTATTCTTTGAAATTGTTATGGTAATGTGAATATGCTTAAAAGAAGAAAAACTAACTGAACTCATTTTGGGGGTTTATTGCTAACTCTTATCACTTACTGTGTCCATTATTTGTGAGGTTTATTACTGAATGCTCTCATCTGTATCTACAGAAAAAGGGTACATTTATACAATCAGGCCAAAAGCTTCAAAATATTTTAAGAATCATGTCCTAATTTAACAATTATAAACTCAATGTAAAGCTTTACTTCACAATAAATAACAATATGAATAAAAAATAAATATTTTTTCAAAAAGTTCTAGTCAACTGTAAATTACATAGTCCAAAGATAATATATTAAATTACATCTGAATGATTTAACTTGGTAGTAATAAGAATTAACTTAAATGGGGGAGTGGTGTCCTAGTGGTTAGGGCATAGAGTTTGGAATCCTGAGGTTCTGAGTTCAAACCCCACTCCCACAGACTGCCACTCTGGGTCTGATTGGAACAACAGAAAAAGCTAAAACATTGGTAAGACAAATAAAACATCATGATGGGCAGCAAACAACAAAGGGAATAGAGAAGGAATTCACTAAATTTAACTGCTGGAGAAGAAATCAGTGACATGAGAACCAAGTGAGACTAATCAGCGAAAGGCAGAGCAGCTGGGTGAGGGCCAATGGAGGAGCTCAGGTGAAATGACTAAATGAAAAAGGAAATGAAGACAGTGGGACCAAGCAAAGCACAAGATCTAACAAACCCCAAAGCTAAAAGCCAAGGCCTCTACACAAACACAAAGAAAACTCTGGAAAAAACAAACTAATGATCTCTTCACAAAGAATGAAACCACTTATGAAACACTTGGGTTAAAATAAACAAAAAAATAAATTGTATTCCACATACAAAACAGCAGTGTACAATTAAGACCATCAGATTATGAAAATATGTCCGTACGTTTCACAGAAACACAAAA